>NC_067403.1:260068395-260405859 GCF_016432865.1 Antechinus flavipes
CCAGTGGTAGAGTGGGGGGGCTTCTCCTGAACCTCAAGGGCTTAACCCCTCCTTATCCATTCATTCCATACATTCCCTGAGCACCATCTGGGGTTAGGAGCCTGGGCCAGGGACCTGAGCTTCCCCTTTGGACAAAGTGTTTCCAAAGGTGCCAGAGGGGAGGAGACCCTGGCGAGACATCATCCCTACTGAGACTCTGGTCTTATGTGGAGGCAAAAACAATGACCCAGACAGGACCATCCCTCTCATGTCATCTCCTGCCAACAGGGACACCCTCGAGCTCTACGGAAAATGTTCTGCTCTCGGTGTTTGGTACAAGTGACTGGGGCTGCTGCCAGCCTCCGGGCCCGCTGGCAGCTGTCCTTCCTTCTCATTCACCTCGGCACAGAAGGAACATGGTGCCCATATTCAAATTTATTGGTGATTTCCCTCCTAATAACACTCCAAAGCAAGAAAGGCAGTAAAAATCAGAGCCAATAAATCTGGGCCCCGGGATGGGTGGAATGAGTTATGCCCTTATCTTATCTGATGGGAAGAGGAGGGAAAGGAGGGGAATATGGCATCTGGCAGCATAACTCATTCTGGATAGGGAGGGGCCGAGCTCAAGTGCTTCTATGCTACTGAGAGACAGATGAATGCTGCCAGTGGCTTGTAAATTCTGCAGTTGGGAGCGTATCCCTGACTGCCCTGCCCTAGTTACAGTTCTGATGCCAGGTGTTTCCTATGCTCTTTTTTTTTTCAGATAAAAAAACCCCTGAGGAGCCATAAAGGGATGAAGCTCTAGGTCTTGAGATGGGATTTGAACTTAGTCCTCTTGCTTTCCCGTCTGGCCCTCTTTCTTTCTTTCTTTTTTTATTATAGCTTTTTTATTTACAAATTATATGCATGGGTAATTTTACAGTATTGACAATTGCCAAACCTTTTGTTCCAACTTTTTCCCTCCTTCCCCCCACCCCCTCCCCTAGATGGCAGGTTGACCAATACATGTTAAATATATTAAAGTATAAATTAAATACAATATAAGTATACATGTCCATACAGTTATTTTGCTGTACAAAAAGAGTCGGACTTTGAAATAGTGTACTATTAGCCTGTGAAGGAAATAAAAAATGCAGGTGGACAAAAATAGAGGGATTGGGAATTCTATGTAGTGGTTCCTAGTCATCTCCCAGAGTTCTTTCCCTGGGCTCAGTTCATTACTGCTCTATTGGAACCGATTCAGATCCTCTTATTTCTAGAGATGGTCACGTCCATCAGAATGGATCATCATATAGTATTGTTGTTGAAGTACATAATGATCTCCTGGTCCTGCTCATTTCACTCAGCATCAGTTCATGTAAGTCTCTCCAAGCCTCTCTGTATTCATCCTGCTGGTCATTCCTTGCAGAACAATAATATTCCATAACGTTCATATACCACAATTTGTTCAGCCATTCTCCAGTTGATGGGCATCTATTCATTTTCCAGCTTCTAGCCACTACAAACAGGGCTGCCACAAACATTTTGGCACATGCAGGTCCCTTTCCCTTCTTTAGTATCTCTTTGGGGTATAAGCCCAGTAGAAACACTGCTGGGTCAAAGGGGATGCACAGTTTGATAACTTTTTGAGCATAGTTCCAAATCGCTCTCCAGAATGGCTGGATGTGTTCACAATTCCACCAACAATGGGTCATTGTCCCAGTTTTCCCACATCCCCTCCAACATTCCGCATTATCTTTCTCTGTCATTCTAGCCAATCTAAGAGGAATGTAGTGGTATCTCAGAGTTGTCTTAATTTGCATTTCTCTGATTAATAATGACTTGGAGCAGCTTTTCATATGGCTAGAAGTAATTTCAATTTCTTCGTCATAAAATTCTCTGTTCATATCCTTTGACCATTTATCAGTTCGTCTGGCCCTCTTTGAACACTGCCACATTAGTTCTTTCTGCTGAGGAAACCAGGTTTAAATGACTCGTTTTTTTGGAAGTTGGCTTCGACTCCACTTTGAGTTGGTTTCATGAATGAACGAATAGAAAATAGAATAGAAAACAGAAGAGAAGAAAGAATATAGAATATAGACTCCAGCCAGTCATAGTTGGGGAGGTCTCGAGCGTGTTCTCCTGGGTCACTGCTCTCCAAGACTTGAGTTTACTCTAGACTTTCTCACTGTTAGGTGGGTGAGCACAGATAAGTCAATGCAGCTCTCTGTGCCTTATTTATTGCAAATGTCGGGTTGTGGGCCCTAAGACTCACTACCAGTAAAGATTTCAGGGCTCCCTGAACCCTCTTATTTTGTATGTGAGAAAGCCAAAAACCAGGGAAAGGAACAGGAGTTCCTTGAAGGTTACACGGCCAGAAATTTCATATTGGAATTCCAATATGGCGACAGGGATTTTGAGCTTTACGGTTTGTGGAGCTTAGTTTGGCCCCTGAATTTGGTCGCTTCAGCCCTGCAGCACTCACCACCCTGACTGCCTTTCCCCCATTGCTTCCGTGCTCATGAACCCCGAAGCAACTCCACCATGTGTATCCTCTGCTCCCTTTCTGCTACAGTTCAACGCCCCTGGAGGAAGCCAGACCATTCACCAGAGTGAACGGATCCACTACACATTCATCCTGGCTGGGTCTTCCCTGATGCCTGGACCTGGCAAGCCTTTCCTTCCCTTCTTGTCGCTCTCCTCAGCAACTGTGTCCAACCACTTCTCCTTGAAAGTCTCCTAACACCTCCCCTGTTACTTTGCCTTTGTCTCCTGTGGTGCTGAGGAAACTGAGGCCTTCTGCTATGATCTCTCCTCCTCCCTTATTTTATACTCCTTTCCATAAAGAAATCAGAGATCCATGGTCCTGTATTTTTTTAAATTTCACAATTGCATTTCAATATAATAATAATTATTTTTTTTTATAATTCGTATATCCATGACTCTGAGCAGGGCCCCAGTCTATTACTTTACATTGGACTTGCCTGGCCCAAAGCCCCAAAGTCAGGATTTCCACTACCTCCAACTCTCTCTCCCTTTGTTTCCATCTTTGCCTCTCTCCTAGGATAGCTTCCCAATTGCCATCGCCTTCATCCCTCTGTGACTCACAGGGCATGGAAAGAGACCTGGATTTTAAGTCATGGGGTATGGACTCGAGTTCGGGCTCTGACACTCACTGTATGGGCGATGTATCTCCCAAAGCCTGTTTCCTCGACTATAAAATGAGACTGTTGGATTGGAGCACTTCCTCCATTTCTAAGTCTGCAATCTCTCCTTACCTGGGGTTTCCCCCCCCCTCCCTGGAAAAAGTGATCCTACCATCCCCTCAAGCTGCTGGCCTTTAGCTCTTTTCCCTTTGACCCTCCAGATCACAGAAGGAATCCTCCACACCAGATCTCCTCCGTTTCCTCACCTCCTATTCATTTTTCAGTCCCCTGGAGTCTGGATTTCAGTCATCACTCAGATGAAGAGTTACCAGCGGGCTCTGAGGCTAAACCCAGTGGTGATTTCTTAGTTCTCTCCCTCCTTAACCTCTCCGTAGCCAGACACCGTGCCCCCTCCTCTCTCGGACGCTTTTTGCAATAATCGATCCATGAACACCGGGGAATTGCAGGCGTCTCTTCTCATTCTCTCGGACTTCTCCTCAGTCTCCTTAGTTGGGCCTTCATCCAGGCCCCCACGTGAGACTTTATTCCGGTCCATTTTGTCCTCACCTGGACACCCTCTCGGTAAGAGATCTCCTTAGCTCCCATGGGTGCAAGATTACTAAGCTGCAGATGACTCCCAACTCTCCCTTGCTAACTTGCTTTTTCCTCCTGAACGCTGCGGTGGAATCATTAGTTGCCTGCTGGGCTATATTCCCTTGGGTGTCCTGGCCAATCGCAAAAGCAGAACTCATTATCTTTCTTGGCAAACCTACCCTTTCTCCAGACTCGCCTGTTTCTACTGAGGCCCCCTTCTTCCCAGCCCCCGATTTCTGACTTCAGCTCTCCTTGGCCCCAAATCTAAAATCACTTGTTAGGCTTCTGTCGTTTCTACCTTCTCAAGGTGTGCCCGGGCCCGTCTTCCACTTAACTCATCCCCCCTCCTGGGGACTCCTCGCATAACTTCCTGACTGGGTTCCCTGTTTTTCATCTCCCCGTCTTTCACTCATCCTCACTCCATACAGCTGCAGAAAATATTCCCGAGACACAGGTCCCTCCCCACTCAAGAAACATCAGTGGATCCCTACTATTTTCAGAATAGGTCTGGGAAAATCTACATTTATAGACTCATCTCTTATGGTTCCGCTAGACAAACTTCTTTCCGGTCAAGTTAGATGCCTGGTTATTTCTCCAGACGCTTTTCTCCCGGGCTCTAGGTGTGGGAACAAGCCATTCCCTATTCCCCCAAGTCTCGCCTCTCCTGCTCAGAGACTCTCTCTTCGTCCAGACGCCTTCCCAGACGTTTCCCGGGCATCTATGTGATCGTCCCCCACACCTGTGACTATCGGGGTGCGCTGTAAGCCTCTTGAGGGGATGAGAAGTGGGTTTGTTTTTTTCAGCACCTAGGTCAGCGCCGGACAGCGCCCTCTCCTGGTTGACTTGCTACCTCCTTGGAGGGCCCAGCCGGCTTTCTCATTAAATGGTGTCGTCTCAGAGTCCCCAGGAGAGCCCGCTTCCGATCCAGCAGATTTCCCTCTGACCCCTTCGGGATTTCTTCAGCACTGACAGCTTTGCTTTGACCGGTGCAGAGCTCATGGTGAGGTTGCTGCTCTGGGCCCGATTTTCCTCAGGCTGAAGGAGCTGAGGTTCAGAGGCCCAAAGTCAACCAGCTAATGAGCGGCCGAGCTGACTTTGAACCTGGTTCTGACTCACCAGGTCTGCTGGCTTCCTTTCCGGAGGGTAGAGGGGGGTGAGAACCCCAACTCCCAACACAAACAACACTGTCACTCACACGCTCACACTCACACTCACACGCTCACACATGCTCACACTCACACACACACACACATACACTCACACACTCTCTCACACACACACTCATATTCTCTCTCTCACACACTCACATACACACACTCTAACACACTCATACACACACTCACACACACTCACATACACACACACTCACACATACACTCACTCACACTCACACACATACTCTCTCACACACTCATACACACACACACACTCACACTCACATACACACACACACTCTAACACACTCATACACACACTCACACTCACATACACACACACTCACACTCTCACACACACACTCACACACACTCACACACTCTCTCACACACACACTCTCACACACACACACTCACATTCTCTCTCACACACTCTCTCTCACACACACACTCACATACACTCACACTCTCACACACACTCACACTCTCTCTCACTCACACACACTCTAACACACACTCACATACACACACACTCACATACACACTCTAACACACTCATACACACACACTCACACTCTCTCTCACACACACTCACACACCACACACATACACACACACACACACACACACACACACACACACACACACGGCCTCGGGACCCTTCCCCCCACTCACGTTCATGTCCGCCACGGACGGGAAGCACCTGCTGGTCGGCCGCTGCTTGATGGTCGCCACTCTCGACTCCACGGTCACGTTTTCTGCCGTCCTCGATGGCTTGGCAGCCGGAACGACCTCGTCGACTTTATCTGCAACAGAGCAAACGTCGCTCTCAATGAAGGAAACCGGCGCGGTCCCAGCCCGCCCCCCAGCGGGACGTCGGGTCTCCCGAGGCTGAGGGAGAGACCGCGTCATCCAATGCCAAAGGTCGCCTTTCGCATTTTCACAAGGCCAGAGGTCAGCCCCGGGGTGGGGGTGCAAGGCAAGGGCAGCCGCCGCCGCCGCCCGCATGCATGCTGGGAGCGCTAAGCCTGCATGCAGCCAAGTTACTTAGGGTCACTCGAAAAACCATCCTCTTCTTCAAACCTTCAAAATGTGAAGGGTGAAAATCTACACAGAAATGGAAAGAAAACCTTTAGCGGGGGCCCCGGGGCCGGGGGAGGACGGCCGAGAGGCGTTCAGCGCCCAGGGACGGTGGCGACGGGCGGGCGCTGCCCTTGGCCTGGCGCTCCCTTTCAAAGTCTCCCCAAAGGGGCTGAACTCGGACAGGCCAGGCCAGAAGGTGGCTCTTGGGTACAGAGACTGGCCGGCTTATCTGTTTCCCGGCTTACAGCCCCAGAGAGGTGCCCGGGCACCTTGCCCGGGGTCCCACGGCCCTTAGGGGCCAGAGGCAGAATTTGAACTCGTGTCTTTTGGGCTTGGAGCTCTCTCTCCATTCCCGGGATCTCAAAGGTGTTAGATCCGACTTCAGTGTGTTTTCATTTTTGTTTTTAAATTCAGGGATGATGCTTGAGTGAGCATCCGGTACAAGAGTGAAATAAGGCACACAAGGAACAGGAACAGTTCTAGGTCTCTGAAATAAGTCAGAAAGTCATAGGGTTCTAGAAGGGGCCTGGAAGTCATCTTGATCAACCTCCTTTTTAGTCAAGGAAACTGAGGCTCAGTGAAGTTTAAGTGACTTGGGCAAAGTCATACCCGGGACACAGGAACAGTCAGAATTCAAACCCAGGCCCCAAGTTCCACATCCAGCTGGTGCCCTGGCACATCAGGGCGGCTCCCCCACAGCCACCTCTGCCCCCGCCCCTGGCCAGCAAGGTTCCAGCCTTCGTGGCCCTTCCCAGGAGGCTTAATGACTTGTCTTGGGGTTGTGTGTGTGTGTGTGTATGATTGTGTGTGTGAGAGAGAGAGAGAGAGGATGTGAGTGTGAGAGAGTGTGAGTGTGTGTGAGAGAGAGGGTTGTGAGTGTGTGAAAGAACTGTGCACAGAAACGAGCAAGTAATCCATTGGTCAGTGATTAAGCATTTGGTTCTTTGTTGAAGAAGGATGATCCATATTTCTTTCAGCCAAGCACACACACTCACACACACACACAATCACACTCACACACAATCACATTCACTCACACACACACAATCATACTCACTCATACATACACTCACACTCACACACACACAATCACACTCACTCACATACACAATCACACTCACACTCACACCACAATCGCACTCACTCACATACAATCACACACACACTCACTCACTCACACTCACACTCACACAATCACACATACGACCCCAAGACAAGCCATCCAACCTACTGTAGAGAAGTGGGAGGGCCTGAAGGCTGCCTTCTGCCTGCCTCCCCATCCCGGGAGCCAGAGCCAACAGCACTTATTCTCACCGAAGGCACAGCCGGACTAGTTGCCTTCTCATTTTCCTAAGGATGTCACGGTCAGGAATTGGGGCTGTCCGTCTGGGGCTGATGGACCAGAATTTGGGGAGACTCATACAAGTGTTTCTGCCTCTGGATCTGAGACCCCCAGAGATTGGCTTTGTTGGGGGGCCCGGCCGCCACGGGAGGACGTGCGCTTGGCCGGGTGCTGGGGGGCCGGGTCATGAGAGGTCGGCCCCTGCCTCCGAGCGGCTTCCGGCCACCCCCGCCCCAAGACCGGGCCAAGGTTTTAGGTTTGCTCCGGGTCTAGGTGGCCCATCCAAGCAATAACGGCTTATTGTGTGGGACCTTGGCCTGCCAGGGGGCCAGACCGATGGCCCTAAAAGATGGGGAGCAAGAAAGAAACCCCTGGTGACCCTAGAAGAGGAAGTTGAGGTCACAGAGTCACGGGGAACGACCATTTGATGGACACACAAACACAGCACGTTCCTGGCACAGAGACACACACTGAGACACGCGGACATCCAGAAGGCACCAAAGCAACGCCAGGGACTCCCCAGACCCACCCTGGGGAGCCGCTGGGAAAGGCTGAAGACCCCGCCTTAATTGTGGGCTCGGAGGGGGCGAGGGCCTGGCTGCTGGTGCGCTCTCCGGACGCAACGAAGGGGGCAGCAACAACAACAATGATAAAAGCTGGGCTCGGCGCACTCCCTGTAAGGGTTACCAAGCGCTTTTGGGGTTTGATCCATTTTGAGCTTCGTGGTGGCGGTGGGAGGTGGATGCTGTTACTGCTACGCCCATTTCAGAGATGAGGAAACTGGCCAAGGACGGCCATGGAGGTGGAGGGGGGTCTGAGGCAGCCTGGAACTCGGGTCTCCTGATCCCCAGACCACCCCCCATCTCCTCTGCCAGACTCTGCTTGATTGGAGTCCCAGAATTACAAGCGGAAGCTGTTTGAGAGGCCCGACCCTCTTGTTTTGCAGAGAAGGAAATGGAGGAACAGAGAGGAAAGGGGCTCACTCAGCACGATACTGACAGAGCATTGATTAGACACCAGATCTCCTGATCCCAAGGCCAGAGCTTCTCAAGCCAACAAGCATTCATTAGACACCAGCTGTATGCAAGACACTGGGTGAGGCGTTGGGCCCCTGCCCCCAAGAAGCTTACAGTCCACTGCAGGGAAATGGGTCCACAACAGGCAAGTATACCACAGACTGGAGGGGGAGGAGGAGGGCCGGGGAAGAGTCCATGGAGGCAGCGGCTCCAAGGTCAGAGAAAGAGGGATTCGAGGAGGAGGGGGAAGGCTTTCAAAGGCACCGAGGTTGCAGACGAACGCTGAGCTTGGGGAAGAGCTGGCTCGGGCAGGAATGCCGAGTTTGTGGGGGAGACAAAAATGAAATATTGGGAAGGTGAGTGGGAGCCGGATCGTGGGGGGCTTTAAACACCAGGACCAAGAGTGTTCACTTCTTCTGGAGGCGGCCGAGAGGCGGTGAGGGCTCTGGGGCCGGGCCCTTTGGAGGGAGGGTCACACTTCTGCTCCGGGGAGCTGGCTCTGGAGCCGCAGGGAACACTGGAGTGCAGAGAGACTAAAGCATGGAGACCGGTGAGAAAGATGGCAACCGGGAGAATGGAGGGGGTGGGGGAGAGGGGAGGGACAGGACTGGCCGGGAGGAAGGAGACGTCAGGAGGAGGTGCGGCCGCCGCCCGCCTCTTCCTCGGGCTGGTTCAGAAGCCCATCTGGGGGCTCCAGCCGGTGACCCCCGGGCCAGCACCTGAGGGCCGCGTCTGGGGAAGCCCCTTGCCGGGCTCTCGGGGAACGGCCGCCTGGATGGTGGGGACAGATCAGCCGCTGTCAGTGCCTCAGCCAGCTGCCAGCACGTGCTGCGGTGGGACCAGCCCTTCCGGAGTGCACGGGCCGGGGCCGCGGCGGGGCTCCGATCCCACAGAGGCGGGACTTGGCGGAGAAGGCCACGGGGGACTTCGCTGGGTTCGAGCTCCTGGGGAAGGAGGAGCCCCCCGTGCACGAGATGTCCCCAGAGGCCTTCATTAACCAGACCGCGCGATCTCCAGTCGTCCCCGGTAAGGAGAACCTGTGACTGCAGGGGCCATTCCATGCTGCGGCGGGCCGGGGGCTTGGGCAGGGCTGAGAGGGAACCTTGGGCACGGAGCACGAAAGCAAGAGTGAAAGCTCTCGGTCACAGATTATCCGGTAGACTCAACTCCCTGAGAACAGAGATTCCGTATCCTTAGCGCCCAACACTGGCATATGGCAGATCCCTAATTCTAACGACTGCTTCTCGAAGAGGAATCGCCGCGTGTCGGAGCTAGAAGGGACCCGGGAGCTTTAAAGCCCAAATGCGCTCCGGCCGCCTTCTCCACTGCCACGTCCACATCTGGCTCGGAGAGAGCAAGGAGCCCGTCGCTACCCGAGCCAGCCCAGGTCTTCCCTGGACCTTTCATCACTTGGAGCTTTTCCCGACATGGAGCCTAATGTTTCTCCTTGCTCCCAGTTCTGTCCTCTGGGGCTAATCAGAGGAAGCTGGGAAAGCTCTTCCAGGATACGAGGATCAGTTCAGAGGGATGTGACTCTTTCCAACAATGAGACGACTCCAGATCTTGTGATCTTGTGAGGAAGAGAGCCATCTACGCCCAGAGGCAGGACTGTGGGGGCCGAGCGTAGACACAATAGCATTTTCACTCTTTGTCTTGTCGTTTGTTTGCTTTTTGTTTTCTTTCTCATTTTTTCCTTTTTGATCTGATTTTTCTTGTGCAGCAAGATTATTGTCTAAATCCGTATACCTATATTGGATTAAAAAATAAAGTTCTCTGTTTCTACTAAAAAAAAATCAACTATATAAGGACATCAATCATTCCCTGCTCCCCTCCTCTGGCATTGTACACGTAGAGCAACTGAACATTCAGGCGCCCAAACTGTTCCACAACAGGTCTCCTGAAGGACCTTCTGGGCTCCGGTCACCACGCTGGCGTAAGAGGGGCCTTCTTCACCGGGGCAGGCCCACGTGGCCGTTAGCAAGTTTTTGGTTGCTAAAAATAATCCTGAGGAAAAAATGCAAAACCAGCAAGAAGGAAAGCAACCTAAAAACCAGCTGCAGAAGAGTCTTTCACTGGGGACAAATGGCAACTTAACGCCGGGGGCCACAGACAACAGGGCCGGGAAGTCAGGCAGCATCTATTAAGCACCTACAGTTTGCCAGGCATTGTGCTGAGTGTGCACAAGAAAGACCCAGGGGTCTGAGCCTCCGAACTCGATGGTGGCTACCCTCAGAAGGGCGCGAGTGCCGTCAGGTGGTCGAGGGCTGCGTTTGCCTCCGGGATGATTTGGGTCAAGACATAAGTAATGATTCAAACTGACTTAAAATGACAGGGAGAATCAGGATGAACATAGAAATCCTTCCAGTGAGAAGTGGCCTAAAAAAGCCTGGGCAGCCCAGGAAGATGAGCTCCCTTCCTTCTCCTGGCAGCAAACTCCTTATTCCACAGACCCCATGAGGTAACAGATGGGCAAGCCCTTTCAGGCACAACAGGGTGCCCCCTGTGCGCGTCCTTTCTTCTTCCCCTCTGAGGAGGAGGATGGGAGGAGACCTCCAATCCTGGGCCGTGAGCTGCCTCAGTGAGGGAAGATCCACATCCTTGAGTTCACAGATCTTTCAATCTGAGCTTTAACATCACAGTTCTGAAACAGACCCGAGACCGGGACTCTCCACCTCGCCTCTCACTAGGCCGGCGACGAGTCCATCCTGCATTCTCCTTCTCTCACCGGAGAATCGTCCATGGCACCCCCACTGGAGGAGGGTCTCCTCTAAGCCCTGACTTCCAGACTCTCTGGACCTCATTTCCACTCCCCCGAGTGTCACTGGATGTGATGTCTTCCTCTATTAGAACAGAAGCTCCCCGAGGGCAGGGTCTGAATTTCTTTCTGCTTGTATCTGTATTCCCAGGAACTCCCACTTTTAGAAGGTCGAAGGGCACAGAACAAAAATCCCCTTCACAATGTTCTTACTGAAGGAAATAAAAAGAGATGCTCCAAGTGCTAACAATTCAGAAGTCAGAACACGGCCGGTAGCTGCCGGCAGCCAGGAGCAATTTGGACCTTCCGATAATGGACGACTTTCCCCGAAAACCTTGCAATAATTGACTTCTTTCCTGACCTAACAAAGATCATTAGGAAAGAGAAACAACAGTGTCTTCATTATTTTTTTAATTTTTATTTTTGTTCCTTCATTTCAAAATACTTTGTTCCCTTCCAAACTGGCCAGAGAGTGATCCCTAATAGCAAAGAATAAAAGAGAAAGGGAGGCCGGGCGGCAGAACTAGCCGACCCTCTGGCTGCATCTGCCGGTCTGCATGCTCTTCCTCCACAGCCCACTTTTGTTCAAAGGCTGAGGAGAGGCACATTTTGCACCGTTTGTGTTTGTTCCTTCCATCTCATTGCCGGAGTCATCGTAGAAACCATTTTCTTGGCTCTTTGTTGGTTTTCCTTAGCATGGGTTCGCGGAAGTCTTCCCTGCTTTTACGGATCCTTCGTATTCATTGTTTTGTATGGTCTGGTAAGCTTCTATTCCAGCCATGTGCCGTGATTGTGTAGCCATTCCCCAACCATCAGGAGACTACTTTGTTCCCAATTTTTTTGATGCTACAAAAACTGTTAGGATGTATACAATGTGATGTAGCCAGACCTTTCTGGTTTTTATCCGCCTTGGAGCAGGTGCCCAGCGGTGCGATCTCGGATCGAGGAGCAGGGACTTTTGGTTCACTTGATGTATCCAGATCTTTCTTTCTGTCCACTTTGGAGCACATGGGCAGCAGCGGGATCTTGGATCGAGGAGCAGGGACTTTTGGGCCACTTTTTAAAACTCCTCCTACTAATCCAACTAAGCTGACTTTTGGGATGGGATCAGAGAGCTGAAATGGCAGGAGCTGGCACGGAGAAGCCCCATTGAGGACACCTTGTCCACTCTCCACTTGCTTCCTCCACTCCGCCCCAGAATCCTCCCTGTGCTTGAAGCACTCCTCCTCATGCTTGAAGCACTCCTTCCCTTGCATCAAGGCAGATTTGGGGAGAGTTAATTAGCCAGGTGGCTGTGACCAGCCTGTGGGAACGCGCCAAAGGCAGAGAGAGGCGGCCAGTGGGGTGGCTCCTTCCTGCTTCCTCACCAATACAGCCCCAGGAGGCTCTGCAAGGGGGTGGGGTTAGTGCGGTTGGGGACAAAGACTCGGTGTCAGGTGAGAGCTCAGGTGGTCAGCACTGTGCAGCGGTCCCTGGGGCGAGGGCCACAGGGACCCGGGTGCCGGCCTAGATTGCTGCTGGCCCTCCAGGGTGCAGGGGGTGGTGAGCAGAATAGGGTTTCGGCAGTTTGGTTATAAACGCACCAGTGGCCTTCTTGCAAAAGCTCGTTGCTCGGGGCAACAGGATATTTCTGTATTTTGTAATTAATGCAGGAGGAGGCATTTTCCAATTGTTTTTTGGTGGAAAGAGTACGCTTTTCCGTAGCATCAGAAATAGTCAATAAATACTCCAGCTCTTCTCTGGAGAAACAAAGCCCACCGCTTTGCAGCCTGGGAGGATTGAGTGGAGCAGCAACCTGAGCTCAGGCCCTCGAGCTCTAAGAAAACCCTGCCCCGATGTGCCCAGGAAGGACCCGGAGGAAATATTCCAAGAAAAAGGCGGGCAAGAGGCTTTATCAAATGGGACAGAGTGGGCCGGGAAGTCCCAGGAGCCAGGGGGTCACAAACAGGCCGTGGCTCCTGTCCACCTTCTGCCCTTTATAACAGGTTAGTCCTGGAAGATCCTCGAGGGCAGGTGCTGCCCTTTGCTACTTTTTGTATTGCCAACACAATGCCTGGAACACAGTAGGTGCATAATAAATGCTCACTGATTGATCTCAAGGCGGGCCATCTCCAGGTAATTTTGAAGTGGATTGCTGGAAAGGAAACAGCTGACACAGCTTGACTTCAACATGATGGAGAACGCTCCTGGACAGTGGCCAGGTCGTTAGGAGAGTGGCCACAGCCTCAGGCCGCTGCTGCTGACTCCCAGGGGTCCAGTGCCGAGCTCTGCATCTGGCTGCTCTCCCATAAGGCCTGCAGCCTGAACCGGCCATCACTGAGGGCAAGCGCAGCTGAGACCGGGGGACAGGATCCTGCACAGGGTGTCCAGGGCCCATCCTGGGCCGGATGACGCCGGAGGCAAAGACGTTCTCTGCTGTTCTTTTCCAGATCCTCCCCGAGCAATCGAGCTGGGGGCAGAGATGGCTCTCTTGGGCTCGTCTACACAGAAAGGCTTTCTTTCCTACACATTTTCATTTCAAACTCATGTATTTTCTTTGAACCTAATGAAAAAACCCTGGCTTCTTCCCTCCAGAATGCCCGTGTTTTGACATGTGCCTTCTCCCGGCTGCCCAGAACACAACTATTCACTGACATTTAGAATGACTGATTTTTTTAAAAAATTAATTTTTTTTTAGAGCAGGAACCTAAACAAGAGAGAGAAATTTCTGCTTGGGCAGGGATTTCTCCCCAGGAGTTCCCCCCAGAGAGGAAGGATGAGACAAGAAAGTATAAATAAATCAATAAAAAGGGCCAGGCGCTTCGCTTGGCGTTGGGGACCCAGAGACAAAAGGAGAAGGCTACTTTTCTATTCCATGGCACCAAGGTCTCCGAGGATGTACGAGCCGTTGCTGCAGCCTGGATCCTCCTGGTCTTCTGCCTGGAGATTCCGAGATCAGGCTCCCCATCCTCCCACTGGAGACGGGCAGCCACAGAGCCAGAGGCTCAGGACATGGCCCTGCGCTGTAGGGTCCATCTCTCCCAGCTTGCAACGGGAGGAAGAGGACGCTCTGCTTCCCCAGTTCCCAGCCCAGAGCATCATGGCCGAAAGGAGGAGCACCAGGACAATGGCTTACTTCCTGCAGGCCAGATGGAGATGGGGCTTTTTTTTTTTTTTTTTAAACAGGGGAGTCCTTCCTTCCTTCCTTCCTTCCTTCCTTCCTTCTTCCTTTTTAAAAAAAGCTTTTTACTTTCAAAACATACACACAGATAATTTTTCAGGGGGTCCCTTCTTGGCTGGTGTATTAGACTGTGGCTAAGGACTTTCCCTTAAAAAGCTCAGGCTGCTGGGAAAGGACTCTGCAATCTGACGAGCGGCCTTTAAGAGAAGGTGACTTATTGCAGAAATGCCCTCCATGCAACCCATTTTTTTGGAAGATTGCGATCCCTGTTCCAGGTTCCATGAATCACTTTGCCCAATGGTACTGCTGTAAGGGAGCAGCTCTGAAGGTGCAGCCAGCCGCCCCTCAGACTGGTGGCAGGGAAGGGGCCAACAGGAAGGATCCCCGAGCTCTCCACGCAGGTGCCCTTTGGGGAAGTGCTGGCTTGGGGCACTGGCCACCGGCTCTCCTTCTACCTCTCCGGCCGTGCCATCTTGGCTAAAAAGGAAAGAAAAATGGAGACCCCAGAAAAAAGGGGCATCATGGGACAGGAAGAGAGTCCGGCCCGGGTGTGTGCACTCCTGGGGTTGGGGCCGGTCAGGGAGGCGGATTTGCTTTAGGAACATCATCTGACCATCGAGTTCTTCATCCCAGCCCCCAAGAGCAGCAGCCTTGAGCTATGGCCTAGGGAACCTACCAGTGATTCTAGTGAAGAGTAAGGGAAGGAGACAAAAGGCAAGTGGGCTTGGGGACCTCACGTCGTATTTCCTGGAAAGTGTGTGTGTGGGTGATTCAGGTGCCTGAGTGACCCGCTGGATGACCCCTCCCCATCTTCCCCAGAGATAAGGTCAAAGGTTTCCTTCTATAACATGGGGCTTCCCAGAGACGGAGGCAGGGACTTCTCAGTAGCATCAGGTCAGCAGCAGAGCATGCAAAGGAAGAAGGGGCCACGGTTTCAGAAATCCTGCTCCTGTTTTTGCATCATGAGGCTGTACACGTGTGGGCTGACAGGGGTGGGCTGCCCTCGGTGACATCACGGGTCGCTGGCTTGCCCAGAATGGACAATCGCCCGTCTCACTGATTAACGGGCGTGTTTTATTTGTATATTTGTTCACGGGAAGGACCCAAGATGTTCCTGTACCGAAGGGATTTTCTGTGGCACATGGAACAAAGGGCAGCGTCCCCAATACTCATGGGTGCCTCACAGGAGGATCCTCATCAAGCCCATTGGGGAGACTGAGTCACGGAGGAAGCCGAGGCCTCAGGGCTTGAGGTGAGCCCCGGCTAACGGCGTCCCCAGGGCGAGATGGGAAGAAGTGGAGGACGGACGGTCCCTTTGTCAGCAACATGCGATCAGGGGCTGTGTTCCTAGCCCCCGGCATGCATTCTGGCCAAGCTCCGGACCCTGTGGGGACGGTCTTGAACCTGAAGCAGGAGGCGTTACTGCCATTATTGCACCTGAAAGTTAGGAAAGAATCTGGGGAGGAAAATAAAACACGCGAGGGAGGAGCCACAGATGAGAGAACGGTGAAGGGCGAAGGGATGGGAGCGGGGAAAGGGGCTGGGGGATGGAACCGCTCTCTGGGAGCCGTAATCCATCACACGGACAGGACAAGCCGGAAACAACAACGAGGCTCATGGGACACCGGACGGCCACTGAAGCGGGACCGGACGGCACAGTGACAAGGGGCCACTTTGTGCGACAGGACGATGGCAGACAGCGTCACCAACAGCACAGCCACAACAACACAGCTTGAGCTTCCCCTTACCCTTCTTCTTCCGCACTGAAGCTTGGAAACAGAAAGGGAACGGACGGTAAATCACTCTGGAAGGCAAAGCCCTTTTACAAAAGCTCCCCCCAGGACGGCTTTTGGAGAGCAAGCCTTCCCTGCCCACGGTCCTCGGGGAGGGGACACGAAACTTCTGAAAAACTCCGTCCTCAAAATGAGACAACGGCCACTGAAGGCTCGGAGGATCCGGAGCTCGGAGGGATCTCGGCCATCACCGGGCCCATTCGTTCACACTTTTGTTCACTCACGGGTTTTGGGTATGAGCTGACCCCATTTGGGTCACAGATCCCTACGAGCAAAGGGCCGCTGAAAGGCCCTCAGAGAATCCTGCTGCTCCCAGCTCCTTCACAAAGGGCAAGTAGTCACTAATACCACCACTGCAAGGATTTAAAACACCCTGGCAACCTTCCATAGGGATTAAATGATACGATTTAGGTCCCCAGTGGACCTTGAGTCTTTCAGGCCGACTCCCTCTTTTTACATGGGAGAACAAGAGAAGAAAAGAGAGGAGGAAATGCTGAAGCCATTCACCGAGAGGTCTCTCATCTTCTCTTGGTCTCACATGTCTTTTGCCACCATCTCCTCCTTCATGAAGAGTGCTCAACTCTTCGGCTCCACCCTGGGCTTCTCCAGCACATCGCCTTATCCCTCCTCCCATTCTCACTCGTTTCCCACTCCTCTTGTCTGCCAGCTGCCTCTATCCTGCCTACAAACACGTCTCTACCTCCCGCCTTCAAACACATCCTCACTTGGCCATTCGTTCCCTCTCTCTCCTCCCTCTGTGAATGAACCTCTCGCGAAGGCTGTGTCTACGACCGAGGCCTTCGCTTTCTATCCTCTGTCTTACTTCCCGCAGTCTCACTTTTGACTTCACTGTTCAACTGATGTCGCTCTCTCCAAAACTGCCAATATTCTTTTACATATAATTCTCTCTTCTCCCCCTCATCTTTTTGGACTTTTGTGCAGCCTGATACTCTTTTGTTCTGCTCTTCGTTGGGTCTTCCACCTGTCTGACTGCTCTTCCTTAGTTTTCTTTGTGAGATATTACTCTAGGTCACGGGCACTTGCCCTGGGTGACCAAGACTCAGCAAACAACAACTTCGGGATCAGTTCCAACCTCCAGCCAGCTTTTTTTGGGACCGTGAGTGAAGAATAGCTTTTGCATTTTAAAAAGGGAAAATAATCCATTCTTAGCTCATTGACCATAAAAAGTCAGGTACAATCCGAATGGCTCTAGAACTTTGGTTTCCTGAGCCCTGCTCTATCCGCTTCTCCTTTTGGACTATTTAGCTTGTTGACTGCATCCCTTAGATTCAATGGCCAAAGACCATCTGTAGATGATTCTCAAATCTATATATCCAGCCCTTACCTCTTTCCTGACCTCCAGCCTTATATGATCAGCTACCTATTGGGAATCTAGACTGGATGATCCAGAGACATTTTAAACACAACAGTCTAAAATTGAACTCATTATCTTCCTTTCTAAACTCTTTTTGTCCTGGCTTCTCTGCTACTACTATGAGTGTCACTACTCAGGATCAAAGTCAGCCTTCCCTCCCTCCCTCCTCCTGCTGCCCATGTCCAATCTATTGCCCAGACCCGTCGATTTGACCTTCCTAACACAACTCAAAGATTCCTTTCCCCATCTTTCTTAACACTGATCCTTTCCCTAGTCTAAGCTTAGCTCTAATGGGTCTTGTTTGGACATCACTGTCTCCAGATTGTCTCCTCCGTTATACCAGAAACTCCTTGACTGAATACCTGGCACACAGTAGGGGCTTAATCAACACTTGCTGATTTGACTTGCCTTGGGCTAGTCACACTAGCAAAACATACTAACAGAGACAGGTTCCTCTTCCCTAAAGACAGGATTGCTGCTACCAGAAGGAACTCAGCTGATAATGTCCTGAGCAAAAACCAGATGCTTGTGGTGTTTCTATCACAACTGTCAATGGAAAGTAAGGGATTCAATGAAGAAAGGCAGATCCAGAAAGATCCCAGCTGACTAAGCAGGATTTAGAAGGTGGGATCTGAGATTTCTGGACCTTAGTTTAAAACATAAGAATGTTGGGCTTTTTGCTCTGGGACCAGGGATGGAATATATCTCACAAGAGCCAATGATAAATAAGTGTGTGTGTGCATGTGTGTGCGTGTGTGTGTGTGTGTGTATTATATCTATCTTTAATAGCCTAAAACTGCGCTGATACTTTGGGGATATGCTGTATATGTGTGTACACACATCAACACACACATGCCTCATTGACATATATATGTGTACATATCCTGGAGTTCTATGACTGATCAAGAAGGCTTGAAAAGGGAGAGAAAAAAAGCTCTTCATACAGATCCCAAAGCCTGGTCTCCAGAGAACGTAGTTATGGCGTAGGATGGAGGTCGGCAGAAAAGAGAACCAGCAATTCATGGGAGACAGTATCCAAGAAGATAATCAGCAAGAAAATGTCCATCTTTGTCACTCACGTTGATTCGATCTCATAGCTATTACTGAGATTTGGCCCGAGACCCAACAGAATAGATAATCGATGTAGCAGAATGGTACATGTGGGGAAATGGGGGGACCTGGAGGGGAAACACGGCCCAAAAGCTACTTCCCCGTAGCGGGGGGATACAACGGCCCTCTGGGATCCAAGGGGAATCCAATGGGGCATTCGGGAAATGGGTCCCAAAGAGCATGGGATGATGTGGAGATGGGCCAGGGCAGACCTCAGCTGTTGCATCCTGCTTTTGCCTCTTACTGGATCCCCAGTCCTAGTGTAGGAACAGATAAGTCCTTAAAGAATAAATCCTCATTGATTGACTTACTGACTAAAGAAAAAAACAACAGGAACGGAGGTGGGGGGAAGAAGACCCCTCCTCTCAGAGTTTCTACGTCATCGGGAGGGGGAGGAAAGCTGAGTAGAGTTACATGTAGTCTTTAGATTTGGGAAGAATGGGTACAAGGTTTACAGAGAATGAACAGGAAGGATACAAGGGCTTGGTCTTTTTTAATTTTTTAAAATTTTAACTTATTTTTTAATAGCTTAATCCTTTATAGGGGAAGTTGGGAGAATGAGAAGCCTTTAAGAATAACTATATAAAACAGAAGCAGAAATTATTCCACTGAGAAGCAAAAAAGGTGGGCTGCCAACAGAGACAAATGTGGCTACACAGGGAACTCCTAGACCAGCTGGGGTTTTAAAAAGGCACATATAGGGGGTGGAAACGAGGAAAAAGAGCAGATGAGGAACCCAAAGTCGCAGCACAGCGCTGTAAGCAGAGCGCCAAAAATAGGAAGTGAACAGGAGCCAAAGCTGGAGATGACAGTTAAGCACATAGAGAGATACAGTGGACAGAGAATCAGGTCTAGAGTCAGGAAGTTCCGAGTTCAAATCCAGCCTTGGTCACTGACTAGTCATGTGACCCTGGGCAAGTCACCTCATTTCTGTTTGCCTCAGTTGTCCCTTCTATGAAATGGAAATAATAATAGCATCTACCTTCCAGGCTAGTTGTGAGGATTCAGTGATTTAATACTTGTAAAGTGCTTAGCCCAATGAGTAGCACATAGTAGGACAGGATGACAATAAACAAAGGCAAGACAGATGACCCCTCATCTTTCATTTTTTTTTTCTTGGCCAAGAACTAATCTTGGATGGGAAGGGTGATTGTGGTTCCCAAGATGGCTAATGTGGCAAGAGAGCATCTTTATATCATACCGGGAAACCCAAGTCTTGGAAGATTTGGTGGATGTGACGGTGAAGGCACTATGGGTGACGGAAAGCTCTCGCTGAAGGGGGCAGGGTGCCCCAGAGCTGGAGAAGGGCAAACATTGTCCCATTTTTTAAAAATCACAAAAGAGAATAAAGTCTTCACACCTGCCGCCGGGCAAAATTGTAGCACCCGTCGTTAAAAGAACAGACTCTGTCACGGTTTGGGGACGTGTCGGAATCAGGGGTGATGCTGCGATTAGAAAGAGTCGCCTGATGTGCAGAACGGGGGGTGCTGGGAGCACGCTGCACTGATTTCTGGGAAGCACTCATGTGCTGCCCGCTGGACAAGATGGCGGCGAGCCGACAGCTCAGCTTTGGTGGGCTCAGGACTTGCTGAGTGGCGAGACCCTCGATAGTAGCTTTTCAGGTCTCTAGGGGAGGACCTCGGGGGGCTCTGCTTTTATTTTTGCCACCGTTCTGTGTGCTGTCCGTGGATGGCAAGATTTCTCTTGTCCAAATGATGCGAGACTAGGAGACGGACCTGATGTATCAGGGACAAAGTCAGGGTCCCAAAAGACCACAAGAAGCTAAAACTAAACTAAGTAAGTTGAGTTAATGGGATCCATATAAAATTTATATTTGGACTGAAAAAAAAAGCAGCTGCTCAGAATCAACTTTCCCCCCGGGGTTCATTCTGGGGGCTGCAGGGGTGAGTTGGAGAGGGTCCTGCCACCGAGACACGTGGACCGTGTGGTGAACAGCAGGAAATAGAGCTGCTTTCTAAAGTCAAATGGGGAGGGGTTCAGAGCAGAAGGCGATAAAAATGGCTTCAGTTTAAGGGCAACAGTTAAGCCACAGAGCTACGGCTGCCATGACAGCCGCTCTCAGCCTCGGGCATGGAGGGTTTGCCCTTCCTGTCCCCTCGGCTCCCGCTCCCACTGCCAGGGACACTAGTCTCCTTTGGGGGTTTTGGATTGGGGACCAACGTGGCCAGGCCATTTTCTTTATGATTAAGGGGGGCTGTTTCTCTCATGACTTCTGAGGGCAGAGCACAGACGCCGGCCTTGGAAGTCCAAGGTGACAGAATCAGGCCACCCGGCCCTGTCTCCCTGAGCAGCTCCTTCCACACCGGCCCATCCACTGAACAAGAGCAGAGGGCTGCGGGGACACAGTCTGCGGGGACACATCCCGCGGGGACACGGCCTGCAGGGACACGGCCTATGGGGACACACCCTGCGGGGACACACCCTATGGGAACATGGCCTGGGAGGACACACCCTGCGGGGACACACCCTGCGGGGACACAGCCTGCGGGGACACATCCTGCGGGGACACACCCTGCGGGGACACGGCCTGCGGGGACACATCCTGCGGGGACACGGCCTGCGGGGACACACCCTGCGGGGACACGGCCTACATGGACAGCCATGGCCGCTCCCTCTGCGGCCATCAGCCAGGAACAGTTACTTGGCCTCCCAGGGCAGAGTTCCCTCAACTCCATCCCTCGGGAGGACACAGAGAGCACTGACCCTAAGGGCAACGCTATTCTCCAAAACGGCCGTTTGCGCCAGAGGAACGGGCCTGGGCACCCCGCAGCCCTCTGTCTGTCTGTCCCTTCCCCCACACGTTTCCACACTGCTGGGCTAAGTGCTCAGCGCTCCCCCGAAAGCCAACCAGAGCAAAGGGCCCTTGAAGTCGCCCCCCGGACACTTACCTTTGTCCACTAGTGAGAGGCCCAAAAATTCAAAACAAAACAATATTAGATCCCATGGAAGGGCAGGAGGGCAACACTCACTCTCAAATGTCCCTGAGAACGTCACCAAATACACCCCCCAACACACAGATGACGTCACCGCACGTCAGACGGGGAGCCGGGAGCCACTCGCACGTCAGCCTCCCACACGGTCATTCGCAAACGGGACGAAAGCGGTTTCTAAGGGGGCAGCGTCATGCAGGGAGGGCCATGCGCGTCCCGGGCGCCCCCAGGCCGCAGCGTCCCGGCCGGGGCTTCTCGAGGGCCCGGGCCCGTCTCTCCTCCCGCAGCATGCTGTGAGACCCCGGGGCGCTTACCAAGCTCTTCCAGCTCGGAGGTCATAGATTTAGACCGCAAGGTCAGGGCTGTGGTCGGCGCTCGCTTGGGAGGCGGAGGGGCTTCACGGAAGAGTAAACAAAAGCAGACACAGAGCGTCAGTAGCAGGGCCCGGACCCAGGCCCCCAGCTCAGGGCTTCCCCAGCGTGGAAACAGCCGCCCGTGACGCCGGCCCTGGGAGGGGCCCCAGCCGGAGGTGAAGCGGAGCCTCGGGGCCAGTCACGGGCGGGATATTTCCAGGTTACGGTTATTAGATGATCACGGTGGGCTTGGGAAATTAGTGCGTTTAGGATGGAGCGTGACGGGCCCTCCGGGAGAAGCCGCTCTCGCCTGTGTGCACAGACAGACTGGGGAGAAGCCCCCTCCCTCGGCCCCTCGCCCGGCCCGGCCCCGAGCTCAGAGGCCAGAAGGGAAGGCCCGGCTTGGATGGAGACGTGAGCTCATCAAAAATGGGTTTATTAGGTCCTGGGCCCGGGCCCTGCTGAGGGCGGCCAAGGTTGGGGATGAAAAGAAAAATTCAGGGGTCCTAGTGGCAGAGTCTGGGACTCGGCAGGCCCCTCTTCCTGGATCGCCCCTGGAGTCGGGGGCTCTGTGCACAGGCGGGGCAGTAGCAGCCCCTGGTCACCGTGGGCCGGCTGCTGCTCCCCGGCGGGGCCGCGTTAGGTGCTTGGGGAGATGGAGGTTAGTGCGTGAGCCCCAGCAAATGGCCACTCGTGGAGCCCGTGCCCACGTCGAAGCCTCTGCTGGGGGCTCCTCTGCCCGAGTGACCTTAGTGTGGTGCTTGCTCTGGCGACGAGGCTTCGGGGCCTAAGGCTACAGCTGGGGGGCACCTCCCAGGCACCCTTTCCAATCTGCTCATTCTACAGATGAGGAAACTGAGGCTCTCCAGTCTTAATTCCCACCCAAAGAGCGAGGGACCCCTGAAAGACTGCTCCATGTTCCCAGCCCCTGTTTTATGAAGTTCTCACTCCTACCTTCCCACCTAAAGAGCTGGAGGGACCCCTGAAAGGCTGTCCCAAGTTCCAAGCCCCTGTTTTATGAGGTTCTCAGTCCTAATTCCCCACCTACAGAGCTGGAGGGACCCCTGAAAGGCTGCTCCAGGTTCCCAGCCCCTTGTTTTTATGATGCCCAATTCGTGACTCTTCCCCTTACTCTCCGTGGCCTTGAAGGTCGGCAGATTCCAGGAGGAGAGAACCAAGAGGCCTCCAGAGCCTCTGACAGACATGGCCCCCCTCCTCCCCACCAGCTGGAAGCAGCCACTCGGGCCAGGCCGGCCGCCAGGACGTCTCTGGGTCCCCATTACACGGCAGCTTCTGTGCCCCCGAGGGGCGGGCCCGGAGGGCGATCCCGGCACTGGCCACGGTCCCTTGGCTTTGTCCAGAACCCAAGGTCAGCGGGCTGTTTTCCTTCCTACTTCTCAACTTGGAATCAAGACAAGGGGGAAGGGCGACAAGAGTTTTCTTATCAGGGAAGGAGAAGCAGCCTCTCCTACGCTCTTTTCATAAATGTCTCAATCCAGTGGGCGCGGAGGCTTCAGTTACAAAAGCAGTTCCTAAAGATGGGGGGTGGTTTTCAGATGGAGTCATGAGCATGAATGGGACCCTCTTGCCTCCCGCCCCCTCCCCGCCCTGCCAGTCCCGGCGGGCTTGGCCAGACCAGGGTGTGGCCCGTGGTCCCACCGGCAAGGGAGCACCCACCTTTCTTCCTGGCTGTGTCATCAGGATCGAGGTTTCTGGTTACCGTGACAACCTTGAGGATTAAGTGGTTCCCTCCTTGGCGGATCATGTTCACCACCTGTCTGTGACCGACTTTGACAACGTTCTCATTGTTTACCTGTCGGGAGAAAACAAAGTGATCTCAGATGGAGAAACTTTCGAGAAGAAAACCCCCCATGTTAGAAAAACCCTTTTTTCTGAGGGGGCCTCCCCCGGGGAACTGGCCACGAGCGTGTGGGACCTCCAAGATTATTGGTCATGGAGAATGATCCTAAAATGGCCAATCTAGAAAACAGATGTCAATACCTGCTTCTACCTGTTGGGGGAGAGGTGGAGGGCGACGGGGGCAGAACATTACACACATCACCAGTTCGGTGTGACTGCTGGCCTTTGTTTCAAGGTAATAGACTGAGAAATGACGGGGGCAGAAAAGACCAAAACCACCAGCGAACTTTTTTAAAGGAAGTTTAACCATCCCTCTCCAGGAGGCTGGGCTTATGGAGCACGATCGCAGTCGTTGAAAGCGAGATAAGAGGGAGAGCCCAGAGGGTGGGCAGTCCACTCACGCTCCCGGGAGCCCCTCCTCTCTCCACCCCACCCTCGCCGGCTGATGCTGAGAGCTGATTTCCCACAAACTATTCCCCTGCGCGCGTTTTATGGCCCCCAGTTATGTGTAAGAAGCCCCACAGGAGCCAGCCGCCTTTCACGGCCCTGCTGCTGCTTTCCATTTTCACAGTTATGGAGAAACCTGACACCTTAATCGGTCTGCACAGTCTGGAAAGCCACATCGGCATTCCCTGCTTCCCTCCCCTCCCATTCTCCCCTCTGCCCTCCCGCAGACAAGTTCTTGCGGGTTCTCAGGCTAAAAGGCGCATCCTGGGCCTCTTCTTCCCCTGCACTTTGAGCTCAGAAGCTCACAAATCTCCCCCGGGGGAGCCTGACAGTGGCCCCTCAGCCTCCACTGGGGCACTTGGGACTCTCCCCGGCTCTTTGGTAACCAGGCAGCTGTCGGATGCTTAAAGAAGACCGAGAGATGAGAGCGGTCCCGGCCTTGTTGGCTTTCCACAGAAATAAGAAACCCGGAGCCTCCATCAACAGAACGTATGTACGCAAAGTGATGCAGAGGAAGGGGAATCACAGAAGGCTGGTGGAGGAACAGTAGCTCAAGTTAAGCCTTGAATGGCCTGGGGATTCCATCCAGGAGGGACCACCTGGGCAAAGGAAAGGGGGGCAGGAAACGAAAGCATCGCGCAGAGAATGGCAAATCGCCTGCTTTGGTGACATGGGGGCAGATTTGGGAGCTTAAAACACTCGAGAGAAGAAGGCATGTTTGGCGAGCCTTTTGTGTAGGGAAGAGACGTGGTTCGGGCTGTGCTGGAGAAATGGCGCTTGGACGGGTGGGAGAGGATGATTGGAGAACACTCGTCCCTCCAGACTCAGCTTTGCTCCTCGTGCAGTGTCCACTCCTGGAACACCAGAGACACAAATCCTCCACTGACTACTGCAAATAAGCCTTCGGGACTATCCTAGGGGAGGCTGAGGCTGATTGACAAGCTGGTGGAGCTCCCCCCTCCCACTTGGGCTCCTCTCCCTCACAGAGCAGAGGTGGGCACTCTTGGGCTCCTTTCAGGCACGTTCTTCCCCGAGGGGCTGTGAAGTGAAGTGAAGAGAGGCTACAGGAGCACTCCACTCTCAGGCTGTGGGAACGAGAAGAGTAATGGCTTTTTCTTCACTAATAGCTCGAGGGATTTCCTCTTTCATCTATAATCAGGGAAGCAAATCCCGATAGGAGAGGGAGGCTGTGCCACAGGATGAGCCCTGTTTTGGAGGCTAGAACCTCTGGCCAGGGGCATCCCTGCCAGTCATGCCCTCCAACTGCCAGCCAACTACCACTTCCAGAGCAGCTAGGATAGCAAGCTGAAGCAGCCAGGAGGATCAGCATATCAGACACCTCCTTGACCATCATCTTCCCTTAATCTTCAATGGAGACAATTCAGGGTCTCGAGGCCAAAAGCCTGAGAATCACAGTATCTCCTAAACCACCAGCCCAGCCCCGAAAATTCTCACAGGGGAGAAGAGAGCTTGATCATCACCATCCACTCCTGGCCAGCTACCCTCAAACCATCCATCCACCAACACTAACTACTACCGCAGGGCAGCCAAAGCCATCTCACTGAGGCTTCCAGACACCCTGAGGGAGAGCCAGAACAACCCCAGGAGAGGCCGCCCGGCCAGTGTTCCTGAAAGCTGCAGCCATAATTGCACACTGAGGTCCCAGAAACAAAGTTCTTGCCATTTAAACCCTTGACCTTGCCAACATCAGCAAAATAATAATAATTATAATAACAATGGAGGAGAAGAAGAAGGAGGATGAGGAGAAGATGAAGAGGAAAAAGGAGAAAGCGATCCCCAGTCATACTTTGAAAAAGTTTACGTTCTATGTTTTGTTCTACCCCTGAAGGAACCCCCTTCCACAGGAAGGCAAGCAACTCCTCATATCTCTTTTTTTGGGGACAATTCAACATAAAGGAATGGATCTTTGATGGCAGAATGCCAGGAAGCCTTTGTGTTCCCCTCCAATCACATTCCCTAAGCAATTGCTTATTAGGAAGCCTTCCCTTGGGAAAATGCTCCATAGCAAGCCCCAATGAACTTGGAGTCAGGAAGACCCGGCTGGGCTCCATCCCTGGGAGCCATTGGCAAATGTGGTGCCCTCTTCTTCAAAAGGCCTTTCTGGGTCCCCCGTTGCTAGAGCTCTGCGCCTTAGGGTCACCTTTCATCAGTGCTCTCTGTACCCCTAGCAATGTACCTGTTGTTTCCACCATTAGAATGTGAGCTCCTTGAGAGCAGAATCACTTTCCCCTTTCTTTTATCCCCTACTGCTTGGTATAATACACACAGTAAGCACTTAATAAATGCTTATTGTTTCTTTCATTTGTAAAGTAGGATTCACGAGACCCATTGGAAGGTGAAATTGTCCTTTCTTTGCCTTTTTAAAAATGATTTTATTTCTAATTTATGACATAAACAAGCATTTCCATAACCTGAGGTTGGTGGGAAGAGGCATGGAACGTGAGGGAAGGGCCATAGCACTGGCCTAAGGGGACCGGAGACCCCCAGCCGTCCCCCAGCATGTGAATAGTGAGAATGATAACAACTAGACCTTCCGGGTCACCTCAGGGGTGGCCGGGCACCTTTAAGACCCCAACTACAGGGCTAATCCTTCCCATGTGCAGATGAGCAAGCTGACACTCCGAGCAGGGAAATGATGAGAACCCAGCCTACTTTCTAGTTTATTGGGATCCGGGGCAAGCTTATTACTTTGCAAATAGGGTTTGGGGCTCATAGAATCTGCCAAGATGGGTTCTTCTCCTTCCAGGACCTGGGGGCCGCCGGCCTCACCTTCCCCACAGGGCGAAGACAGAGCACGGGCTTAGCTAACCTTGGCTTCCCCTCTACAGCTTCCCTCTCATTACATTTTCTATTAGCCAGGACCCGGCAGCCTTGATTGTCAGCCTGGAGGGCAGGAATGAGGTTCTCTCTGCACTTAATAGACCTGGTTGCCTGATTATCAGGAGTGGAGCGAAAATAGATCTTGGCAGATGGTAGCTAATGTTGACAATTACTCTGAAGTGGAATTAGTAAATAACTTTCTAATTGCTCCCAGGAATCCAGTGCTGGCTTCCCTAGGAATCTGGAGATAAGGGGGTTCGCTTCCCGGTCCCTTGACTGAGATGAGCTTTGGGCAGAGAATTCTTGGGCAGTTTTTTGATGATCTGAATCATATTGTTTCTGAACGTCTAATACAGGATGTTTATTGCCATCGTAGGTGTGAAGGATGCTGGACGTTACAAGGCTACAGACCTTGAGCCAGCCTTGAAGCAGCAGCTGTCCTTAACCTCTAGATTAATTCTCCAGGGAGAATTAACTGAGCACCCACTGGGTGACATTACCTTACCCTGGGAGTCAGGGCAGCTCGCCGCCCTCAGGTTCACAGGACAAAGGTCAACAGTGAATTCCCGCTGTGACCCCAGGTGAGTCACCATATGATTTTGGACTTCAGGTTTCTTATCTTTAAGATGATGGAGTTGGATGAGATGTCCTCAGCAGTTCCTTTTAAGTCTAAATCTGAGGCCCTTTAATGAAGAGCTGCCTCCCGGGGGCTCTGATGCCCTTTAATGAATAGCCACCTCCTGGGGGTTTGATGCCCTTTAATGAAGAGCTGCCTCCAGGGGACATTTTCCCTTCCTAGGATTGGAGCCCGGGAGAGAGGGAAGCAGCTCCTGAAAGGTCTGAGTGGAGTTACTGGTATTCCCAAAGATTACTCCCTTTCTAGGAATAATAGCATCTTAAAATGGGAATCTCCAAGACTATCTAATCCAATCCTCTCCAAAATAGACATCCCCCTACAAGGCCCCCTGAGGCAGCCCGGCTCACTTTGAGGGGGATTCCAAGAGATTTGCAAGTTTTCCCTGACACTGAATTTAAATGGCTTCTTTCTAACTTTCACACCTTGCTTCCAGTTCAGTCCAATGGGACCAAGCTGAGACTCATCCCTCTTCCCATGACAGCCTTTCTGATGCTTGAAACACCTAGCAAATGGCCTAGCAGGAACCTAATCGATGTAGTCTGAATTGCTTGCATTGATGAGCTTTCCTTTTCCTTTCTTTAATTTGTAAAGTGGGGAATAATGGCAATTATGGGCTGCAACAGATGGCAATAACTTTCTAAGTTATAAAGTGATGATTGAGGATTGAATGATATAAACCACATGAAGTATTTTGCAAACTGTACAGAGGAATAAAAATATCAGCTATTAGTAATATGGGATGCTATAATTATTAAATGTTATTTTCCCTGGTGTCATTTTTTAAATAAATGGGCAACTTAGATCTATTTGCGATTTTGATCTCTGAAAATAAAACCAGCTCAAGTTTGTCTTTTGGTTTTAACTCACACAAGAACCTGAGTTTTTCTGTGGCCATCCATGAAAACAGCTTCCAGAATCCTGTTCTGGGGCTTCTACAGGGACCGGATCTATGAGTTCACTGATATAACGAGCTCCCAGATGAAAAAAAGCTCATCTGCCAACGGACTCTGACATTTTCGCTGTAACTTCAGGAACCTCCTCAGGGTCCCACAGGCAACATGTGTCAGAGGTGAGACTTGTACTCGGGCCTTCCTGACTTCAAAGCTTGCTCTCTGTCACCTATGCTGGGCTGCTTTCCAGTCTGATGTCATAAACCTACTGTTTGACAGAAATTGCGCCAGGTACTGGGACTACAAAGACAAAAAATTAACAGTCTCTGTTCTCAGAGAACTTACATTCTATTTGGAGATGGGTGCAGAAAAACTTCATTCCATTTCTTTTGATATTAATTCTAGGGGCAGCTAGATGGTGCAGGGGATAGAGTGCCAGCCCTGAAGTCGGGAGGATCTGAGTTCAAATCCAGCTTAAGACTTCCTTAATACTTCCTAGCTGTGTGATCCTGGCAAGTTACTTAACCACAACTGCCTCAGGAAAGTAAGTAAATGAATGAATGAATGAATGAATACTGCAAATAAGAGAAAAAAGCCCACTATTAAATCTACTTTCCCCTCCCCTCAGAGAGCACCACATGCCATGGAGAAGCGACCACTAATCAAAGGCACTCAGTGTTGACTCTCTGAAGTGATCAAGGACATTTGCAATGGGCCATCTGCTGGCAATGAAGGGGGGAGCATCTGGAGCTGGGATCAGCACTGAGCCTAGGACAGCTCCGCTGTTCGCTACACCTGAAGGTTTATAGTCTAATGCACAAGCACAATGGGTCCGTTAAAAAGCTGTAGACAAGAGAATTAGAAATCTGTTATCTTTGGATAAGAAGCATCAGAAAATGCTGTAGAGTGCAGCTCAGGAGAAACACACCAGCTGCTGATGGTTCTCAACATAGTGAGGACTCCCCAGCTGATAGAAATAAAAAGTTCTTATGGTCTTTATCCCAGGACATCCCTCCGATGGTTCCCTTGCTTGCCCCTCCCAATCCTCAGCCAAGATGACATCCCCTCAGGTTGTTCATCTAAAAATGGAGATGATAATATTTGAATTCCCTACCAGATCTCGAGGCAAGGGTCAAACACACCACATTATGGTGGGAAGAATTCTGGACTTGGGTTAGAGGAGGGGGGCTCAGATTCTGCCTCCGACACGCAGGGTCTGTGCAGTTTGGGGCAATTTGTTTCATTTCTTTGGGCCTAATTTCCTGCTCTTTAAAAGAGGGCCCAGAGACTAGACGCCTCCGAGGTGCTGTCAGCTTCGGACTCCGGGATGCTGGGCACACACCTGGAATTAATGCAGTGGGAGATGTTGTCATTAGTATCACTGCTGAACTGGAAAGGGAGGAATGCAAACAGGGCAGCGAGGTGCCACAGATTCGCCAGAGACAGATCAGAACACAGAATCGCCAAAGAATACCAAGTGCTGAGATAGAGTCTAGCAAGGGCATGGGGAAATGTCGCGGAGGGAGACCTTGAAGGGTAGGGGGAAAGAGGCAGGAGACGGGAAGTGGGATGGAATGACCTCCTTCAAGGTGACTCCAAGCCCAGGGACCCTTTTCTGGACCCTACTCATCTGGAGGGCGGCCTGGTGTGGCCAAAAGAGCAATGGGCTTCTGGTCCGAGGACCAGCTGCTTTGTGGGCAAATTAGTTCTCTCCTATGAACCCCTCCAGCACGTCAGGTGATAAATTCTAGCCGAGCTGTGATTTGAAATGGGGGAAGGGCTTCTTTTCTAGGTGTGTCCATGCCGAGGCTATCACCTGGCCTTGCCGTATTGCCGTATACTCACTCATTTGAATTGACAGCAATTAAAGGCTGGGAGGGACCTCCAGGGTCACCAGGGCCAAGCTCTGCAGGAGGAAGTGGAGCTCCGGAGGTTTAGGGGCTCACCCAGTGTCTTACAGGGCCCAAGGGGCAGGGCTGAGGTTGAACTTACGGCCTCGGATCCAAATGCAGCGCGTACACGCGCCGTCGGATGTCATACTGCTTTAAGAGGGAAGGAACAATTGTGGTGCCTGCTGGGGGCCAGACACTGGCTAAACACTGGACCGAGATTACCTCACTGATCCTTGGAGGTTCGGGCTATTGTTATCTCCATTTTACAGTTGAGGAAACTAAGGCAGATGCGTTAAGTGTCACATCCAGGGTCACGTGGCTGAGGCTGATTTGGACTAAGAGTAGTCCTGACTCTATTCACAGCCTCACCACCTGCCTTTGAAGGTGGGGAGCCCCGGCAGTGTAATCCCCACTTTCCACATGGAGAAGCTGAGGTTCCCAGTAGTTCAGAGATGGGATCTGAGTCTCAGTATGCGACTGTCTCCATCCCCAGGTTCCCCTGGACCATCGGCCCCCCGATGTGTGTGAGCCAGGCTGCGGTTTGAGGAGGACGGGGGTCCGGCCCTGCTGTACCTCGGCCCCCTCCGGATGGCGTCTTTTATGACTTACTGCCACAGGCTCCCCTGTAATCGTGGCCTGTGGGCTCTCCCTCTCCAGGCAGGCGTCCCCCCTCACTCCATCACACGCACGGATCGCTACCAGGAGACCTTTTAACAGGACGCTGTTTCTTGCCCTCGGCCGCGTGGAGATATCGATCTCCCTCTCCGCCTCCCCTCGGCCCCCCGGCTCCCCCTGTTTCACTGTTGGACATTCTCCCCGGAGGCTCCTCACATACTGTGAGTGTCAGGCGCGGCCGGCGGTCAGATTGATGCAAACCACTGAATACTCCCCTATTTCCTCTGGGCGGAAGCTTTGACTAATGGTGGCCGGGAAACAGAATCGGGATCAAAATTGAAGCTCGAGTAAATCCACCAATCCCCGCCGGAAGCCCCTCTGTTCCCATTGCTCCTGGAGCCTCAGCTGTCACCCTCACGCCATCACGCCCTGGAAGAGACATTTTCCGTGCCCCCCCATGACCAGCCCCGAGCTCCTGGGCCCGGCTTTCCAGAGCCAGGCCGCGACCCAGCTGCCCCGCCCTCCCAGCCTCCCTTAGCTTAACTAGTCTGAAGTCTTGTGACTTCAGCCACAAGTGATGGACGAGCTATCTGTGGCCTTCCACGTTAGGGAGGTCCCTGACACTCCTGGTTTTCTTCTGAAATCTTGAACTTAACAGACACAAATATTACAACGTGCACAGGAGAGGAGCCGGATGCTCAGGTGACCACGAGAATCTCTTCTGCGCGGCTCCGTTTTTTAACCTTGTTTTATAACTGAGGGGAGGGGGGAGAGGCTCATCCATGGGAGCACGTCCTGGGCTGCCCAGCCCCACAAGCCCCAATTCAGTTGCTTTTCCTAGTGTGCCCAAGGTGACGTGCTCAGTTCTGGGGACAGAAAGACAAGCAGCCCAGCCCTCTGCCTGACGAACCTGGGACCCTGCGTGTCCTCGGTCACCAGTGGCGACCGGCGGGCAGCATCTGCCGCTGCTCTGCCCCTTTCCCCAGAGGCCCCTGGGCTTCTAAGGGATTTGCTGCTCCTGACTTGAGCCAGCCTGTGACTGATGCCTCGGGGCTGCCAGAGAAGGCCAGACCTCCTGAGACAGCCCGCGGATCGGGGAGGAAGGGCCCTTTCCTGCCCACATTTCATTCTTGGATCAAGTGAGATTTCCAACTGGCAGGTTTATGGCCTATGAAATGGGCTGGGACACACTGGCTGTCAGACCCATGATCCTCTTAGTGAGGGACACACGAGGGCCCGCCAATGTCCAGCTCCCCAAGGTGAACTCCAGCGTCTCCCTCTTTTCAGGGCTGGGGGAAGCCTCTGGTTTTCCAGCCCTGCTCCCACAGGCGGCCTTGCCCTTCCTCCTACCTGATCCTTCTCCTCCTTGGTGCCCCCTCCTCTTACCTGATACCCTTTCTCCTGCTTGGTGCCCCCTCCCTCCTATTCTTTGTCTTAGTGGAATCTTCTAAACTTGGAGGTCTCCAGGCTACTTTCCCACCTAGATTTAGGCTCCTTCCTATGGCATTGGGGCAGGAAAGCAAATTTCAGGGGCCTCAGCCTTCTTTCCCCCCTTCTCTCTTCACTCCTGACACTCCTATTCTTCTGAACTGCCCAGGAGAATGGAATAAACATGGACCTGAAAGCCCCAGGAAGAACCTGTGTGTGCCCAGTTCTGGGAGCAACTTAAGAGCCTCCTCTTTTGTCCGTACCTGAAGGCCTTGGAACCCAGCATCCCTGGCTATGCTCCATCCTTAGCCCAGATGACCCGCTACAAGGGGGTCGATGCCATCTGAGCCTTGTTCCACCCCCCCTAAACTCCTTCCACTGTTGCAAGTTAAGCCATGACTCTGAATAGAGAATCGGGCTTGGAGTTAGGAAGGTCTGAGTTCAAATCCTCAGCCCATCACTGGGCAAGTGATGGAACCTCTCTCGGCATCAATTTCTTCATCTCAAAAAATGGCCGTACCAATAGCAGCTGTCTGGCAGGGTGGTTTTAGACCCAGTGAGACAGACCATGAACAGGACTTTGGAAACCTTCCACATATCCAGATCCCATGGCTTCCAGCATTTTCTGGCCTCTCTCTTTCTGCTCTAAAGTCTCCTTTTGTCCCAACTACAGATTTCAGGATCGGGCAAATCAGAACGTAGAGGACTGAAAAGGAGATGAAGTTTCACTGCCCATCCCTCGACCACCCACCACACATCCCTAAGTCTTTGTGGGAAGGATGAGGGAGGGAGGGAATGGTCACTCCCATTCCTGGCCCAGCCCAGGAAAATGCAGGAAACCACAAGGAACCTCAGCCCACCGGGAAACTTTTGGTTTGTGTCTTTATTGCTCTTTCCTCCAGGAGTCCTGCCAGAAAAGGGATCCTGGCTTTCTGAAACTTGCGTGTTTAAGCATTTTGGGAGGTAGGGCAGATTCATGGCAGCCTGGAGGGGTGGAGGGGTCAGGCACAAGTGTTATTGATGAACACTATACAAATTGGAATGGCTTCTCTCCACTCTCTCCACCCCCTTCTCTGTCTCTGTCTCTGTCTCTGTTTATGTCTCTGTCTCTGTCTCTGTCTCACACACACACACACACACACACACAGAATTGGGGAGTCAGCACTCCCATCATCAATCTGCCACAGTGAGTTACATACAGGACAGAGAATGCAAAGCCTGGGTTGGTTCCAGCACTGTTACCGCTCTCCCCACCTTCCCCACCAATCAATGGGCCAATCAAACAGCAAGAAGGGAAAGCTGTTTTTCCCTTGGGCTTGTTTAAATTCATTTACAATAAATAAATTCAACCTGAATTGAGTCTTGACTTGACCCTATCCACAAAGCAGGAGTGTAAAAATCCCTCCCAGGTCAAGGCAAAGATGCTAGAACACAGTGGAAAGCCACAGAACGAGCGGATGTCTCCAGCTCCGGTCCTGGGGATGTCCTGGCTTGCAGATTAAACCTTGCAGAGGGTTTGATACCCCTCGAGGGACCTGCGTGACAACGAGAGCACGCTAATCCATTAGGTTGTGGTTGGCGGCTCGGTTACATGATCTCCACAAGTTTCCATGGAGTAATTCCTTCAATAAAAATGATTGATTCCGAAGCGTAGGGCCCAGTTCGGTGCTCTCTGGGAGGGACAGTGATGAATTGGACGCCATTTCTGCCGTCACAGAATTTCCCATCAGTACAGAGGATGCCATATGTTCAGAAGCCACACGACCAAAAAAAAAAAAAATTCAAAAGTGCTTTTCTGCTCTTCCAATTTGAATATGTGTGTATACACACACACAGTAAATTTTTTATTAAAACATTTAAATACCACAATGTCTGAAGAAGCCTGCGAAAATCATCCACTTGAGGTAGGATTTAGGGGAAAAGGTATCAAGGTACAATTTGGTATCTTTCTTGTTCCTTAACCATTATAAATCCCAGCTGAATTAAATCCCTTTTATCCTCAGAGACCCATTAAAAAGATTCATTCAAACTTATACTCAGTTTTTGATCTGCTAGGGAAGTGAGCCCATTACAGCCTAAAATATCCTGTCAGTGTCCGGTTTCCATACAGACTCAACTCACTCACTACTTCTCTTGTTTCTCCACACCTGCTCCTGTATCCCGATGGAGCTGTCCTGCTGGGCAGACCCAAGGCCTCAATCACAAAAGCAATGAGGTCACAAGGCTTTGAGGGCAGCTGGTCGCACCAGCATGACTCCCATCCTGTTGTCCCCCCTTGCAGCATCCTGTCCCTTCGCTCTACTCCCACGAAGCTTCTCACTTCTGGTGCTCTCTCGCCCCTTGCCCTGCTGATCACAAAAATCTAACGTGCTACAAATGCAGATCCTCAAATATTCTCGAGAACTCGACCAACAAGTGACAACAAAACCGAGTCAGGATCATAGAGCAAATATTCTGTGAACCTACTGACCCATAAACACTTAAGGAGGTTTTAAAAAAGAAATTTCCCATTGATTATTATTATAATGTATTATATATTATTATGTATTTATAATAATATTATATATCACATATATTATGTATTTATAATAATAACATTATATATCATATATTATTATGTATTTATAATAACATTATGTATAATATATATGTTATATTATGTTTTTATAATAATAATATATAAAAATTATTATGTATTTATAATAACATTATTACACTAGGAATCTTCAAAATCTATAGAATGGAAAGACTTTAAAATATAGAGACTGAGTTGAAGAAATGAAAATGATGTGTGTCAAAGAGAAGGAACATATCAACCTGTTGCCTTGTCTTGTCTGCTCCTGAAACTGTCCCAAGCTTGAGCCCATGGGAGATTAGCTTTCATCCCAATATTCTCATTCAATTTTAACGAATCATTTTATACACTTGCAAGAGCCCCCAAACATCAAATATTTTCGAAAGTCTCAAGACAAGAAATGATTTTTCTTCTAGACACGTCTACTTAAGCTCCCTTGAACAAGAAAGGATGAGATACCAGAGGGCAGAGATGATCATATTGACAACTCCCTTTCATGGAGGTAGGACCGTAAGATTGACCCCGCAGTGTCCTCCTGATGCCCTGGGAGGCAGCCAGGTCAGTTTAGCAAATGAAAGAACAGAAAGGGAAGTCACTGACCTACGGATGCTGGTATTAAGTGTTGCAACTAGGACCTGAACTCAGGTCTCCTGATCCCAAGGCTGGAGTTCTTCCCACTGGACAATCTCATCCAGGATTGGCCATTCTCACACGGTTCCCTTCCATATTGAAATGTGTCCATCCAAGCCTTGGATTTTATCCCATGAGGCATTAACTGCCCTATCTGAGGAATGAAACTTAGGGGGATGAGAGAAGCAGGTGGTAATTCTTCCTTTTAGGTAATTTAAGCAGATTTTTGCAGGGGTTTTATGGAAACAGCACGTCTGGTCTTACTGGCTTTTGTGCTGAGCACTTCTGGCCAGACAAGATGGGCTAAGCTCTGGGAAGGAGCTGGACGGGACCTGGTAGGACCTACATGGACACTGCCCCTCAGCATTTTCAGGAGGCTTCTGACTCAGCAGGACAAGTCTTAGCAACAACAGCGGGGGCTCTTCCAAAGAAGAAATTGTCTGGTGATTATTAATTGTGCTTCTGTGGTGTGAGGATGATATAACCTGCTTCTGAGTCAGAAGGAGTTTGGGGGAGATCCAGGAACCCACCTGGGATTCCTAGAAGTCTCCCAAGCAGGGCCATCACATTTTCACAGTTACCAGAGAGAGCAATAATCTCGTGCTTCACTGTGCTCTGAATAGGGGGGACCGGATTAAAATTATTACTGTTTGAATATGAGGTGGATTGTCACTAATTCTACAAATCAGGCCCTAAAGAGGGGACAGATAAGAACCTTTGGGAGCCCATAGGAGAGACATAGCCCACGGGAAGTTCCAACTGGCATTTACTTATCCACCACTGCAATAAATGCAAACGAGATGTAATTAACTGCTAGGAGCTTGAGGACTTCATGAAAATCCCACACTTGCCCAGCTATGGGAAAAGTGACTGAGCAACTCCTTGTCTCTGAGGATGGCTCATGTGCCCCAGAGTCCTCAGCGATGGCCCAAACCCTAGTCCTTCTCTGGAACATCAGGGGCTTGGCAGAATCCCCGAATCTCAGCTGATCCCCATGTGACATGGATTCGAGAATCTGCTTATTAATGGCCTTCTTCAGCTGTGGTGTCCAGAACTGAATATGGCCCTTCAGAAGAGATCTGGCCAGGTGAAGGGCAAAGGGACTACGGCAACTTAGTTCTGAACACATGGGCTCTTAGTGAAACAGATTCAGTCAAGGAAAGAAGGGAGGGAATAAAGAAAGAGGAAGGAAGGGAGGGGAAAAAAGGGAAGAGAAGGTAAGAAAGGAGGAAAAGGAGCATTTTTTAATTGTCTACTGTGTACTCTATGTAACCTATACAGTAGTTGCGCTGTGTAAATCTCATTTGATCCTCACAACCACCCTGGGAGAGAGATGGGATTATTATCCCTATTTTACAGTTGATGAATCTGAAGCACCTACTATGTGCCAGACCCTGGAACAATAAGTACAAAGAATGAAACATCCAAACGTAGACCAAACTTGCGGAGAGACACATTTATACAATATACAGAAGCACAAACGTAAAGGGGATAAATAGAAATATACAATGAATTGTTCAAAATGTGGTAGGACAGGAGCAGTTGGGGGCATCCAAATTCCTGGCTACTACATCGTACAATTGACTGATAGTTTGCAATCCACTATGCCCTCCAGATCTTCCTCTCACATGCTATTGTCTGACTCAGACCTGGGGATGCCAGAGTGGAAAGGGTGTTGGTGAGGTCTGTTGAGTGGGTACAGCCCGGTTTAATTTTTGAAAAGCTCTGAACTGGGCAGTTATTTTTCAGAAAAATCCCATTCTGGAGATAATTATAAACAGCGCCTTTCTTTTGGATGGCAATCCATTAAATACACGAGATAGCCATTTGTAACAGTCATGGCGGCCGCTCCAACTTTCCAGCCTGGAGAGAAGTCCCGGCATTGCCTGTCTGCTGGTGGGACTTCCCTGGGATTTGTGATGGATCCCAACCAAAGCTGTTTCCTTAAATCTTTATGCCTCTGTTTCTCTATAAACCCCATACTCTCAGCATTGGAAGGGGACTCAGTGACCACCTAGACCAAGGGTTTTTCTTTACTCAGAGGTCTGTAAACTTGTGTTTTGAAAATATATTTGGAGAATTATTTCACTGTAATTGATTTCCTTTATAATCCCAGTTATTTCATTGTAGGCATTTAAAAACATCATGCTGATCATGGGGCCATAGGCTTTGCCAGATTGTCAAAGGGGTCGATATGACACCCACATAAAGTTAAGACTTCTTGATCTAGACCACCCCACATCTGCGAACACCCCTAAAAATGGGCAGGAATGATCTCATTTTCATTCTGCGATCGCTAGCACCCAGCAGAGTGCCTTCCATTACAAATGCTTACTGGGTTGGATAATTAGTGTTGCACATCAAGTAAGAGTCACTAAGTTCCAAGTAGGGAGTCAGGGGCTCCTCTATGTCATCATGTCACAAGGGAGGGCAAGGCAAGAAAGCCCAGAAAGCTCAGAGCACAAACCCTAAGAATTCCTCTGGTTCTTAGCTATGTTTTTTTAGGCGAGGCCCGATGACTGAGTTGTTAGACTGCTCCGGGGGCGGTGAGCTTCCTTCCTTCTCTGAGGTGCTGTGCACAGCTGGGCGCAGCAGGGAGCCCTGACTTTGGGCAGCCTGAGTGCCCCTGTCCGGCTTTTGAGTGGCTACTAAGTCCTCCGGAGAAGCCTCCAGGCTCTCCCTTCTCTTCCATGTCAATTTGGTGCCTTGGAACAAACCAGCCAAGAATGGTCTTCTCTGTCCTCCCACTGAGTCTCTGCCTTCCCCCACTGAGCTGCCCCTGCTGAGGTTCCAAGGACCCTGGAGCTGGAAAAGCCAAATCTTCGCTCCTCATCTGCAGCCCCTGACCCAGCAGATCACCTCCTTTTCCCAAAACATCCCCTCTCTGGGTTTTTATAAAGCTGTTCTCTCCTCGTTCTTCCATATCCCTGTCTACCCATTTATCCTTGGCGCCATGCTGGGCCCTCATACGGGGCTCCCCTCCACCCAATCTTCTCTCTTCCTGTGGATTCAACAATCACCTTTTTGGCAACAATTCCCAGAATTCCTAACCTGATAAAACTGCAAGAAATGGAGGAGTTTGGGGTGACAGGTGTCCTTCATCAAGACCGGCCCATGACAGACCTCCTCATTTTGGGGAGCTGTTTTTCCCATTGTGAGGGTAGGGTTGCTGCAAGTCACCCCCCCTCCTATGACCAGCTTTTCCCAGAACTAAGCACATAGACCATGTGACTCCTGGTAGCTGGTGTTTGGAGTCATTCCATTGGTGCAAACCCAGTCTCTGCCAGAGTAGACTATCATTCATTTGGCTGTCTCCTCTAGTTCAGCACCTTGAAAGCCAGCTACAAAAGTCAAACAAAATAAAGCCCCGAGACCTTCGGGACATTGTATTCATGGCAAAATGACCTCAGGGGATGATGGGATCCCACACTTAGAGCTAAAAAGGACCTCAGAGGTCCACCAGTCCAAGCCTCATTAAAGCCATCTATTTGCTGTTCAGTCACTTTTGGCAGAGATACTGGAGCGATTGGCCGTTTCCTTCTCCAGCTCACTTGACAGATGAGGAAACTGAGGGAGGCAGGGTTAAGTGATTTGCCTAAGGTCACAGGGTCAATGACTGAGGCTAGAGTTTAATTCACAAAGATGAGTCTTCCTGACTCCATGTTGGGCGTTCTTCTATCTACTGTGTTCCAAGCTGCTGGAAAATATGTCTCTGTGTGTATATATATGTATATGCATCCACAATATGTAAATATAAATATGTATAATCTGTTTTCACATTGTCTTTGTTTCCCAACATATGTTTCTAACTCTCCTACCCAAAAAACCATTCTTTATGACAGAAAAAAAAATTAACAAAACTAAACAAAAAGCAATTTAACAAAACTAACAACTGAGTCTGATAGTATATGAAAGTTTCTACATCCACAGCTGGGAAGGAGGGTCTCTTGGACCGATCTTGGTCATTCGAACTACACAGTCACCAATAGTCTAACTCCTTGTAGAGAGGGAGCTCCTTGCGGGCAAGGACTGCCTTTTAAAAACTTTCTTGAATCTCTCATGCTCAGCACAGTAAGCTCTCACTAGATGGTGACTGAGTGACAGTGATAACCCCGACATTTTATAGAGGCTCCCCAGGGTGCAGATCATAAGAATAAGAAACAAAGCCAAAATTTGAACCTGGGTTTTCAGATAATAGAATCCCAGATCTAGAACCAAGAGAGTGCTTGGAGAAGAACTAATCCAATGCCCCCATTTGACAGATGGACTAAAACCCCTCGGTTATGTGACCGAGTCACTCAGTACTCATTAAAGGGAGCATCCTGTCTCAGATCCAACTCCCACCAGACCATGTGCTTCTTAGTTCACTCCGACAGAATCCTACATGGGAAGGCGCCATCTTGGTCCCACAAGGGCGCCATTTTCCGATGGTCTTCGAACACAAGAACCAAGTTAAGAGCTAGCAGGAAAATGACATCATATATAAAAATACAGCTCAGATGTATGTCTCTATCTGTCTAACCTACATACCCTGAACTGCTGGGCGGCTCTTAAGCCAATACTCCATCTGATCTTTCACCAGGTGATGAGCCATTTAAAGAAATCAAAGCCTCTGAAGCCAGCCTCCCCTGGAAGCCTCGCCACATTGTTGAGGAAGGCTCTAAATTGCATCAGTTACTGTCCCAGTTTCCTGAGGGACCACAAAGAGCCAGACAGGCCAGTGATGCAGAAAAGCTGCAGACCTCTGTTCGTGTTGCATTTTAAGTCAAATAAGAAAAAGCTCAAGGTCTATTTTGAGGCCCCCAATAACCAAGGGAATGGAAAAGGGTTCCAGAAGAAGGACTCTACTGAGGGATTCGGCTACCAGAGGGGCTCATGGCCAGATCTCCAGTCTTCAGGACTTTGCATTCATTCATTCACTCAACAGCATTTATGAAGGATCTACTACAGTACATGACAGTCACTGCACTAGAAACGGGAGCAGAGGAGCCCAAATTACATGTCCCTGCTCTGATGAAGCCCACGTAGCACTGGGGAAGTGCTCGCCTCCTCTGAGGGAGGCTGGCTTTTTTTTTTTTTTTTCTTTTCTTTTCTGCAAATGGGAGAATTGATTCTTCTCCATAGCTCCCTGCTGCAGCTGGTAGAGGCAGGGTAACTTAGCACGTGTCCAGTTCCAGTTCCGACTGCACACTCAGGGATCTAATGGGCCCTTGTAAATAGTAAGCATGATTGATCACAAGCTGCCGACTCAGAGACCTGTAGACTAACCACTCAGTCGGCAAGGTCTACCGGGCTCCATGAGCAGAGGAGTCCTGCCCTGACTCGTTTCCCTTTCTGAACCACAATGTCACATTCTTCACAAATCCGGCTTATTAAGTCCCTGACCATAAGGCAGTAAATCCAAAATGGGTGTGGGGCCCACAGCTGCCCACCCAGGTGGAGAGATCTGGAAACTCTTCAGGGCTGAGAGCCAGATTAGACACTCCAAGAAGGCTGATGGCAGCCCGCTGGTGCTCAGCAAAGGGAACGAGCCAAACCATCTATAAGGAACATTCCCGCTCATCCAAGGGCTGCAAAAAGACTTTCCATAAAACTCTTTTTTCAAAGGAAGGGAACAAAGTGGGGTTCAGAGGGACCACCAACAAAGAGGCAACTTTGCTACCACCTTATTAAACACACACTTGAGAATAGCAGAAACAAGGGCGTTTCATGTTTAATGCAACGAGCTAAGAGTCTGACAAGATAAGCACAACCTTGCAAGAGAAATAGAAATCTCTCGTAGGTAGAAAGGGCATAATAAGACAGACATACATTAACGTGGCTCGATTCTATTGCCTTCACAGTACAGAAAGAGCACTATGGAAGCCTGTTCGGTTTTATTTAGCAGTCTATTTGCCATTTATTTCTCCTTAAAGATAATTATTTAATCCTGAAAATCCTAGCCACTTTTGTTAGCATCATAGTTCATGGGCTTCGTTCACTACAATCAGTTTTGTTCTTTTCTGCAGGTTTGTGTTTGTTGATGATAAGTTATATATATAAAAAGGAAACAACAAATTGAGTGCACAGTGACCCATCTATACTGGCTTCTTCCTCCTAACTACTGCATGCAAATGCTACTGGGTTGCTAGGGAGACAGAAGAAATGTCCGCACAGCCTGGAGCATTGGCCAGCTCAGCCTCAAGGTTAATGAATAGAGAATCCGATTCAGACCCTTCTCGTGGAGTCGCTCCAAGGCTTTCCGCGTCCACGGATATTTCAAGGGCAGAAGCGGATTTCTGGCTTACTTTTTGTCATAAGTGTGTGAAGAAAAATCGTTTTTTTATTACAACCCAAACCCAATAATCCAGCGTGATGGGAGAAGAATGACTGACATTTCTCAAGACCTTGACATGGGACTAACGAGTCCTATAACCCACTGCCCTTCTTTGTGGTCCTAGATCCAAATGATTTTCTTCTAATGAGAAGACCAGTCTTGGTTCCAGACAACTGCTCTCCTCTGGCCTAGTACAACAAATGACTCCAAATGAACTTCTTTTCAGGTTTTGTAGGAAATTAGCACAGCAGCAGCTAAAGCAGGAAAGCAGGGAGCTCAAACGCCTGAGCCAGTGATCACAGGGGTGTTTTTTGGGGATATTTCAAGGTGGAGGATATTTCTGCAGGTGGACTGTAGAGAAGATGGCCTTTTCGCTTTTCTCTAATTTACAAACAAGTTTTTTTAATGTCTTCTGGTATTGACATCATCATGATTATCCTTATTCTCCCTCTCTCCCTTCTATATCAGTTATTTTTATTCATCCATTTATTTATTTATTTTTCTGAAGCAATTGGGGTGAAGTGACTTGCCCAGGGTCACGTAGCTAGGATGTGTTAAATATCTGAGGCCAGATTTGAACTCAGGTCCTCCTGACTTCAGGGCTGGTGCTCTCTCCACTGCAGCAACCAGCTGCCCCCAACAATCATTTTTTAAGAGGAACAAATCCACATCCTAAACTTGTGCAGTGTGTAATTCCTGTAGACCTCCTGCCTCCACAAAGCACGGGGATGTCCTCTCATTTGAGTCCTGCTGGAGCTTTACAATTTTGTCACAACCTCTCTGCTTTTGGGAGATCTGTTGTGGTCTTTGTTGCTGAAGGCACTGTGTACAGTGTTTTCCTAGGTCTGCCTACTTTCCTCTGGATCCATTCATCTTCCTGGGCTTCTCTGTACCCAGCACACCCACCATTTCCCATAATGCACTTATATTCCATTCTATTCCTCTGCCATGCTCGGTTTGACCATTCTGCCACTGAAGGGCATTAACTCTGCCTCCAGTTCTTCACTGTCACAAAAAAAGACTGCTCTATTTTCTTTGAAATTCTTATTCCTATCTTCCATTTTTATAGCACTTCATTTTCAATTAGATCTCTCATTCCTCCACAAAGAGAAGCCACGTTGAGTGACAAAGAATAAAAAAGAGAGTAGGGGAAGTAGGATCCCCAAATCTATTAAACAACACACTACTCAAGCCTGTCAGTAAATGCACTCTCCTGTATCCATAGTCCCCCACCAGAGGAGGGAGGGAGGTATATCTTTTCTACCTTTGTTTGAGGACAAACTGGGTTGTTACAATCATACAACATTCAGAAAGAAGCCACAAGGCCCTGAGCATTAGGAAAGGCCTCCCATTAAAATGAGTTCTCGAAAAAAGCTTTAGAGCAGGAAGGATCCTTGGAACCCATGGAATTAAATCACCACATTTTACAAACGGAGGAACTGAGACCCAGAGAAGTGACGTGACTGTTCAGTATCACATAGCTAGGAGGTGTCTAAAGTTTCCCAACTCCAAAATTGGTGCTCTATTCCCTCCACCATGCTGCCTCTCAATAAAGGATTTGGGGTCCATTGAATTTACATCTTTGAAAGCCCAATTCAAATCCTACCGCCTCTTTCTCTGACTCTTCCTCTCCGGCACTAAATCATTCCCTTTCCCCAATTTCTCTGTTTTTATGAGCACACTGAGGCAGCTTGATGGCACAGTGGATCAAGTCCTGGGCCTGGACTTGGTGTGACCCTGCCAAAGCCATTTGGGGTCTGTTTGCCTTAATTCCACTGGAGAAGGAAATGGTAAGCCACTCCAGGATCCTTGCCAGGGAAATCCTACACGAGGTCTCGGTGAGCTGGACGTGAGGGAACAACTGACCAGCAGAGGAGGGCAATGGCATCCCCCAGCCCCCCAGGCAGGCCCCCACCCTTGGAGTGGTTCTTCCCTCTGCACTATTGCCAAGACATGGTGATTCCTCCTCTCCAGCATCTCTCCTACCTAGTGCACAGGGGGCTAGTTGGGGCCTTCATCCCCTCTCTTTCTCTTGGACCATTTATTCCAATAATTTCCTCATAGTCCCCCTTCTAATCCATCCTTTTCATAATAACCACAGTCATGCTCTTTAGGCACAAGACCTTCCGCCATTCTCTCACTCTTAAACCTTCAGAGGCTCCCTGTTGCTACACATTTTTGATCCTATCATTTAAAGTACTCCACAATCTGCCTCCTACCCACTCAAAGACATAATAACTGACATTCATTGAAAGCTTTACAAAGGGCTCTGCATCTCATTTGGTAATCTCTCCTTGCAGATTTGGTTCACGTTACTCCTCCTTAAAGAATGAATGAAAAGGCATTTACCAAGTACTCACTATATGCTAAGTACTGGAGATACAAAACAAAAATGGATCCAGTCGCTGCCCTCAGAAAGCCTATATTCTTATAGGATCAGGTATTATATTGCATAGTGTGAGTGGAGATCCTGAGAAGGACTTGGGGGGGGGGACATTATAAAGAGAATAGATTTATGCATCTTTCCAGAGTAATGGCAATCATTAGCTGGATTATGGTTCTAGAACTGGAAAATATTTTGGGGGTAGGGGTTGCTGGAGTTGGCTGTAGCTACAGGGATCATAAATAGGACATTGGGAGCCTGGTAGTTTACATGATCCCACCTGGCGGCAGGGTCTGTGCCTAAAGAACGTGATTGTGGCTATTCTGAAAAGGATGGATTAGAAGGGGGACCATGAGGGATGATGATGTTGCTGTTACTAGCATTCTTCTTTACAATAAAGGCTTATATATAGGAGCTAGGAGGTTGGTCTTGGAGTCAGGAAGTTGCCATTCATAATATACCAGGGGAATGTGAGCTCCTTGAGAGCAGGGACAATATTTTCTGTCTTTGTAACTTCAGCTCAGCCGGGTGGTGTCCATCAGTCAATGGGTTTGATTTCACCCACATGGGAATTTTCTTCATTGATACAGATCACAAGCTATTCTCATTTCTCCATCCCATAGGACTTAGTTTCCCAAAGTGACCTTCCCAAAGTTTGCCTCTAGAAGCTGAAATAGGATGGGAGGATTCTCCTAATATTATGTGGACATAATATTAGGCTGTCCCTGGTTATCTCTTATATGAGCAGCAATATGTTTGTATCCTATTAGTACCTAAATATGTATCACTTTAGTACTTAAATATGTATCTTATTAATACCTAAATATGTATCCTATTAGTACCTAAATGTATCATATTAGTATCTAAATATTTATCCTATTAGTACTATATATCCTATTAGCACTAACTATGTATCCTATTAGCACTATGTATCCTATTAGCACTAACAATGTATCCTATTAGAACTATGTATCCTATTAGTACTAAATAGGTATCCTATTAATACCTAAATATGTATCCTATTAGTATCTAAATATGTATTCTTTTAGTACTAAATATGTATCCTATTAGTACTTAAAAGTATCCTATTAGTATCTAAAATATATCCTAAATATGAATCCTATTAGTATTTAAATATATATCCTATTAGTATGTAAATATGTATCCTATTAGTACCTAAATATGTATCCTATTAGTACCTAAATATGGATCCTATTAGTATTTAAATATGGATCCTATTAGTACCTAATTATGGTTTTTCAAGTTGAATTGGATGAAATTTGATGAAGGAAGGAGAAAAAGAAATGGACTTTTTTTCCCAGTGACTTGGGGTCCCCTTTTGTACTTAAGCCTGACCTGGCTTCTGCCGGGCGCTCACAGACGGACACGTGGCTGCCAGCTGTTTGCCAGGCCGTGGCTGAACATCCCAGCATCCCTTTCTCCCCGCCTCTCTCTAGCATCACAGGATGAGCGGAGGCCGCCGAGTAGCTCTCACATAGTTACCATTGCCAAGGAAACCGTGGCATCGCTAGGCTCGGGAGAACATTGTGTTGGCAACGCTCACTTAGTTAAAGGTCAGTCGCTGTTTTAAATGGCATAGGGCTGGGAAAGGCTTCAACACAACCCCCCCACCCCGAACCACACTCACATGTTTGGGTGTCTTTGGGGGTTGAGCAAGAAAGGACAGAAGAACACAAGACTAAGAAAAGAAAAATCACAAAAACTGATATTCGTGGAGCTCTTTTAGGATTACTAAGCACTTTACAAAGATGATTCACTTGAGCTTTATGACAATCCTGTCAGCCAGGTGCTACTTTTTACAAACGAAGAAACAAAGGCTCAGAGGAGAAAGCAGAAAATTATCCCCCGTTTTCTTTATTTTTCCAGGTCCAGTTTAGACATGACCTCCTCCATGAAGATTTTCCTAACACCCACCAAAGTTTACTGCTGCCTCTTACCAGACTAACTTCAGCCCGGCAGCCCACCGCTTTCCCAGCTATCCATTCTCCTCTGTAAAATGGTATTACTTCATAACCCACCTGGTTGGTCTGGGCTGAGGAAAATCCCTCTCCTATCTTAAGGTGACTCTGTCAAAGTGAACCCAAAAACCATCTTAGCAGATAGCCAAGAACCTCAATACAACCGGCAGCTTTTTGGGTGGAACCAGTGGGCCCAAGAGAACGCTCAGGTTTGACACAATGAATGTATTTCTGGCTAGCTGGCTTGCTTATTGATGAAGATTTATTTTGGTGTCTTAAATGACTCTAAATGGGAACAGATGCTCTGGGGGACTCCCCTGGGCCCAAGCCCTTCCCAGATTCTGGGATATGACATGGGTGACATTCAATCATAGGAGTCTGTTTTAGATGTCAGAGTCGAGCGGCCCATTTCCCCGTAACTAAATAGGGATTGTACAGTTCGGATCACATATGAAGGGGCGTAGCTCTAGGACAGCTGGGATTGAGCCCAGATAATATTTTCTTGGCCCTGAGTTCAAGTACCAGGCACGTTCCCAGATTGGGCTCAGCTGTGATTGGTCTCAGTCTGGAATACTTCCATAATGATTATGGGAGATTGGACGACTGGGATCTCACGGACGTGCATAATGTGCTTTGGAGGGTTTGAAGAAGGCTCTAGACATTATCTCAGCAGAGGAACAATACTGATGAGGGTGATGAGCTCTCCCTTATTCCAATCACTCCATCATCAAGCACCCTTCCCTCGACTTAATTCTGCTCATCCTCCTTTTCCTATACAGGAGCGTTGGGCTTTGGTTAGTTCCTCAGCTCCCTTCCTGTTATATTTGACATTTCCCATCAATTTCTCTGATTTAGCTCAGGATCTGAGATCAACAAACAGCAGATCATTGGGCTAATCCCTCTATTTTCCAGGTAAGATAACGTTTGGTTTTTACAATCGAGTTTGAGTTAGAGGCGAGTTCAGAGGTCACTGACCCAGTCCACAGTTGAAGAGGGAGGAGCGTTCTCGACCAGGGGCCGCTTCTGTCCGGACTGAGGCGGGATCCGGCTCCCCAGGAGCCCATCCCACGCAGGGCTAGCTCTGGCTGTTGGGGACTCCCTGTACTCCCTGGCCATGGCAGGTGCAGTAGTTGGCAGGCAGCAAGTGCTTAATAAATGCTCATTGAGCGAATGAATGCAAATGAGAGCTGGCTCAAAGAGGAATGGGTGGCCCTGGGAGGTGGCGGGTTTCCCCTAGCCAGATGTCTATGAGCAGATGACTGGGGATGCTGCAGAAGGTTTCTCTGAAGAGTCAGTCAACATGCACTGATTAAGTGCCTACTGTGTACCAGGCACCCTACAGAACTCCGGGGATAAAAAGAGCTCTCTAGGAACTAATGAGGGAGACGACGCACAAACAGCCACATAGGTACAGAATGGGGGTGGGAAGGGCTACCGGAAGGAAGGCATGTGTGTGTGTGTGTGTGCATTCATGTGTGCGTGTGCACACAGTGTGTTGGGGAGGAGAGAAGGGGCCTCCTGCGGAGGGAAGCCAGAGACACAGGGAATGGTTCGGGGTGGTCCTGAGCTCCTTCTGGCTCTGAGACTCTGCAAAACCCCTCCAGAACACGAGTGCTGGGCAGAGAGGCCTCTACAGACTTCCTGGGACAACACCAAATGGGAATGGCCAGAGGGGAAGGAGCTGAGGCACAGGGATGCCCCTGCCCATCTCGGCCCTGCTCCATGGAGCATCCGGACTAGCCAAGGGAATGGTCCTGTGGTCCGGGGAGGGGCTCCTCTCCCACGCCCCTGCCCATCCCGGCCCTGCATCCCTGGAGCATTTGGACTAGTCAGGGGGATGGTCCTGTGGTCCCGGGGAGGGGCTCCTCTCCCACGCCCCTGCCCATCCTGGCCCTGCATCCTTGGAGCATCCGAATTAGTCAGGGGGATGGTCCTGTGGTCCTGGGGAGGGGCTCTTCTCCCACGCCCCTGCCCATCCCGGCCTTGCTTCCTGGAGCATCTGGACTAGCCAGGGGGATGGTCCTGGGGAGAGGGGGCTCCTCTCCCATGCCCTTGCCCATCCCGGCCCTGCTCCCTGGAGCATCCGGACTAGCCAAGGGAATGGTCCTGTGGTCCTGGGGAGGCTCCTCTCCCACGCCCCTGCCCATCCTGGCCTTGCTTCCTGGACTAGTCAGGGGGATGGTCCTGGGGAGGCTCCTCTCCCACGCCCCTGCCCATCCTGGTCCTGCATCCCTGGAGCATCCAGACTAGCTGAGGGATGGTCCAGGGGGAGGGCCCCCCCGCCCAGCTGGTTCACATGGCTAACCTCTTTGTGGCTGGGAGGAGCCAGGACCAGCCCAAATGCCAGGTTTGGGACACGCCCAGCCCCTAGCACCAGCTGCTGGTGGCAGAAGTGAATACGTCCCTGGCAGGTGTCAGCGTTTCCATGGTAACTGACTCCCAATCAGGAGAGGCAGAAAGATAATGCAGTGACGAGAAGACCCTTTGGAGGCCGGTCCGGGCTCACAGCCGCTCGCTCTCGGGAGGCCCAGGGCGGCCGGGGCCTGAGAACCAGAGCATTTGGTGGGAGGGGACAGAACTGAGGGAGACCACCCAGCTTGGGTCTCTGCCTCTCACTGGCGTGACCCATATTTAAGGGGAGCTGCCTCGACTAGAAAAGCTTAGGTTTCATCTGTCCAGCCCAAACCCTTTCCTATTCTGTGCATCAGGAAAATCAAGTCCAGCCTGATGTCGCACAGTGGAAGCCGAATGGCTGCCCCGGAGAGGCCCCTTGCCCGGCCCTGGAAAGTGGCCGTGGGTGCCAGGGGCCGGCCGGAGGCCCCTCCCAGGTCCCAGGCACTCAGGGTGCTGCCCTCCAGGTTGGGCTGGAGGGGCTGAAGGGCTGGAGGTCAAGGATCTCCTTGCTAAGATTGGGCACCAGATGTCCCCATGCAGACTCTTCTGGCATCATAAAGGCAGGAGGGGTAAACTGAGGCACCTGACGGGGCCAGGGGTTCCTCTGCTCTGTCATTGGCCATCCGGGCCAAGAGCAGACGTTACACCGCCAGGGAGAGGGGATGCCCTTAGGTTGGCAGTAGCTCTTGACCCCTGGCTGGAGAGTGTGCTATGACCAGGAAGGCTGCCCTGAGTTCCAGGGAGGAGCCAGCTGGGGTTGGCCTGGCAGCGAGAGCCTACAGCTGCTGGGACCTGACTCTGGGTGGCTATAAAGAGCTGGAAGTGCCCCCTACCCCCTCAGGCAGCCCGGGTCTGCTCTCACAGAAGTCCTGTAGAATCATTGCCTTCCTCAATTTAATTCACCAAATACTTATTAGGGGCCAGATGGGGAATCAGGAAGACCCGGGTTAAATGCCGCCTCTAATGTTGGGAGCTGGAGCTGGAGGGGATTCCAAGGCCATCTCATCTTCCAGGGGCCGGGGAGGTCCCACCGGGCAGCAGAGCAGAGAGGCTCCTGAGCATCCCGAGAGTCACTTAACTGTCTTTGAGGCTCCTTTCCTCCACAGTAGTGGGACAATGAGCAGCTACTCACGGGAGGTTGTGGGGAGCCTAACTTATACAGGGAGGTTATGCTTTTTCTGAGGCAAGAATGGCTTGTAGGGAGACACTCGTAGGATGTGATGGAGGAGACCTCTTTACACAGAGACCCAAAGTTAGAGGATCTGCCCAGCTAGAAAGTCTCGAACCTCTAGTTGAGCTCCTCTCCCACGGCAGCAAGCCGAGCAGTTATGGGCACTCCAGCCAAGGAACCTGAGGCTGGAAGGGAAAGGGAGGAAGGAGCCCAGAAAAGGATGGGACTTTTAAATTCAAATAGGGATGGAACTAAGGCACAGCTGGAGCAAAATGTAAAGGCAGAGGAGGAGAGAGCTGCTCAGTTCCCCTTTTCTCTGACAATCATAGCCTTTGGAGCCCTAAAAGCCCTAAAAGGAGGAGTTGAGAAGAACCACCCTTTTTGGAACATCCCAGTCCTGAGCCCATCCTGTGGGATCATCCCCACCATGCTTTCTGCTGCCAACCCTGACTTAGAGCTCCATAAAGGCCTTCTCTTTTAAAAGTGACATGAGTTCTCTGTGTAGCCATGTCAGTCTTTTTGGGCAACCCTCTCTTTTGGTCTCCCTCTGGGTAAATTTTGTCCAGGGATCCCTATGGATTTCTTTGGCCCCTTGAAACTTCCTCCTCTGTAGGATTCACTTCCAACATCTGTAATATTCCGAACAATTTGTGCCTCAGAGGATTATGGGGGAAGAGCAAGGTGAAAGTGTCAGTGTCCTACAAAGACAGGTGTCGGGATCTCCCCTGACAACAGACTCTTCCTGTCATGCTGGGAGGCAAAGACCCTCTCCCTGCTTCAGTTCCTTCCTTGAAGATTCCTCCTTTGTAACTACTCTTCCTCACTTGAATGGAAAGAGTGAAAAGAGGGGAGGACATATACACAAGTGATTTGTTGGGGGGTCCCGCAGATGCTCTCAAGGACTGGAACCCAGAGTGCCTTTGAATAATGGAGCAATCTAGACCTCATAGCTCACCGAAGGAAGTAACTGACCTTGAGTCACACAGTGAATTTATGGTGGAGTCACTGTGCCAGAGTGTCCCCTAGTACCATATATATTATAGCTACAACTGGAAGAAAAACTCTTTCCTCTTTGTCCTCCCATGTTGCAAAGTGCTTGTGAACTTGAACTAGACCTCTTAGTCTTAGACACTCCTCCCATTATCAACTGTTCTCCATTTCTAGGGAGTATCGAGGCTTATGAAGCACTTTCCTCTCAACAACTCTGGGAGGATAAGAATGCAAGTATTCTTAGCCCATTTTGTGGACAAGGAGACTGAGGCTCAGAAAAGTGAAATGACTTGTTGAGGGTCATTGAGCTGTGTCAGTCAGAGGTCAAATTTGACCAGACTAGTGGCTCCCTTTACCCCAACTTCGGCAAAGATTGACTTTCATTCAAATCTTGAAAGACTGAAAATAGAGAATCCATGTGTGTTGACTTTAAGCCCCCAGAATAACAACAACAATAATAATAGTTGATATTGTTTGAGGTTAACGGTCAAATGATATGAGAGCACTTTGCAGCCCTTGTTGAGTTCAAGGCACCTGACCTCAATGAACTGTGCCCTTGAATACAGAAAGATCTGAAAGATGTGATTCCTTAGCTATTGTGAGTGATATTTCAAGGATTATGGGAAATGGGAGAGATATCATAGGAATGAGGAACAAACAACCTTATTTCCAAAAAAAGGAAAGGAACTGAAAACAATAGATCAAAGAATTTGATTTTTTTCCTGAAAAGATTCTAGAATGGTTGGTTAAAGAAATAGATGCTAACCATGTAGGAAGAGAGTTAGTGACTGCAAAGAGCTGGCGTGGCCATATCAAAAACAAGGAAAGCCAGACTAGCCTTATTTCTTTTATGACAGGACTAGTGAGATCAGAGATGAGGAGATACAGCAGACCTGGATTTAAGCTAAGCTTTTGACATAGTGTATCTCAGACTATTCTTATAAAGAAAGTAAAGAGACTTGGACTCGAATTCAATGGATTCGGAGATGGTTGGACAACCAAGTTGGAAAATCATCATTAAGAGTGTAATGTTCATGGAGCAGGAAGAATTTAGAATTGACCCTTTGTTGCTTAATATCTTTATCAATGAATTTTTGTTGCCCATCAAATTTGTATATGACAAAAGTCAACAAGCATTTATGAAGTGCTAATTATATGCCAGGGATTGTACTAAGTAAAAGCCCTGGAGGAAGATCTAACACAAAAAAAATGACAGGATTAGGATCCAAATGAATGTTAACATGATGGAACAGTGGGCTTATTTTAATAAGATGATAAATAGGGATAAGTATAAAATATTGTACTAGGGTATAAAAATCAACTTCACATGAATAGATAGTTGTTCAGAAAAGGATCTGGAGGTCTTAGGAGACTTTAAAGTCAAATGAGTCATCATAGCAGTCAAAATGTTAATTCAACTTTGGAATGCACTGAGAGGGCCATAGTTATAGGAATATGGAGGAGACAGTGCTACTGTGTTCTGTCTTTGTATGAATTTTTCTGGAGTATTATGTTCAATTCACTCAGGCAGCTGGGTGGCAGAGTAGATAGGCTAGGAGTCAGAAAGATTTGAATTTAAATCTGGCCTTGACACTTACTAGCTATGTGACTCGTGCAAAGTGACATAATGTCTGTCTGCCATAGCTTCCTTAATATAAAATGGAGAAAATTGGCATCTACATTTCAGGGTTGCTGTGAAGATCAAATGCGATATTTGTAAAGCAATAGTAGGTGCTTTATAAATGCTCATTACCTCCCTGCCTTTTAGTTCTGGGCAATATGGCTGAAACATTATATTGGTAATCTGGAGAATGTCTATCTCGAGGAGGACACTCAAGATGGAAATGAGTTTTGAGTCTATGACAGAGGAGAATAAGTTTTCAGAATGGGGTGAGTTTAACTTAAGAGAAAAGATGCCTAAGAGGGAATATGATCGTTGTTATTGAGTTTTTGGAAGGCTACTATGTGGAAGAGGGATTAGACATGTTATGTTTGGTACTAAAAAGGCGACCTAGGTACAATTGGAGGAAGTTACAAAGTAGCAAATTTATATTTGGCATCAGAATGTTTAATGTCCTTAAACTAGGGAGAGACAAAGTAGAGAAAGAAAACAATAGACCAATCTCCCTAATGAACATTGACAGGAAAATGTTAAATAAAATATCATGAAGATATTTATGGGGAGAGGGAAGGTAAGGGAGGGAGAAAAATTTGGAATAAAAGGTTTAAAAAATGAATGTAGAAACTATCAGCAAAAAACTATAACATAAATATAGCATATTAAATATAAATAATAAAAAGACACATCAATATCTGTTATAAAGGCATCTGACAAGTTCCAATATTCATTTATTAAAATGATACAACATATAGGGAAAAAAGTAAATCTTATTCTTTTTAAAAAATAATAGCTTTTTATTTTAAAACTATATCTAAAGATAGTTTTCAATATTTATTTTTGCAAAACCTTGTGTTCCAAATTTTTCTCCCTTACTTCCCCCCACCCAGACAGTAATATAATATATGTCAAACATGCAATTCCTCCACACATATCTCCACAATTATCATTCTGTACAAGAAAAATCAGATCAAAAAGAGAAAAAAAATGATAAAAGAAAAAGCAGAACAACAGAAAGGTGAAAATACAATGTTGTGATCCACATTCTGTCCCCACACTCCTCTTTCTCCTGTAGGTAGATGGCTCTCTCCATCACAAGTCTATTGCAATTGGCCTGAATCACGTCAGTCAATTCCATCAGAACTGATCATCATATAATCTTGCTGTTACACTGTACAACGATCTCCTGATTCTACTCATTTCACTTAGCACTAGTTCATGTAAGTCTCTCCAAGTCTCTCTAAAATCATGCTGCTGATTGTTTTTTTATAGAGCAATAATACTCCATAACATTCAAATACCATAACTTCCTCAGCTATTCTCCAACTGATGGGCCCCACTCAGTTTCTAGTTCATTTTTATCTTAAATCCATGAGCAAACATTATATATAATAGAGAAAAGTTAGAGACCTCTTCAGTAAGATTGAGGAAAAGCATGTATGCCCATTATCTTCCCTACTACATAATTTAGTTCTAGGCATGTTAGCTATAGCAATAAAAGGAGAAGGGAAAAATTGAAGGAAATCAAAAATATTATTTTTTTGCAGATGATTTGTTTATAAAACCCTAAAGAGCAAACCAAAAATTAATTGAAACAACAAACTTAGTAAAGTTGAAAGATATAAATAAGTCCATATGAATCATTACCATTGCTATGTATTTTTAATAAAACCCTGCATGGAAAGCAAGAAAGAGAAATTCTATTTAAATTAGTTACAGAAGGTATGAAATATTTGGAAGCATATCTATCACGTTTAAACATTCTTTGCTGAAATAAAGAGAAACCTAAATAATTGGAGAAATATTAATTGTTCACAGATAGGCTGAGCTAACATAATATTCAAACTAATGTTACCTAAAATAATTTGCTTATTTAGTGCTGTACTCATCAAAACACCAAAGGATCATTTTATAGTACTGTAAAGAAATAATGATGGAATTCACATGAAGGAATGAAAGACTAAGAATCTTGAGGGTAATAGTGAAAAATAGCGGGATGGTAATCTCAGGGCCAGACTTCAAACCATTCCACAAAGCAATTATTCTCAAAAAAGACTTGGAAAGAGTTAAAAATGGAGAAATTGACTCAAAGACCTCAATTACTGGAAGAAAACCTTACTATCTGATAAAAAAAACTTCTGGGAAAACTGGGAAGCATCATAAAAGAGATTAAAGAGGGACTAACCTCTCACAAGAGAATCTCCAAATAATTACCTGATTTAGATATAAAAGATGGCATCATGAGCAAATTAGATGAACAAGGAAGAGATTACCTATCAGATCTACTGATAGGGAAAGAGTATATAGCTCCATATGTAATAGAGAGGATCATATAAGTTTTGATTATATAAATTATAAAAGCTTTTGCACAACCAAATCTAATGTGGTAAAAAATTAGAAGAGAAACAATTAACTGGGAAAAAAATCTTTGTAGCAAGTTTTTTTGATAAAGGCATCATCTACAAAATTCATAAAGAACCAATTCAAATTTATAAGCCTAAGAGCTATTCCCAATAGATAAGCAGTCTAGAGATACAAGCAGGCACTTTTCAAAGGAAGAATTGCAAGCTGTTAAGAACCATGAGATAAAATACTCCAAATCACTCATAGAGAAATTCAAACCCAAGTAACTAGGAGGTTCCACTTCACACCCGTCAGATTGCTAATGACAAGGCTGGTGGGGCTAGGAGGCAACAGGCACACTCATACCCTGTGTGTGAAGTGGTGAATCAGCCCAGCCATCAATTTGGCTATTAAACTGGGTCTATCTTTTGACTCCACGCGACCGCTACTAGTTCTATACCGCAAGGATCAAGAAAATGGAAAAGGACTCGGGAATAAAAATATGGATAGCCCTTCTTGGTGTGGTGGCCAAAACTTAGAGATTAAGGGGTGTGTATCAGCCTGTGGCCAATGAATACAGAAGCCCACGATGAAATGGCCAGTGTCAGAGCAGAGGGGAAGAGCTCTAGAACCAAAGCTGCTGCTCTTATTTTTGCCAGGGAGAAATGAAGGAGCTAGAACAATCCATGCGATGGCCAACAAACAACTCTGGAAGACTCCAGGCCTCTGAGCAGCGCAGTGACGCCTTGCCAGGGCAGAGGGCTTCATCTGCCCAGATGGGTGGATTTAAGATGCAGAAGGAAAGGGAGCTGGTTCTGCTGGATCAGAGATACTTGTTCTGAGACTTTTATTTTTCACCTAAAAAGTGATAGTCGTAGTGGCGGTGGTAGGGAAAGGTAATGCTTGTGAAAAACGAAAAGTCTCAACTTTATCTGGCCAGCAAAGATCCTTGTAGGATCTGGGCCTGTCAGGGAAGGCAGGTGTGGGTGAGGATGGGTAGAACAAGGGCCCAGATGCAGCGGGACCCCCCTCATCCCTTTCCATCACCCTGAGGCCATGGCTGGAGAGGATCCCAGAGCAGGTTCCACCAGTCTCACCAGCCTGCTTGTTTCTTAGCTTGATGCTACCATCTGTCTTCCCCCCTACGAAGCCGGGACAGACTGTGGAACAGGCTGCGGAGCCATCAAGGTCACAGCCTGGGCAGGTAAGCGAGAGCAGGGCTGCAGGCGGCAGCTGCCGGCCCAGCCGGCCCCATCTTCGTGGGCCAGAAGGCTCTTTATCTGCTCCAGAGGTGGTCCAGCCCGGGCCAAGAGAAGCACCTGAGAGAGCCTGGCAAGGAGAGAGTTATAAAGAGAGGCAGGGCATCTCTGGAAGGAAAAGAGCCAAGGAGAAGCTCAATCTCCCTCCCACAAGTGACCCTTTGATGGAGGGTCTGTCTATTCCTCCAGTGACTTTGGGAGAGGAGGAGAAGAAGTACCTGAAAGGATGTCTGGAAAGGGCTCCAGAAAGCCAGCTCTTTATTGTTACTAATGGGGATTGTAAGAATTTATGATGAGAAGCACCTCCTACGTTTAAGGAATCATGATAGGGTCTCGGAGACAGAAAAGCTATGAAAAATAAACCGAGTCCCTGGCTTCAGGAAGCTTAGATTTGCACCAGGCACCAAACACGTGCCCAAATCAATATGCAATCATGTGAGGAGGTGGAAAGCCGGTGTTACCAGAAGAGGAAGGAGGTAGGAAGGGGGTGGGGGAGAGGAGGCTGCGGAGAGCCTGTTCCAAAGCAGAGGGGGCGGGGGAATGTTCCACTTGGGCCCAGGTAGGTTTGTCTGGAGGGCTGAGAGTGGGCGGGGGAGAAGGTGAAAGGAGTCTGGGAAAGGGATTGTGGGGGACACATGCATCTCCAAAAGGAGCCCTTTAGATACTAGGACGTTAAGGGGGAGGGGAAAAGGGAGATTGAAAGTCCAAGATCCTGGCTGTGAATCTTGATACTCAGTATCTTGGCCTTAATTGCTTTGAGCTGAAGGGGTTTGGGGTTCTTCCACCTCCTGCAAATAAACGGCCAATCCCAGGAAGAGCCAATCTTGTCCTATTGACTGTTTGGAGTCAGGATGGACGCTCTGGCTTTCCGATTCTGAAAATCTTTCTCTTCCTCATCCAGAGGGTCACGTCAGTACTGGTCAGGTCTCTACCAGTAAGATAAATTCAGTGAAAAGCAGCTGTCAAGGGCCTATTGTGGCCAGGCACTATGCCAAAGTATCATTCTATAGGGCCAGGAAGTCAGAGAGGTAAAGGACAGGAACTCAGAGCAACACGTCTAAATCCATCCTCTCAAATGAACAAAGGTTCTTCCCTGGTATTCAAGGCCCTCTGTGGGCTGATCCCAACCTACTATGCCAGCCCGGTAGCCTACTATAACCCCTTGTGGAGAAGAGGTGTTTTATGGGTATTTAAATAAGCATCAACGACCCATGGGATGGTCAGGTATTCCTACCTTGAGTTTGCCTTTTGGCTGAAGGTTTTGACTCTATAAGTCTAGCATCTGAAGTCACTTAAGATAGTACCAAAGAGTTCCCAGTTAGTTATTAGTGAGACATCGTGTAATTGGAGATTTCAGATCCAGAAAAGCTCGTCCCATACACCTCTTGGGTCTGCATTTTCTGCTAGTCTCCTGCGCTATTCTTTCTGGGACCACAGCCCAAATTGGGGCAACGACTAGGTAGTTCTCTAGGTTAAGCCACCCTTTCATCATCCCCCATTGCGGACAAAGCGGTGCACTTCCATGGTGATTTCCCACCTGCCATCACCCTCACTCTGTAACTTTTCCCATAAGGACTCGGTTCCAACACCTTCCTCCCCAGAGCACACCCCGACCCCTCTAGCCCAAAGGCGACTCCCCATTTCCTCAGGTCCTCCATAATTTTGCAGGTGGATTCTGCCTCCTTTCAAGCCATAGATCCCTATGATTTACAACAATATTTTAGAGTCACTGTGGGGGGAAACCATTGATTTCCCGAGTCCCGGGGGGGGGGGAGCCTAAGCTTTTAGAATTGATCGGGTCGGTCCTTAGACTAGGGAGGCCCTCCCTGTCCCCTAGAAGCCTTTCTAGTCCAGCCTTCCAGAGCCCAGGATCTCTCCCACGCTGTGAAGAACCGGTAGAAGACAGTGGCGGGACACTCCATCCCCCAAATGACTAATAGCCTTCATTACAAATGCCCTTCATCGGGGAATTCATCATGCACGGCTCCAACGGCTTAATGACTCCGGCCTCTGTCTGAATCCCTGCCACTGGTCATCTGATGCACGAGATGGCACTCTCAGTGAGGGCGGTCGCCATCCGCTCCTCGTCTCTCCGGGGGAGGGGAGAGTCTGGGGGGCTCGGTCCGGGCCCCCAGATTGGACTTTTGAAGCGAGAGTCCTGACTATCTCAGAGAACAGCCAAGCCCTCGGGGGAGCCAGGGTTCCTTCACTAGAAAAGCAAGGTCTCTGTCCCACAGCAGGAGCTGATGACAGTGGTTTCCTCTAAGCAATCTTTCCTTCTGGGCTTAGTGTTCCTGGGCTGATCGTACCCATTCTCTAGAAGGCAGAGGCCCAGAGACTACATCTAGGGAGTGACTGAAGTTGCTGAAAAACCTCTGAAGCCCTTTTCTGGGGTTCCTGGAGGGCCTGGGGCTCTTGGACCCTGGAGGGAGCTGGACATAAAGATGATGTCAGGGGAGGGAAAGTGCTGGGATCGGGGATGGCAAAGGGCATCATCTCCCAGGTGGCAAAGGGCATCATCTCCCAGGTGGCAAAGGGCGTCATCTCCCAGGAGGCAAAGGGCATCATCTTCTAGGAAGCAAAGGGCATCATCTCCCAGATGGCAAAGGGCGTCATCTCCCAGGTGGCCACACCGTTCTGCTCACCGAGGAGAAATGGCCCCTGCTTCTGCTAGAGATCCTGGGTTCCGGGGAGGGGGAGCCCCTCAGTTGGCCCAGCTTTGAGCTTCCCTGTCCACTTCTTCCAGTGGCTCGTGGGAGCTGGGCCAGCTCCAAATGCCAGCGTTCGAGTGCTTTCGGTGCATTTTGTGATTTTCCCCCGTTCCCGCCCGTTGGCCTGTGCTCAGCAGCAGACTCGGTCGAAAATAACACTCGAGCTGCGTCAGTGTGTGGGCTGCTGGAGCCGCTGGGAGGCTGGATTCTGTGGCTGGCAGCCTGGGAGACAATAGGGAGAACGGTTGGGGGGCGGGGGAGGGCGAGCCAGCACGGCTGGGGCTGCAAGAGCCTCTCCGGTTCTTGGGGTCTGAGCCCCCCTCCGGGGCTTGGTTTGCTCCAGCTGGAAATGGTCTCAGGGGAAAGAGCGGGCCCAGATGGGGGGCTTCTGCTTTGTCAAAGATTAGTGCAGAATTCTGGGACTGGAAAGGGTCCCAGGGCCTCTCAGCTCGGGGTGTGTGTGTGGGGGTAATGGCCGGCCAAGCCCCGGGACATGGGAGTCTACTTGGCAGAGCAGCTGGGACCTTGAAGTATGAGCTGGGAGCAACTGGGTGGTGCAGTGGCTAGAGCACCAGCCCCGAAGTCAGGAGGACCCGAGTTCAAATCTGGCCTCAGACACTTAATACTTCCTGGCTGGATGACCCTGGGCAAGTCACTTAACCCCAATTGCTCAGGGGAAAAAAGTATGAGCCAGGAAGTTCTGAGTTCAAATCCCTCTTCAGATACTTATAGCTGGTATACACACCCCCTGGATATCAGCTTTCTCACCTGTAAAGTTGGGGGGTTCAGTCACTCAAGAAGCTTCTGCTGTAGGGGGCTAAGTGCTGGGGTCCTTCAGGGCTCCCAAATCCAAGGGGAGAAACTCCAAACAAACTGGAGAACATCAACAAGAGGAGGCCCTGGACTTGAGGAGGTGTAGGGAAGGCTTCCTGGGGGAGGTCAGAGCAGAGGGGCATTCTGGGGCTGGGGTGGCCAGAGAGCGTCCGACATCCAGAGCTGAAGGCTCTGACTCGAGGAAGAGCCAGGAGGCCCATGTGCACTTGGTGAGGAAGGGGAGGGAAAGGAGGAGGGGCTTCCAAGGCCAAACTGCACTTTGGATTTGATTAGAACTTCTGCTACATTATCTGGAGGTTAACTGGCCCCTGTCTGCCTCAGTTTCTTCATCTGTTAAGTGAAGGAATGGGCCAGATCTAGATCGACGATCCCATGAGCCCGTTAGCCCCCCCCACAGATACTTGGGTTGTTTGAGACAAATCACTATTTTTGAGCCTCAGCTTCTTCATCTGGGCAATGGGTTCAGATAAGACTACTCCCCACTTGCCAAGGGTGTGATGAGGTCACAATGAGATCACATAAATGGGCACACAGCACGGAGGACTGTCATTCCAACCCAGAATCTTCCGAGGGTGTAATGGGAAGAACAGCGGGGTGGGGAAGTCCTGGCTGTGCCCAGTGGGCACAGCCTCTTCCTGACAGCCCCACACATCACTGAGACACTTTCCCCAGCAATCTGGGGAGCAAGGGGGTCCCCATTTTACTGATGAGTAGCAGCTCATGACTAGGAAAGACAAGTCCCTTCACTTATTTCTCTGACCCCAGTCTCTTCATCTGTAAAGTGACAGGGAATGGAGCATTCTGAGAGCCCTTCTCCTCGGCAGCGCCCAGACAAAACATACCACTGGCGCTCACACTCCTTCCCCTCCTCCTAAAAGCTGCCTTTCCTTGTGCCTTAAGCTCTGCCCAGCACTTTAGTGAAGCCAACATGTGATCAGTGTGCATTTAGTAAGCACCTACGGTGTACCCAGAACCATGCTAGGTGCTGGAGATCCAAAGGAAGGCAAAAGCGCAGGGCCTGCCCTCGGGGACTCACGTTCTCCGGGGCGTGTGACTTCCTATCTCAGTGATATCGCACAACAACCCTGTTATTCAGAGTTTTCCTCTTTCCCAGAAGCAAGGTGACTCAGGCAGGGTCACACAGCTCATCTCCGGTGGATTCAGGATTCAAAGCCAGATCTTTGGATGTCCAGCCCGACTGGGACTCCCGTGCTGGCTCTCGGCAACTCTCCCTATGAGCGACACGTGAGAAGAAAGCGTCCACATGCAGCTGAGGACCGGGCTTCTTACTGGCTGGGAGCCAGACACAGATCTTTAGGAGGCCCTGGGATCTGAGCCTTCCTAAAGCCCGTGGTGGGTGGTTCGGGGCGGTCTGAAATAAGCACAACTCTGAGGGACTATCCTGAGGCCGGGCCATTGCCACCTGCACCATCCACGGGACACGTCCGAGTCCCAGCATCAAACCTCCCGTGACCTCTGCCCTGGTGGAACCCTAATTATTACGCAGCCAGGGACCAAGCCTGCCGACCTCCTGGCCAGAGGGGAGATCAGATTTGCCAAATGCGCCGCGATCTCTGTGAGTCTCCGAGTCTCCAAACAGCAGCTGTTGGGGCTGAGAAGGTGCTGAGAATAAGCCCTGCTCTTGGGACTTTCCTTGGGAGAATACCCGAGGAGGGCCTGGGAATGAGCTCTGGCTCCCGGCACCGACCCAAGTTCCTCCAGCACTGTCCTCTCTGCCTGGCCTGGAGCGCCCCGGATGACCTTCTGGGGAGGAGGAGTCCCTCAGGCCTGTTGTAGCTTCTGGAGCCTGGGAAGGAGGATCTGAGATACAGCTCCCGAGTGCTGCCTCCCTAATGGTCCTCTTCCGAGCTAACCCTCTCATCCCTCGAGAAACGGGGCCTGGCTTTAGCTGACTCTGAGACAGGAGGTAATTACAGTTTGTCAAGATTGGAGAGATGTCTCCCAAATGGAGAGACGCATGGGCTGAGTCTGTCACACTGGTTTTTGACATAACGCCAGAGTCTCAGAGTTAGAAGAGGCCTTGGTGGCCATTCATCGAACCCCTGCCTGAAAAAGCATCCCCTCCACCTCACATCTGACAAGTTCCTCCAGCCTTTTCATGAAGCCTTCCAGTGTGGGAAACTCCCTTCCTTCCGAGGGCAGTCCCATTCCACTTTTGGGTCACTCTAATTGCTTGCAAAGTTTCCCAATGGCAAGCCCGTCTCCCGGGGCTCACAGCACGGTGTCGGGCACGCTGTAGGCCTTTTCATGCTTGTCCATCGATCAATTGTCTCTTTACGACCTCTTACTGAGGTACCCTTCGGGCCTAACAGCCCAAACTGGCTTCTTTCACTGATAGGCCTTCAAACACCTGAAGAAGGTGGTCATTTGCTCCTTTATGAATCTCATCTTGGGGGAAACATCCCCAATCCATTCCACTCATCTTCACGTGGCATTGACACGAGACCTTTCACCTTCTCGGTTCCCCTTTATTGAATGCTCTCCGTTTTATCTGCACTCTCCTTAAACAGCAGGATCCAGCCCGGAACACAAGACAAGATCCGAGGAGGGCAGATGACAGAGGAACAATTGATCTCATATTCTTGCAACCTGGGTCTCTATAATAAAAACCTGTTTCTATTTAAACTTGCAATCCACTGAAACTCTCAGATCTTTTTCAAGTTGCTCTCTAATCAAATGACCATTCTTAAATTTGTGAAGTCAATTTACTGGATCAAAATATAAGACTTTACCCTTATTCTTTTTTTTTAATTTACTCTTATTCTTAACATTTTTTTTCCTTGTTCAATTTTTTTAGCTTATTGGGAGTTTACTGATATATCTGATTGCTCCTTGCTTTATCCCGGCAGGAATTCTGTCTTTCCCTTTACTCAGGGTATTTATAAAACTGTTAAAAAGCCCAGGTTAATCCTAGATCCCTATAACACCCTACTGGATCCCCCTTTCGAAGAGTACTCTAAGAGCAATCCCCTCTTGTCTGGTCAGGCAATCATCCAAATGGATCAGGGCTTGTTTTCAGCACCCTAGCACCATGGACAGCTCCTATGTGGGAGATGAGTGAATTCAGTAGTACAGTTGGCCAGGATGTTACATTCTTCAATCCCATGTAATTGTACTGTCATGTAAATCACATCTCTTCATCTTTCCTACAAACACAGGAGAAATCACTTCATCAATCTCTTGGGTAACATTTCAGTAAATTTTATCTACAGCTTAGTCCTGTCAAAAACAGGAAAGGAGGTTAGCCCAGCATGATCTGCTCCTCAGGCAGCTGGGCTTTCCCTTTCCGATCCCTGCCTCAATCACCGGAGAGAGGATGGAAATCCCAGGAGGGCAAAAATGCTCATCAAGGCCATGATCACCTTGGAGAAAGGAGCTTATCTTGGGAAGGACTAGGGAAAGACCTACTCAGTCTCAATAGGTAATGTACTACAACAGTAACACTTTGCTTGTTCAGAAGTCATCTATCCCATAACCTCAGTTATTCAGAACACCTGAAAAACAGAGACTGAGTTTTAAAAAGCTACAACAATCACTGAGTAGTTCAAATACATGTCCCGAAGCCTGTATATTGTGGGAGTAAGAGAGCACCAAAGTACAGAAATAAGGAATCAGATTCCATCAGGAACAGATATGGCAGAAGATGGCAGCACAGAGTGAGTCAAACTGGCCGGCCCTGGCGACTGAAGTGGCAAAATGGAGGCAGCTGGCTAGGGAAATCATGACCAGTTAAACTAAATTATTTCAATCAGCTACTTCCAAACACCAGAAAGGCTGTCACAGAGATGAAGGATTGTGCTTGCTGGGGGGGGGGGGGGGTCAAGATCATGATGCTCAAGACAGGTGGAGGGGAAGGAGAGGCAGATTTTAGTTCAGAAGAAAAGAGAATTTCTTCATGGGCAGGATCCGACTTTGGGAGGTAGTGAGCCCTCCTTTCCTAGAGGTATTCAAGCAAAGATGGGCCACTGGCCCCAGAAGCTTAGAGAGGATTCATCCACTGATTGGGGAATTAGACCCTTTGAGTCCTCAGGCTCTTTCTAACTAGAAGATTCTGACATAGTTTGTCTTAGCTCAAAAGTAAACCCCGCGAAGGGAATTCACGAAGCCTGGAGCAATGAGAAGCTGGAGCTGGAGCTTGGGATGTGGAGTTGGAGACTTGATGTGCTGGAAAGGGAGAGGGCAAGACTGGCTCCAGCCTATTCTCTCTGGGACCTCAACCAATCCCACAGCTCTAACAATCATCTCAACTTAGAGGTCTCTCAGGTCCCCAAGGTCGGTCCTCCCTTCCCTCCTGAGCCTCAGCTCAGCATCGCCCACATTTGTCCAGCATCTCACCTGAGTAACCCATGGACAACTCAAATCTTTTTTGACCCAAAGAAACCTCATGTATCTCTTCCTACTTCCCCTTCCATGATCCCTCTTTCCATGAAGGGCACCGCCATGGGGGAGGCAGCATGGTACAGTGATTGGACTGATCGGGGTTCCGTATTTCAATAGAAATTTTATTTTATTTTATGCATTTAAAAACATGTTTCTGGAATTGGACGGATAGACCTCAGCAGACTGCCTGCCAAAGGGTTCCATGACCCACACAAGACCTCCTGATCTAGTGATTTTCCCTCCCAGTCTTTACTGGTTATGTGGGGATAGATGGTAATGATAATAAGGACCAGAAATGCCAGTTGCTGTAGAAATGTCATTGTAATTTTACTTTGAAATAAAAACATTTCATCCTATTTATATTTTCTTTGCCTTAAGGCTGAAAAAAATGCACTGTATCAATTAAGGCAGCTTGGTCCTTTGAGAGATTTTAAAATTCGGATTCTTATGTTATGGAAGTCACCAAATCGCCCACTGGGTGAGGTTGAGCACGTCCCCTTCCCTTTTGGGGCACCAGATCCCTTTTCCCAACAACGAGAATATTATGAGAGGCCCCTTTCATCTCCAGATCTCTGGTCCTGTGATGCTAAGAGACTATGGCAGTGTTCTGGCAGAAATCTGTTCTAGAATCTCTCCAGGACCACCAGGAGTTCTCTCTAATTTAAATGCAAACATGAGTGATCAAGCAGATGATTCTTATTAATTAATGATTATTATTAAGAAATTAAGGAAATGATTCTGGAAAGGGATAGTGGCTCACTCTGAAATTATAACCTTCTTTTTCTGGGGTTATTTTTTCTCCTCCTGGCACATCTCAGGGTTATCCGTGCCCCTCCAAGTCCAACGAGTGGAAGACTGGGATCAGGAGTCCCTGACCTGGACAGTGCCCACACAGGCCTTTATCAAGCAAATGGGTGCCAGCCTACTGCAGAGGTTGGTGGCCAACGTGGGGCACTGGTTTCTCCCTCTTTTAATAAACTTCTTCAAAGGAAGGCACTCAGGGCAAACTCTGGGCAGGCACAGGAAAGCAGAAGAGCTGGCCCATGTCAGATAAGTGGGCACAACTGAACAAGAGCTGCAGCCCAACCCGGCACCTCATCCACCACCCTCAGAGCTTTAACTGTCAAAGAAACTTTCAAAGGAAGCTCTAACCATGATCACACTCCTTTCCGAGACACTTCCCACTTCACAGGGAAGTCAGCTCAGAGTCAGAGGTCTCCCCCCCCCCCCGCCCTACCAGAGACCTGGCTCTTTGAGTTCTCTTCAGAAGATGGAGACCCTAGAAGGGCCTCTCTAGATGGAGCCTCTGCAAGAGACTGGGTAGGGCACAATGAGCCTCAAAGACCTGGGAGAGCGCCATGTACTGGGGTACAAAGCCAGGAGCACAGAAAGGCTGACAGTCACCGGCCTCCAACAAGTCTACGGCCCTCTGGGCAGAGATCTTTCTGCAGTAGGGCAGATAGCCACTCCTCTCAGCTGAGGGATTCCCAACTCTTCCATGTCTTCCTATGAATCCTCCTTAGGGGAACGGCCCAAAAAACCCAGCAATAACTTCCCAAATGCTTTCTGCAACCTCTTTAGGTAGAGAGCACAGGAATGAATAGTCCCATTTTAAAGGTGAGGTGCATGGGACTTAGAAAGCTCAACTGACTGACAGCTCCTGAGCCTCAGTGCCAATTCTGAGGCTAACTTTCCCTCTCTGTGTCTCAGTTTCCTTACTTGTTAAATAAATGGTTTTGATTAAAAGATCTCAAGATTTTCCCCCCACTCTCAATTTCTGATTCTGTGATTCTTTGGACCATATTTTCCTTCCTTCTAGATACTTAGAAAAAACATTTTACCTATGAAGCTATGTAGCGAAATAGAGAAAGTGGGGTTTAAAGTCTCTGAGATGTGAGTTCAAATCCAGTCTCGGACAATTAGCTGTGTGACCCTGGACAAGTAACTTCACTGTCTGCCTCAGTTTCCTCATCTGTAAAATGGGGATAATAACAGATAATACCTACCAGAGTTATTGTGGGATAATCATTGTAAAGCACTTAGCATAGTATCTGGCACATAGTGGGCACTATATAAATAGCTATTATGAATTCATTTCATCATTGTCATCATCTTTATCATCTCCCTATGGGCCAGGCAGTGTGCTAATTGTGCAGACTGGTTGTGTGACCCTCGGCAAAGAATTGAACCCGTCACTTCTCTAGGCAGTGCAAGACTAAGTCTACCTGCATTGGTAGAGGGAGTTTTCTCATCCTTATTTCAGAGAGATCGAAGGTCTAGTCAACTCAGTGTCTCTCCCTCCTCTCCAACCCAAATAAATCAGCTCCACATGAATATAATGCAAATATGACCGATGGATATGAGGAACACCAAAAAATCTGGGCAGATCGTTACGAAAGAATACAAAGCTTAAAGAGCAGAGGCAGGAGAATGGAGAACCTACTCCCGGCATAAACGAGAAATAACGATCGGTAATGAACAGTCAGGAATCCTAATGGGAACTTAGAGGGAGAGACTGAAAGACTAATACTGTAGTGCTGCAGTTAACTAAAATCTAAATAATTACTAAGGAAATTTAATTAGTCGTGTTGGTATTTGACTGTTCCCTTTTAATAAAGCTTTAAAAAATCATTATGGTTTCATTAAAGTATATTTTTGAATCTAAATAGTTTAAATTATAAAGTTACATTAGATTTTAAGTCTTCTTTTTTCATTTATATTTGTGAAGATCGTTAAATGTTCAGTGAAAAATATGATCTCCTTACTCCCCCCAAAAGGTCTATTTCCAGTCTATTATCAGTTCGAGAACTGGGACCTCTGGTCTGTGATCAATGACCAGACACGATTTTTCAGGGCTTCCCGGAGTCAAAGGAGAATAGCAATGAGCAGAAGTGGGATGATGGGCATCTCCATCCGCTGCCAATGAGATAATAGTTGGAAAGGGCAGGGACAGGGACAGGGACTGAGGCCTCTGAGTTTCTTCTGACTGAACAGGGAATTCCCAAGTGAGGAAATGCTCTCCACTAATACAGATTTGCTCTGCAACAAAAAGTCTTGGTTTAGAGCAGAAGGAGCAGACTTGAGGTCTACAGGCCCATATCCCAGTTGTGGCCAGATTAGGTTAAATGGTTAATAAAATAAATGTTTAATAAATAATAATAAGAAGAAATGTTTAATTAAATAAATAAGAATATAATACACCATAGATAATATTACTTTGTGATTTTCTAAGTCAATAGGTGGCCCACAGCCCATCTGAGCTTGATTTCATTGGCCAAGAGCACTAAGAAGCCGGGTGTGGCACATAGCCACTATGGGTCAAAGGCAGGATTTGAACCCAGCTCTGCCAGTCCCGCAAAAAGCATCTATTAAGCACTTACTTCCACTGTGCTAAACTCTAGTTGTTTTAGCTCCAAGACCAGCTCTCTATCTGGGATGCTGCCTCTCTAGGGATTAATGAATACAATGCACTATACAAATGCCCATTTCCTTTTCTATTTTGAGTCAGTTTCCAAAGACTTCCAGGAGGACCCACCCAACAGGTACATTAGCTCCTAAGCTCCATCTATAGATACTTGTGGCTTCTATGGGCACTCACTGTTTAGAGGGCCATGTAAAGTTTCAGAAAGAAGTAAAGTAATAGAAAGCATTGATGTAATGAAGTAGGAAAAAAAGCCTGTCTACACTTGCCTTTGGCCCTCATCTTCCAAAAGTCCTCAGTGCTTTGAGTCTTAGTTTTTTCTTATGAGAGGGAATCTACTGTTCCCTAGGTTCCAAGTTCTCCAGGTCAGAACTTTGGGATCCTGCCATGAAAACTACCTCTCGCTGTAAGGTCTGATCGCTGAGTTCATTGTGAATAGATGAGACTAAGTGAGCAAGACACAGATCTTATATGAAAGAACATAATAGTGAAGGCACCGACATGGGCCATTATTCTGGGATGGGGAACTTCCAGAGTGCTTGTCTGGGCTGGGCCAGCTGTCAGGTAGCCACTCAAAAAAGCCACTGAGTGAGACGAGGGAAACTCCCCTCCTGGAGTGGGCTTCTGGGGCTGGGAAGTGTCACATTATCAAGAAGCAGCCCTCTCCCTTCCACCTGGGAGCTCATCAGTGGGAGGAGATCCAGAAGCAGCCCTGTTTCCCACTGGGCCCTTCTTCTCTGGGAAAATATACTCCAGCCCTAGCTCCACTAGGAGGGAATTCATCCACAGAAAATAGCAGAATGTTAGAGTGGGAAGGACTTCAACCTGTACCAATATCCCCAACAAGTGAAGGTCATTCCACCTTCAGCTGAAGTTCTCTGGAGGAGGGGAACCCAACTCATTCTGTTCTAAGGCAGCCCATTCACTCTGAAGAAATTCTCCTTGTTGGGGAGATTTTCTTTGGATGGATCCTAGCTAACTATGCTTTTTTCTTCCTTGCATCCATTGCGGCTGGTTCTGCTCTCCAGGGCCCAGCAGAAGAAGGCTGGCCCCCTTTCCCCACGACAGGCTGCTCAACACCTCAAAACAGGCACCAACTACACAGATAAGCCATCCTGGGAACTTGAGGGAGCTACCAGAGCCCCCCGAATGGGCAGCCTCAAGAAATGAAAGCCAGCTTCTAATTCCACACTGAAAGTTTATCGACCAGAAGGAGGAAAAAACCAAACTAAAAGGGCAGTAATTTGCTAACAAGCCACATGTCCTTCTGCATAAAAAGACACCCACTCAACCTGTCTGCCTCGGAAAAAGGCTCCAAAACGCAGAGGGCTGACTTTGGAGCTGGGGCCAGGAATGACAGCTCCTCCAGCCCCCGACTGCTTTAAGGCTTTCAGCTATTCTGTAAAACTCCCAGGATGATGCGGACACATGAAGGTCGCAGAGGGCCTGCCTTGTACATGTGACCTGCCCAAGGTCACACAGTCACTTCCAAAGCTGTGATTCCAATCTGGGTGTCCTGGCTCAACAATCCCTCCATCCCCACCCCCCAAAATATCTTTTCTTGAGCTTAAACAGAAAAAAGTCCCTGGAGAAAAGAAAGCCCCTAAGTGGGAGTGGAGGGGAGAGCTGGGCTATTGGAGGCCCCCACCTTTCTTTTCTTCATGTCTCAGTCTGGCAGAACATTCCAAATAGATTTTCTCTTTCCAGCCGCTCCACTGGGTTTAGGCGAGATGAGATTGAAAAGCAGAGGGAGGGGGATGGCTCAGAAATGTGGGAGCAGCAAAGGGCCAGAGGCTGTGAAGGGGCCAATATTGAGGGACTGGGGATGTCCTGGATGATATGGGACTGGGGCAGAGATAGCAGGGTGAAAGGAATCAGAACAAAAAGAATAGTTCTCTAGAGCTTTACATATACTGCTTTATTCAAGCCTCACAGCAAAGCCCATCCATTTTACAGATCAGGAAACTGATGTGCTAGGAGTTGGGTAGCCTGCTTCTGAACCGGCTGAGGTGGGACACAAAGCTAGGTCTTTTAGACTCTCACTCGGGAGTTCTGCTGACTATGGCCCTAGTCCCCTCATCTCTGATAGCCGACCTTGGGGAAAAGGAGGATCAGATGGGAGGGGAGGAGGATGAGATGGGGGGGGAAAGGAGGATGAGATGGGGGGGAGGAGGATGAGATGGGGGAGAAAGGAGGATGAGATGGGGGGGAGGAGGATGAGATGGGGGGGAGGAGGATGAGATGGGGGGGGAAAGGAGGATGAGATGGGGGGCTGCCTTTTCTCTTCGCTCTCACACGACACTGTCGTCTTGTTCATAGGCTGACCAGGTAATGTGGATTCTACTCTGACTCCTGCATCGGGAGCTCTGCAGGGACAGCCACTTTCCCAAAGCTCTGCCTCCCTCCCCCTGCCCAGCACTATTCCGCAGAGAATGGATGCTTGCCGGGTGGGAGTTTAAAAGCCTTGCAGTTCCGAGATGCTTTCCCCCTTTTTTAAAGCATCTGCTTTTACCGTTCCCTATGAGGCGGGCAGAGAAATGAGCCATGTTCCAATTTTCAGGAGAGCTCACTTGAGACTGCAGATTGTCCCCGGGGCTGCGCAATCCTGGCCTCTGAGTCAGGAGGCTGCCCTTCCCCAAGGCCTCATCCCAGCACCCCCAGCTGGGACCCTTCTCCATGTCTCCCAGTCTCACCCGGAGCTCTGGCTTAAGGACTGTGGGCAAACGTAGCTTCTTGCGGCCTTGCTTAGTGTCCTGGCGAGGGCACTGTTCATTTCAGTTGTGTCCGATTCTTTGTGATCCATTTAGGTTTGTTTGTTTTTTGGCAGAGATAGTGGAGTGTTTTGCCATTTTCCTCTCCAATCATTTTACAGATGGGGAAACTGAGACAAACAGGATTAAGGGAGTTGTCGAGGCTCACACAGCTAAGAAGGAAGTGCTTGGGGATGCACGTGAACCCAGTTCTTCCAGCCTCCAGGGTGTGGGGCTACCGAAAGGTCCCTGTCCAAGGTGCTGAAAGAACTTCATCCTTTCCCCCATGGCTGCAGGTAAAGGGAGCAGGATTCTTTCTTGTCACTGACTCATTGTCCTGCCTTTGGGTGACCAGAAACACGGGGTACCCACAGTCCCTTCCAGCTCCAATCCTCCGGGATTCTATGAAGAGGGGGACCGTGTCCACACCGGGGTGGAACTCTTGCCCCCCCCCCCAGGAGAATGAGAAATTTGGGAGCAGGAAAGGGCAGAGGAAAGACCCCGGATCCTAGGTTGTGATAGGGCCTCTGGAGTCAGGGATCATCTCTGCCTGATCTCATTTAAGGAGGCAGGCTGAGAAGCTGCAAGGCTTTCAGAGGCCACCCAGAAAGGGTCTTCAAGTCAGTAAAAGCAGCCCTGGTGGGGTGGGGGACCTAGTTGGGCACAGGGATGACAACAAACACCTAACAGTATGCTAAGTGGAGGGGAGTTCCCCTGCTTCTGCTTGCCCCACAGGGCAGAATTAGGAGTGGAGCTGGGAGGGAGGAGAGGCTGATCTCACTGGAAGGTCCTTCTGGCAAAGCGGAGGGTTGGGGCCCTGCCATGACTGCCCAACCAGGAGCCGAGTGGGGGCAGGGAGAGTGCACTTGGCAGCCCCTGCTGCTCTGAGCTTGCTCCTAAATTAGCCTGGTCTCCCAGGCCTTCCAGGAGAGTCAGGAGGATTCATCGATTTTTATCTTTAAACTCAATGGGGGGAAATTATGCAGAGGCTGCAGTAAGAGAATAATTAAATTATGGATGAAGGCAGGACAGGCAATAAGAAGGTAGGGCTGGCATCTGGATTAGAAAGCAGAGCAGGGAACACTGTTTACTGAAAAAGCCCTTTCTGAACAGGGGCCAATGGGGAAGGGAGAGAGAGTGTGTGGGGTGGCCTTGGAGGGAGCGATGGCAAGGTCTCTAGGGGACAATGGGCCACTTGTCCAGTCTGAAAGCACAGAACAGAGGGCACCTCATCACCTCCACTGCCCGCCAATAGGATGCAAGCTTCCCAGGCTGACCTTCTTCTCAGCTAACTAATAACACCGACTCCTAATTAATAACATAATCTCCCCCTTGAGGCTGGTTTCTTTGGGTGGGGAAGAAGCAGCTTTCTGGCTGCCAAAAACCCAGCTATTCTTTCTGTTCCTTACCCCTATTTAACATAGCAATACATCTGCAGAAGAGACACACAGCAGACATGTAGATTTTATATCTACATACAGATATGGTAGTGAATGCATACATAAGTATGAAATCTCAACTAAGCCTTGCAATAAAGTTTAGCATACAGTTCCGCCATGTTTAACATATAGTGGATTACTTGCCATCTAGGGGAAGGGTGGGGAAAGGGAGGAATTGGAACAAGAGGTTTTGTAAGGGTTTATGTCAAAGAATTATCCATGTATATATTTTGAAAAATAAAAAGCTTTAATTAAAAAAAGAAAAAAAAAGAAAATTAAAAAAAATTTTAAAAAAAGAAGAAAAGTTGAGAACCTACAATCAGTTCATTTGAAGAGGCGTGTAATGCAGGAGGACCATGGAAACACCACCGGCTCCAGACTCAAGACAACATGGATTGAAATTCAGCCTCTGACATTATGGGACCTTTTTTGCTTCACATAAGTTCTTCCTCTCGTTTCATTCATCAGCAAAATGTCTTTGAGTACAGTCTTTGAGGCTCTTTTCAACTCTAAATCCAGGATCCTCTAAAGGAAATGGTGCCTTAGAGCTAGAAGATCTGGGTGCAAGGCTCTGATATTTTATACTAGATGGGTCATCTTAGGAAAACTCCTTTTTACCTTTTGGGGTCTCTGCTTACCAGTAAAAATAGGGTTGGGAATGGATTAGATAGTTTTTAAGGTAGCTCGTTAGATAGGACACTGGACTTGGAATCAGGGAGATCATCTTTATGAGTTCAAATCCAGCTTCAGACACTCACTATCTATGTAACTGTGGGCAAGTCACTTCACCTTGTGTGACTCAGTTTTGTCTGAAAAATGATCTGGAGAAAGAAAATGGTAAATCACTCAGTATCCTTGCCAATAAAATCCTAAATGGGGTCACACAAAGGCAGACATGACTGAAATGGCTGAACAGCCACAAAAGATCACTTGCAACTTGAAATCCTGTAATCCTCAGTTTGCTCATCTGTAAATTGGAGAGAAAAATGCTTCTCCCATTTAATTTAAAGGAGTATTAAGAGTCAAGGTGTCTGATCAGTTTTTAAGCCTTATGGAAATATGAATTAGTAGTATTACTGGCCTCCCTAGATCGTGTGGTCGGGAGAGGCATTTACTTCCTTCTCCCCCTTTCTGTTAATTCAATACTACCCCCTAGCTAACTTCATATAATTGCAAATAGTTTGCAAATATGACACACATTCTCTAATCACTCTTCTCAAACTATTCATAACTTTTATTTGACCAGTGGGGGAGGGAAGAAGGGATGGGATCCCACTGTGTCACCAACCTGCCTATAAGAACAACAACAAAAAATCAACTTCCTCTCGTCCTTAGCATTTATCACCAGCCTCAGTTCATCCTGGGCTTGAGCTCTCCTGACACACTTTAAGACCACGTGAAGCTTTTGTAGTCAATTCTTAGTTACCTACCTTTGTTTTACCTTCTGTACTTGCTTCCTAAAAAATGAAAATACAAAGGAAAAATCCTAACTTGATTGATGAGCTCCCTATGTATCCACACCACTCTCCTTTCCTTCCTCCTCAGAGTCCCTGAAGTAAGAATATCATTTCTGAGACCTTTGCATCTCTTTCTTGAGCCAGCTTCCCATACAGAATCTGAAGGCTGCACTTGCAGCTGCTGCCTGCTTGCTTCAGCTAAGGGCAACCTTGAACTTGGTAAAGGAGACAGGGAAAGGAAGGCAGACACATTATTAATTTTGTTTTGGACAATGGAGAAAACAGGGCACAAAAGCAGCTCTAGGGGTTGTTTAAAGTGTGTCAAAGCTAGAAAAAATAGCCTCAAGCTCTCAAATTGACTGACTTCTATTTAAAACTCCATTCCTAGATCACATTGCCTTTGATCTCTTGATTCCTGCTGCTATCTCACCTCTCCAAATCCTACCGTCCTTCGAGGCTTGGCTCAATCCTTCTCTGAATTGTTTCCCTAGTGATTCCAGCAAACGTTTTTCTTTCTCTCTTTCTTTCCTTTCTCTCTTCTGTCTTTCTGTCTCTTCTTATTTCTAACAACGGGAACACTATTATTTTAATTCTTTATCTTCTACCATTGCTACAACTGGAGGAAAATGCCTTATAGAGGCCGCTGAGAATTCTATATACTTGCACCAGCTGCATTACCAAGCTCTTCATAGGTTAGCCTCTCCCTACCCTCCAGTCTCCTCACCCTTTGCTCCCTTTGATTCATGGAGAGTCAGCTCTAGCATTCTACTTGCTATTCTTCACACACCACCCAGCATCCTGCTGCCAAGTCTTTGTTCTGACTCATCCCCAGATTTGGAATGCTTTCTCTCCTCAGTCCTATCTCCTAACTTTTCCCTCTAAGAACCTCTGGCTTCTTCCTTCAAGACTCAACACAAAGGTCACCTTCTGCAGGAGACCTATCTGCTTCCCCCAGATGCTTGACATCAATTACAAGAATAGATCTGATTCCCACCTTCCATCTGTTCTGCAGGTAGCTTGTTTGCACCTTGTTATTTGTGATTTCTTCCCCATTAGCCCTAGTTTCTAGGAGTTACAGAAATATCACCATCACTCCCCGGACTACAAAATCTCCCATTGGAATGAAGGAGCACTGGGTTCTATCATCTGATTGTTGCTATACCTTCCAGACTCCTAGGATCATCCCATCTGCTAGTGTACCCTAGGGGACCCATGATGCCTTAGCATCATTCACCATGTTATAGGACTCCTGGGTCTTTTCATCTACTCTGTAGACGTCTTCTATTATATATACGGCGTCTCCCCTACATTGTGAGCTCCTGAGAGCAGCGATTAGCTTGGGATTCCTCCCCTTGTCTTTGTATCCCTAATGTTACTTAGCATGGGTACTTGGTATTCAGTAAGCCCTTAATATAAGCTATACATTCACAAATTAGCCCCAGGATACTCTCTCATGTCTGTTTCCTAGCACTTATGTGCTCATGTTCACAAAATGGTGTCTCATTAGTTAATTAAACATTTGTTTAATGGAGACAGGGCAGTGAGATGGTGCAGTGGACACTGCTGGGCCCGAATCCAGAAGCTCATCTTCCTGAGTTCACATCTGGCCTCAGATACTATCTATGTGAACCTGGACAATTCACTTGACCCTGTTTCTCTAAGTTTCTGCATCTGTCAAATGAGCTGGAGAAGGAAATAGAAAATTATTCCTCCAAGAAAACCCCAAACGGGATTACAAAGAGTCGGACTTCACTAAAGCGTCTGAACAACAACATGGCAAAAAGTCTGTTAGTTCAAATCCACGGCACAAAGAGGAACATTTACATATTCTCTTCCCCTCAGTAGCTTCTAATACTTCATCTTCTCCTCCAAAAAAGTAATTTCCCTTCAGTATCACTAATCATCAAGGTGGCGATAACACAACAAATCCCATGCTCTCTTCCCCAAGCCAGTCAAGATGTGTTTTCAGGGTCAATGACATTCATATATTGGCATTCCCAGCTTCACATGTCAGCAATTGATTCTGTGACAAATTAGGTGAAACAATGTGACAAGGGACAGTCCCTAAAAGTCTGATGTCATAGCTGGATTTTATGGTGGATAAATAGAAATAATTTTCTACTTATTAATGCTGTTCGTGCAAAGCAGTATTGTGTTGGGGGTCCCTCTTCATTATCTTTCCCATAAAATTGAATGAGGTCTCTCTGAATAGAGATCTACTTCAGAAAGGTCGGCTTCACAACACAGTCGACATCTATGATGGAAACACGGTCTAGTACTATACAGTCAGGTTGTAAGAAGATTTTACAGAGCAGAAATCTTTTGTTTACCTAGAGCCGTAGCCTTGGAAATTACATGCAAAGTGACTCTCATAATCGAGTTACATTTAAAACAGGGAGCTTACAACTTAGAGAATCCCATGGTAAATGTCTCTGTAAAGTACAAAACCAACTCTAGCCTCGTCAGGCGCCTGTGTGCTCAGCCGCCTTCGACAATGCCGCAATCGCCCAGCGTCATCCAGTTACCTTCTTGTTTGGAATTAATGGGAAATCCCTTGTTTAGCTTCGGGCAGAACAACAGATCTTAGGAAACTCAGTGGCAAGATACATGTGAGTGGATCAAGGATGCAGCTGGGGCTAACTGGGCAAGGACCTCCTTCACCTGAAGCTGACCCATTTCTTAGCCTCCTGTTGCTTCACACCGATCAATCAATCCTCATTTGGGGGGAAGCAGGTGAACAATACCCGGAGGACTGGATTTGAAAGTCAAGTCTTGCCTCAACTACTTGCTAAAACTGACTAGTAGTCAGTTACCTTCTGTCTGTCTTAATTTCTTCAACTGTAAAATGGGGATAATAGTAGCACACACCTCCCAGGGTTTTTTGTGAGAATCAAGTGAAATAATATCTACAAAGTGCTCTACAGTGCCTAGCACATAGTAGATTAACAAATGTTTCTTTCCTTCCCTCTGTCTCTTATCTCTGTCTGTCTTTTTCTTCCTTTTGGCTAGGAGGCACCAAGTCTGTGTGGTCTGTGAACAAGGTAACGCCCATCTGGACCAAGGAGAGGCAATTCAGAAATAATTGTTCCTTGCTATCTATCTCTAGGGTTATTGTTAAAGATCCTCTTTTCACTGTGTAGGAGTTATTTATTTTTTATTTTTTACTAGATTTCAATGTTTATTCTGAACTAGGAATAGTCCCAAAGGTCTAACTACTCTCCATTAAATTAATCTCTATCTCACACACATACACATGTACATACACATGTGTACATACATGTGTTCTCACAGAGAGTCCTCTCTTTCTTTTGTGTGGTACAACCTGCCTCGTGACCCAGAAAATCCCCAGATCTGGGTTGCTGTGGTCTTGTTATAATTGACTCCCAGTAGAGAATGATAGAGAGGCTCTGAAGTGCAACAGCAGCCCTCATTTTTAGACCATGGCAGGGTTCACAAAGTCCTTTCCTGGCAACAACCCTGTATGTCAGAGAATGCTGTCCCCACTCCCCCCCCCCAAGTGCCTGACACTTCACACACAAGGCTCTTGGGTCCCCACCTGAAATCATTAGCTTTAAGTGCTGAATGGAATTCCTTGGCAAATTAATTGGAAAAAATGACTTTTTTGGGGAAATTTAAATTCTTTCCAATGAATGACTTATTTATGCCATAAGTTGTATGCCTTAATATACTTAGAACTACTGACTCCTTCATAACACACACACACACACACACACACACACACGCGCACACACACACACCTGACAACGGCTGCCAGTGTATGCAATAGGTCACACCCACAACTCCTACCTCTACTTTAAGGTGACTCTAATTAAAGCTTACAAAGAGAACAAAAACGAACATTGGTTCAATATCATTTTGTCCAGAAAGTTTCCGATTACCGCAGCGCTCTTTTAAATAATGAGTTCGAACAAATTTCAAGTGAATACATTTATTGCCGTGATGGGGCAGAGTAGGGGGTGGGGAACTGTCTAACTTTGTTTTCTCTGACGCTTGCTCATACTCCAGGGAGGCGTGCAGCATGCATGCAAACACTTGCAGACACGCACACACATATGGTACCACATATATGCACACACATACATATGTAATATAATGTATGTACATGTACACACATATACATACACATGTGCTATCACTAGGAGAGGCCTTTGGTGCAGAAATTACGGCAAAACTCAGGCAAGGAGTAAATAATATAAGCATCGAGACTGACACTGTAATGCTTACTACCCACCTCTATGCATATGGGCAGCCTTGGGGTGCCATGCTAGGGGGAACCTCTGAGTACTCAATAGAGGAGCTGGGCCCATCAAGAGCTGGCCATGAAACTTCTGAAGAAAAGAGGGAGGCCGGGAAGAAAGGAGGGGAGAGGGGCAGGAAGGGAGGAGGAAAGAAATAGGAGGAGGGGGAGAATGAGGAGGAGGGAGAAGAGGAAAAGGAGGGGAAGACTTAGAACTCAATCTAGAAGTTGGACCCCGTTCATTTCTGAGGCACTTTGGAAACAAAGTGTGCCTTAATGGCATTAACATCCAATGAGGGAATGGCAGGGTGCCCCTGGGTCACTCTTGCCCAGTTTAATGCCCCCCTCTTGGTTGGCAGAAGCAGCTGAGGCCCGCCTGCATTTCTTCCATATTGTATATGAAATGTCCAGTGTTCTCACACTGAGCAGCTACCCCCAAACCCTTGAGATCATATTCTTGGGGCTATGTTGGCAGGTGGCACTTTGGCCCCAGGAGCACCTTCTGCCACAATTTTCCGCTTTCTGGGATGTGGCAGACAAAGCCGTTTGGGCAGCAGCCAGTCTCCCCGGCTTTGTCTACTTTGGACCAGCATTATTCCCACTGGGGTGAATTGCAGGGATCAATCCTCACTGTCAGCACATGTGCCCTTTGTAATTCCCTACAAATCCTGGAGGGGAGAATTAGGGAAATGGATTCTGTTGGCCATTTTTGATCGGGAGCTCTGAGGAATCTAGTCCATCCTCTACCTGGATCCCAATCCTCTGTACAAACCTCCATCAGGGGATCCAGTCTCTGACTAAGGGGCCACCGCTTGTCTGGGCTGCAACAGCTCTCCCGGTTAGGACATTTCCCTGACATTCTGTCCAAATTTCTGTATGTTTAATACCTCCCTCCCTCCCACCTCTTCCTGCTCTGTGGAACCAATCAGCAGAAAGACCATCCAACTTCCCTGGGAGCTCTCAATGACCCGAAACCAGACCTGAGTCTTCTCCAGGATAAATATCTCCAATTACTTCAGCCCATCCTCACATGGTATGGACTCAAGGGCCATTCCCTCAGTGATCAATGTTTTCCCTGCCCCCTGGCACACAGCAACGTACACACTCCTCTAGATGAAGTCTGAGGAAGGCGGAGAGCAGGGAGGCTGCCCCTCTACTCCCGGATGCCATGCTTCCCAGACTAAGATTGCATTAACTTGTTTGGCCGCCATATTAGACTGGTGATCCATCTTGATCTTAGGGTCCATTAAAATGCCTGGATCATTTCTAGAGAAACCCCAAACTATAATCTTAGCCACCCTCCCAACTTATGCTTCTGAAGTTGGTTTTTTAAACTGCAGACACTTTCATGAGACCCTAATATCTTGCTGGATTCTGCCCATCGCAGTCTTTTTGGCTCTTAAGTCAATAAACGTATGGGCGATCCCTTTCCATGAATGTCACCCCATTCTCAGCTGGTTCTCTGCAGGCTACTCTTTTAGCTTCAGGCCAGTGGTTTTTAACCTGGTGAGGGGAGCACAGCATTATTACCGGGGGTCTAGCCTAATCAATGGCCCAGCATGCTGAAAAAAGCAGACAGACTTTCTGCAGGTAGGATCAGTCACGTGCTTTGCAAAGAGACACACGGCCATCAGCACCATGGAGGGAGGTGTTAATGGGATGTTGAGATGGGAATCCCTTCTACGGGTCACTCTATTCATGGGAGCCTTTGGACATAAAGCACTTTCTCAGCTGTCCAGCGGATCTCAATCAGATTGACGAGGGGAGCCCCGGAACTCTTTCTCTTTCTCTCTCTCTGACTTTGGGAATGAGCCATGAGGTAAAGTACTTGAAAGTCCTTGAAGGACAAATTCTCCTTAAATCCTGGCCTCTGTAAAAGACCCCACGGAGGACAAACAGCTTCATTCTACTATCTTGGTGGGGCTAGTTGAGTCAGGAGAATTCCAACCCTATTGAATGAAAAGATTAGCCCAGAGACTATTCAAATCCAGCTCAAGCTGACCAGGCTTATCAAGAGCAAACCCCAATTTGTAGCCATAAAATGAACCAACTTGGGGATCAGTCCTTGCAGAGGACCTAATATTCCATGCCAAGGAAACTCTCTCTCCCTGGCATAGCCGCAGATCTCTGCCTGCTGAAATGAGATTCTCTTTCAGCGTTACCCTCTCTTTATCCTCACCTATTTCCCTAACCAGACTTTATACCTCTCTGTCGGGATTTCTCTGCTAGAAACTTTATTTCTCTGCCGGGACCTTGCCGCTAAGGAATTCAGCCTTTCCATTCACACATAGCAAAGGCTGACTTCCCAATTCCAATAATAAACTTCTTTTTATCAGTCTAGCTTTTCCGGTTCATAAATTCCTTTACGAAGGACTTCTGCGCCATCTGAAGGGGGTTCCCATAACTCCCTTGCCATGCGCCGAATCCAAAGGGGATTTAGGGGAGCCAAACCTCATCATTAACTCCCTGACCACCAGGAACCCTACTCTCATCAAGACTACTTCTATCACAGAAGAATCTGCCATATTTTTTGAAAAGAAGTCCTGGAAATCTCTGCTCTGGGCTCTCCAAGGCCAAAAGGAAGTCTTTATGAAACACTTGCCTTTACCCACATGTTGGATTTTAAGGAACACTTGAGTCTTTCATGAGATTGAGCAATCCTAGTAGTAGGAAACTCTTACTGTTTTAGGAAAACAAACTACCATCTCACTGGGGGTAGAGTAAAAGAGAGATGGAAATACATCTGGAGAACATGCGCATTGTGGCAAGGAGCCGGCAAGATTCAGAGTTGAGTCTGATAACGCAAGGCGAGTACCGGGCAGCTGGGGCCTGAGAAGGGGAGCCTCTAGGGAGCAGGGTTTCCTTTTTTGCACACAGTAGGAGCTTAATGAAGCCTTGTTAACTTGGTTCCGATCTGACCCCACCAAGACTATGTAGGACTCCAAATAGAGCTTGGGAAAATCAAAGCTCTATTGTTGGGAAATGTGGAACATTTCAAAGGCTGAATCCTATTTAAGGGGAAGCTGCTCGATCTGGTTTCTGTTGGGGCTCTGAGACGCAAATGGTTGAGACTACTAATGAGAAGAGAGGGGGAGACGAGGAAAGGTGGGGGCGGAGAGGAGCAGCATCCACCGGGGTGCACCGACAGGCCATCATACTTAATGACCAAATGTGAGTGATAAATGGGAAGACATTAGGATGACCACGGCAAAGTGAAGAGGACACAAGAGGAGCAATTAACACAGGACATTTTTAATGCTCTCCAATCATGAAACACGGAGGCGGCTTTGGCAATAAATCAGCCCGAAGCTCTCAAATGGCCAGTCCCAGGGAGGGCCACTTAACTCTGGGGAGAGGAAATGAGATGGCTGGTGGTACAGGGCGCAGAGAGCTGGACTGGGGGGAGAAAGACCTGAGTTCCAATGCGGCCTGAATCACTTCCTAGCTGTGTGAACCCAGGCATTTTACCCATTACACGCTCGGTTTCCTCATGTCTAAAATGAAGAGAATAACAGAATCTCCCTCCCTCCCAGGATTGCTGCAAGGATCAAGGGAGACCAAACAGGAAAAGAAATCTGTAAACCTTAAAATGCTCACTCTCATTAATGTCTAAGAGTAAAACATCAGGATCAATCACTCAGCAACCATTAACCGAGCCACTTTGTGTCAGATGCTCTGCTACGCATGGGGAGGGGGGGAGACGACGACACAAACGATAATGGAAACCGCCCCTGCCTTCAAGGAGCTTACGTTCTAGCAGAAACTTTGCTGGTATGAGGGAGAGATAGAGGGTTCGCGTGAGATCCACCGACCAGTGGAACAGCCATTATGATCTCCAGTGGAGCAGTCACGAGAGATTCAAGAAGGAAAGAAATCAAACACCCCAAGGAGTTTCCACTTGCTGGGCTGGAGCTTATGGCACTGGCCAACATACATACAAACAGGACAAGATGAGGAAGGACCGGTTACCACAAGAGGGATCAGGGTGGGCTTCCTGGGGGATGGTGGTCCCTGAGCCAAGCCTGAAAGGATTACAAGGGTACTAAGAGGAGGAGGGGGCAGGGAAAGCATCCCCGATCCACATTCACTTAGCAAAAGCTACAATGTGTAGCTACAATGGCCTTTACCTAATGGCAAAGAAAGTCAGAGAGAGACAGATTCAGAGAGACAGAGACAGAGACAGAAAGAGAGAGAGAGAGAGAGAAAGAAAGACATAGAGTGTCAGTCAGTGAGAGAGAGACAAGGATAGAAACACATAGGCAGAAAAAAACAGAAAAAAGAGAGAAAGACAGACTGACAACAACCCAGAGAGAGCATGGATACTGGCTGGCTCTTGGGTATGTCTAGATAATGGCCTTGTTCTGAGCAGCAGAGCTGGCTTTTGCCTGAAGACCTTCAGTGATGGTTATAAGGCGCTACCTTCCCAGGCAGCCTGTTGCACTCTGGGTTAGCTCTCATTAGCTCTCATTTTCATTGCTGCTCTTCCTGATGTGGAACCTAAATCAGCCTCCTCTACTTCCCCTCATTGCTCCAGATCCTGCCCTCTGGGGCCAAGAAGAAAAAGCCTAATTTCTCTTTAACGGGACCGCTTTTAAAGTGTTTGAACACAGTTAAGTTCCTCCCTAAGCCTTCTTTTCTCTCACTTCCCTATTCCTCCACCTGGGCCCTTCACTGTTCCCGGTGGCCATTCTCTGGATTCTCTCATTCTCCTGACCGAAAGGTGGTCTGCAGAACCGAAGGCGGGACTCCAGATGTGGAGAGCTAGAGGGACGTTGCCTTGAATGATCCTGTCAGGGACACCCCAGGCAGGAAGTCAGGGCAGGAGGCTGGGCTAGGAGAGCTCCAAGTCCTTTCTAAGTCTAAATGTCTATGAAGTTCTCATAAAAAACAATCGCTCAACAAGGTTTTATAAAGAGCACACTACGTGCAAAGTCTTAAGTTGGGTGCCAGGTGACGACGATGATGAGATGATACCATGACATTTCTATGGCACATTCAGGTTTGCAAAGCATTTTCCAGGCATTGCCTCCTCATGTCCCTGTGAGTTGGGATTCTTTATCCCCATTTCAAAGATGGAAAAACTTTGCCTCAGAGAGCTGAACCGATCGGGTCCATGTTCACAGAGCTCATAAAAGTAGGAAGAGGGAATTGAGCCCAGGCTTCTTCCGGCCCCAAGCCCAGAGCTCTGGGGTCATCCTGAATATTGTTTGTGTGAGGCTAAGGCCGTCTACAAGAGACACCAAATATTCAGATCTGGGGGCTTGGGGCAGAAGAAAGTCTTATGGGCTCTAGCAATCAGGGAAGATTTGCAGACTAAAGTAGGTCTTGAGCCAGGCTTGGAGGCCCAGATTCAGCTAGAGAAGGACAGCGGTTTGGGGAAGGGGGACTGGAGGTGAAGGAAGGGACGGGACTGCGTGGGCGATGCAACGGACCACAAGGTAGAGCCCCTTCATCCCAATCCTAGTGGGAAAAAAGGGACAAGGACAGGTTGACCTTGACCTATAGGAAAAACTGGACAATGCAAGGAGGGGATGAACCGCGCCCAGCCCGGCCTCAGAAGCGGCTCCATAGCCATCAGTTCCCGGGCCCCTCTTGCAGACGGCAGGCGTGAAATTTTCCTCGAACGAATCCGAGTGTCATCGCTAGCGTTCCAAATGAAGCCGGAGAGAGATTTATAGCTCAATTTGGCCAGGGCATGTCTGACTTCAAGACAAATAATTTATTGAATGCTTTTGCCCGAAGGAAACAACTTGAAAATTAATTCTAACGGCAAATGATGATCTTTGGGAGGTAATGAGAGGCCTCCTTTTTGAGGGTCTGATTTACTGATGCTCCCGGCGTGCCGGCGGGATTTCTCTCCTTCACCTGGGAAGGGAGCGGCCTCCATGGGCTGATTCGGGATGGGGTTCCTCGCGGTTCTTCACTGACCGTGCTTGATTAGATCTGTGTCATTTCAAGAGAAGGACTCTCGGGAAAGAGAGAAATGAGGGGAAGCACTGAACCCGCCGCGAGACTTGGCCGGCCCAGCTCAGGATCCTTCTGATCTCTGAATCCGCCTCCGTGGCAGGCCGGGCTCTGGCAGCTCTCCGTCTCCGGCTCTCTCCCTTTGCCCCGTCTCCGGCTTGGCTTCCGGCCATTTCCGATCGGAAAATAGTGTCGGGCTATTTTCATTTACTCTCTTTATATTCCTTCCGCATCTATTTCTGTCTGTAAATGGTCTCCCCTGAATTAGCCCGAGCAGGTAAGTTCCCTGACGGGAAACAGGGATCGTTTTATTTCTCATTTCTGTGTCCCCAGCGTCTGTCCTAGTACGCGGTTGGCTCTTACTAAGTGTCTCTCGATCGCCTGATCCCAAATCAAAGAACGAAGCTTGGGGGTGGGGTGGGGGGGAGAAAAAACAGTGGCTTGTACTAAACTACCAGGACTATAGAGAAAGAAAAAGATAACGCCCTACAAGCTAATGAGGGGGACAGCTAGCAAACGAGCCGGCACCACAAGTGGAGACAACCAAAAGGAGAAAGCGACCAGAATTCCTGGGGATTGGGAAAGGCTTCCTGGAGAGACTGGATCTGGGAGGTCGGGGGTGGAGAGGGGGAAAGACGAGCACTCGGAGAAGGTCCTGGAATCGGGGGACAGACATATTCTCTGTAATGTGGGAATGAGGATTTCCGAATCACTTCCCTCCTGACCAGGTCATTCTGCGAAGCCTTTCGGCGATCCATAAAGCTCTGCTTCCATTATTAACGTTATTCATCATTATTGATATTAATGCTGGGGGAGGGGAGTCCGAGGGCCATTTTACACCCTTTTCTTCACATGAACCAAATGAGGAACCACATCACCAAATGGATTTCAAGCCTCCTTCAGGAAGGACAATGGCTTTCATGTGTCTGAGAGGCTCTCGATAGGTTTGTAACACGGAGAGTGGGGAGCGGGGAGGACCGAGAGGGAGGGGGGGCAGCCGGGGACGCTCAGGAGGGAGGGGGGCAGCCGGGGACGCACAGGAGGGACCCTCCGGCCAGGTTCTGGGCCGGCGCTGGCTGACAAGGAAAGCGGCAAGACCGCGGGGGGCCAGGCGCCATCTGGGCCCGGGCTTAGCCGGCTGGGAGCTGCCATCCCCTTTCAGCCACGCTGACATCTCGGCCTCCAGAGCCGGCCGGCTGTGTCCTTCACTCCGAGGGAGCAGAGGATGGCGCGTCAGTCGTCTGCTGACCCCGGGAGGCCGCGGGGGGCTTGTGTTTGTACGGCAAGGGCCCGGGGCGTTTCATGGCGGCAGTCCCAGGCGAAGGCCAAGGCCTGGATGTCTCGAGGCCCAGGAGGAGGAGTCTCTGGGTTTTTTCTGGCCCGCCTCTGAGGGCAGGAGGGGCTGCCAAAGGCTCAGACGTCATCCCCCCTCCCGGCTGGGCTGATTTTCTCAGAGCTCGAGTCGGTTGGAAAGTCGGGGGCCGATGGTGGCCGTGCCAACCGAGCGTAGTGGCAGGAACAAAAAGCCTGGCATGGGGGGGGCGCGGCCATCTGCCTGACCTTGGGAAAACCGCGGAAGCCAAGAATGGCAGCAGCGACTATGCTGGGAGCATCTGTGGCGTCTGCAGAGGGCACCGGACCTCGAGCAGCCCCGGGAAGTAGAGGCCATGATTCCTTCGCTCTTACCGGTGGAGGACAGAGACCCCAGCCAGGAAATGACCCAGGCTAGAGGAGAACTCAGGGTCTTCTAACTCCAGCCTTGGAGCTCTGCCCGTTGGGCCTCCAGTCTCCGGACAACGGGGGGACATTATACAGATGAGGCAGTTCTTGGAGAAAGGCAGTGTGGGGCAGTGGGCAAAGGGCCGAGCTTGTGAGCGGGAGAAACGGGCTTCGGATCTTGCCTGGATCCGAATGACCTCGGTCAGATCGCCTCAGCTCCTGAGCCTCGGCCTCTCCACTTGTGGGAGGGGAATGGGAAACCAAGCCAGGCTCTCAGAAGCACAAGCACCGTCATTTCCAAAGGATCTCAGGGCTTGGGGGGAACTTTCCTTATCACAGCCCAGCGAGGTCAGGAGTACCAGAACCCAGTTATCAGATAGGGAAACTGAGGCTGAGAGCAATGGAACCTTTTGCCTCCCCTACTTGAAGTTTAGCTGCCTGGGAATCAAAAACGGTCCATGTTGGCTGGGAAAAGCGACCGACTCGTCGCAGATTATTTGGGGCCACGTTGAGCTCTGCAATGGTGGCCACAGAATCTTGCACGTTGAAAGAATCGATTTAGACGATCCTTCTTCACACCTCCTCCCTGTCCTCCAGATTTTCTAGATTCAGTTGCCGCTTAGAAGTGAAGGGCACAAAAGGCAGGACTCCATGTCCCTGGGGGACAGGGCAGCGAGCGGGTTCCAGATGCCTCTGGGTCTTCGCCCTCCTCCTCTGCCCCTTCCTTCACACGGAGCTCCAGACAGACGACCCATTCCTGCTGCTTCTGATGCGGGAAGAGTCTGAGTAATAGAAGAACTCTCAATGTTGCCATCCTCCTCCTCCACCCCAACTTCTGCTCAAAAAAGAACAATGGAGACATGTGTGGCAAATGCAAATAAGGGGATGCGCGTGTGTGAGTGAGTGATGTACGTGTGTATGAGAGGGAGGAGGGAATGAAGGAGTGGCGAGTCCCTCTGGGTGAGTTGTATGCACAGGGCATGGTGAAGTGTGTGTGTGTGTGTGTGTGTGTGTGTGTGTATGAGAAAGGGAAGGGAAAAGAGAAGGGGAGAGAGGGGGAAAGAAGGAGAAAGAGGAGGGGAGAGAGGATGGAGGGAGAGAGAGAAAGTGAGGGAGGGAGGGAGAGAAAGGGAAGGAGAAAGGGAGAGGGAGGGAGAGAGAAAGGGGAGGGAGGGAGAAAGAGAAAGGGAAGAAAGGGGAGGAAGAGAAAGGGATGGAGACAGATGGAGAGAAACAGACATGGAGAGGATGAGGATGGAGGAGGGCATCTAGTGGAACTTCAGTGAGGCACTTGTGCGCTGGCCGGGCTCCCTGGCAGACGAGCGCAGTCAGAACGCGTGGCCAGTATCATGGCAGCTCCAAACGGGCCTCCGGCCAGCACTGTGGCCGTCCCAGAAGCCTCTCCGGCCCGTGAACCCAATCCCGGAGTTCTTCCAGTGGCCAAAGGCTTCCTTCCAGCCCCAGAGCGAGGCAGCAGACAAGAGCAGATTTACTTGGACCGCTTGAGCGCAACCTCCAAGGTCGCCTCTCTCGGGCCCCTAAATCTGTCGCCTGTGGACACCTTCCTGTTCCTGCTCTGTGACTTCTGGTGTTCTTCCTCTGCACTGGGAACACTGTTGCCCGGCCGGGGGACTTCTCGGCCTCCTTTGCTGGACCCCACCAGGGTGGGGGAGGGTTTCCAGGGTCCTTCCCTCTCTCCTCCTGGCCCTCAGTGACCTCCTCAGATGTCCCCAGATTTCCTGACCCCTCTCTCCGGGCCCCCGGCCCGCTCCGCTGACCGCCTGCCGGTCCCTCAGGAACCCAAACACGGCGCGTCCACGATGGAACTTCTCTCGCCTCCTCTCCCACGAGGCTGTTCCGGAGCCGCCGTCCCTCCCAGGGAACCAGGGCGGAGCCGTCCACAATCCCGGGCTCTGATGGGCTGCTGAGTCCGGCTGATTCAGCCCCGACGCCATCTGTCCCAGCCGCTCCCTGTCTCCCCTCAGCCTCCAGCCCAGCCCAGAGCGCCATTCTTAACCGGACTAACGCCTCATTCTCCTCATTCGTCTCCACCGCATCCTTCTCCCAGCGGCCTGATCGGTGCTTCCCAAACACGGACCCGACCACGGGACTGCTCCAGTTCCAACAATAAACAACCTTCGATGGCTCCCCGCTGCCCAAGAGACAAAGTACAGCCTCTGGATGCTGACACTTAACGCGCCACATCTGGCGCCCTCTGCCCTTCCTGTTCCTCTGACATGATTCTTCCTTCGCTCTCTCCTCATGGCCTTCTCCTGTGCACCTCCGGGCTTTCCCCAAGTGTCTCCCAATGCACAGACCGCTGCCCCCCCCCCGGGGACCCCAAGCTTTCTGCTGCCTCTGGGAAATTACATGGTGTGTGAGTGAATGTGTGTGTGTGTGAGTGTGTGTGAGTGTGTGTGTGAATGTGTGTGTGTGTGTGTGTGAGTGTGTGTGTGTGAATGTGTGTGTGTGTGTGTGTGTGTGTGAGTGTGTGTGAGAGAGAGAGTGTGTGTGAGAGTGTGTGTGTGTGTGTGTGAGTGAATGTGTGTGTGAGTGTGTGTGTGTGTGTGTGTGTGTGTGTGTATGTGTGACAGTGTGTGTGTGTGTGTGTGTGAGATGGCTACGGAGTTCTCTGAAGGGGGGCTGGCCCCCGACTGACCGATTCTAGCAAAGTCTGACTGATCTGTGCTCATCATTTAGACTGGACGGCGCCATTATTCCCGAGTTTTGCTTTGTTTCCTCACTCCCGCAGCTTTATCAGAGTGATGGGGGCCGGCTGGGAAGGGGCAGTGGGGTTTCTTGGGGACAGCAGCCGCCATCTTTCCGCAGGTGCCCACGGAGAGCGAACGCGGACCCGCCCGAGGTGGAGACACCGTCCACTTGCCTCGACGCGGCCGGGGGCAGAGGCGGGAGGAGGCGCCGGTAGCTCCTGCACGAAAGGGGCCCGGGGCCAAGGGAGCCTCTGAGGGTTGATCCCCGGCCTCGTTTCAAAGCGTCCGTGTCCAGACTCGAGGCCCAAGGCTCAGCCTCCAGCTGATCCAGGGGACTCAGTGCCCCGAGTGCGTTAAAGCCTCTCCGGGATCCCCCAACGCTCTGAGACTCCCCTGCGAGAGGGTGACGGCCCCTCTGGGAGGAGGGATGTTCTCACTGAGCTGTCCGCACCAGCGAATGGATGAAGGGAGGGAGGGAGGAGCGTTTATTAAGCTTTGTTCATTGGTCCAGGTGCACTCTGAGGGCACGGAGCATCCTGGGGAGGGGCGCACGCCGCCGGGCCGGTGGCTGGGGGAGTGTGGCCAGGAACTTTGGCCACGGAAGTCAGGCAAGAGGCGTCCCGGAGCCCTTGATCCCTCCCAGGGAGGATGGTGCCGACCGAGCTCAAAGGCGCAAGTGGAAAGTGGGAGCCTTCGAGGGCTCTGGCCTTGGGCCCCCCAAAAGAAAGCAAAGTGCTCGGGGTGATGGGGGGCTCCTGGGTCTTGGCCCTTGCTGAAACTGCTGAGCTGCGGGGCCAGCACATGCCAGGGTGACCCGCCCCAGGGCAGCCCCACTCACAGCTGGCGCTGAAGTGACGACTTCTGGCAGAGATTTCCAGCTGACGTCAGAGCGGGAAAGCCTGGAGCGGGGGGGGGGGGGGATGCAGCCCACAAGGACAGTTCCCAAAAAACCCTGGTCCAGAGCAAGGTTTTGTGCGATAAACTCTTCTATGGCTCAGGTTACAGTGTTGGGGCTGGGAGGCTCCGTGGGGAGGGCGGGGAGCCAGCAGGGCCCGCGTTCAAACCCAGCCTCAGACACCTTGTTCCTCTGGGCAAGTTACCCAAGCCCTGCTGGTCTCAGTTCCTTCATCTGTAAAATGGGAATAACAATAGCACCCACCTCCCTGTGAGGATCCAATGAGACGACACCGGTAAAGCTCTTGGCACCTAGCAAGTGCTACCCAAATATCCGTGATTGTTACACTATGAATAAAGCAGAAGAGGATCCCCAGCAGGGTCTGTTTCTAAGTAGGTTTACTTAGAGAAGTGAAGGGTCCAACGAGCACGAGGCAGGTAACCCCCCTCCCAAAGCAGGGGCAGATGAGAGCGAGAGAGCGCGAGCGAGCGGCGCTCCGTGGTACACGGATCGAGGGCTGCATTTGGAGCTGGCCTCAGACACTTACCAGCTGTTTGGCTCTGGTTGAGTCACTCTTTGCCTCAGTTTCCCCCTTTGTAAAACGAGTCAGACCAGGAAATGGCCAAGAAATCCCCCACGGGGTCACGAAGGCTCAGACGTGACTGAAAAGTGCCTGAACGAGGCAGGGAAGAAGCTGCCGTGGCTGGTCCCAAATCTGCCGAGCGCCTTCGGACGCGAAGGGCAACAAAGGGAAGAGGTGGGTCTTGGTCTTCTTGGTTTTAGGATCGGGGGGAGCGAAAAGAGCCAGACTCAGGTTTGACATCAGGGAAGACCTGCTAACGACGAGTTACCCCACGATCCGGTGGCTGCCCCTGCCCTGGGGCCTGGAGCCAAGGCTGATGGTCACCCGGGGAGGGGGCGAGTGGATCCTTTACCAAGTCTGAGGGTCTGTGGGTCGGGGTCCCCCGGGGCTGGGGCCTCTGTTGGGCAACGTGTCCCTGCAGGTGCTTTCTCTTGGCCTACGGTGGCCGGCGTCCCTCACGGCTCTCCCGCAAGGGCAGGCGCTCCATGAGACGCCCAGGGGAGTCCGCAGGGGCAGCGGGCTTATCCGGGACCAGCCCAGGGGCACCCACGGGCGCAGACCTGGGGCAATGCCAGGGTCTGACTCCGAAGAGCAATTACAGAATGAGAAAAGGGGCTTTTGAGAAAGGAGGGGCTGGAGAGGGCCGCGGGGGGGGGAGGGGAGAGCTCTCGGGTCTCCTGAGATGGGAGAAAGGACAGGACCGCGATCCACGTGGCTTCAGGGCCAAGTGGCCAGCCCCGAGCAGCAGCAGGAGGTCAGAAATCTGTGTGGGGGCCGCAAATGCCAGCGATTAGTAACTGCTGCAGATGGGCAGCCAGGAGGGGGAGGAGGAGGGGGCAGGAGGAGGAGGATGGGGAGGAAGAAGAGGAGGGGGATGGGGAGGAAGAAGAGGAAGGGGATGGGGAGGAAGAAGAGGAGGGGGATGGGGAGGAAGAAGAGGAGGGGGATGGGGAGGAAGAAGAGGAGGGGGATGGGGAGGAAGAAGAGGAGGGGGATGGGGAGGAAGAAGAGGAGGGGGATGGGGAGGAAGAAGAGGAGGGGGACGGGGAGGAAGAAGAGGAGGGGTGGGCTTCCGGAGGTGCCCAAGTGCTCTCCATTGCAAAGCCACAGCTCCGGGACACCATCCTCTGCCGGGGTGAGGGAGGCCAGGAATCAGAAGACCCCAGAAGCCATGGAGAACAGACCCAGAGGACAGTTAAAGCCTGGGTGGGAAGGAGCCAATGGGCTGCGATTACTGGAGGGGGGATGGTCCCAAATGCGCCCCTGCCTGAGAAAAGAGCTTGGCTGGCGCCGTAGGAAGCCCCCCTCTGACCCTCTGCATCCCCCTCCTGGACATTGGAGGCCCCCCCTCCCTTGGTTATCCAAGACACTTCTTTCTCTCCTCCATCTCCTTGCTGGATTTCCCAACGACCACCGGCTCTATTTCTGAGGGCTCGATGAGCCCCTCCATGTGGACCACAAGGCCCCTCTCAATCCTCTCTAGCCTTAATCTTGCCTCCGCTTCGGTCCCCGTCCCCGGAGGTTTCTGGAATCTCCGCCTCGAGGGGCCACTGACACTTGGGGTCCCCCTGCCCCTTGGCATGGTCCGGCTCTCCAGGACGCTCCCTGCCCTCTGCGTCCCTCGAGTCCATGTTCCCCTGGCGGCGGCACAGGACAGGACCCCTCCCTGCCCCCGGGCCCGGGCACATCTCCAGGACGCTGCCCCAGATGCCAGGAGCGGCCGACCGCAGCCCACCCCAGGGTCCCCAGGGACCCTTCTCTAGCCCCGCCCCCGAGCTGGGGACGTTGGACCCGAGTCCCCCTTATACGATCCCGCCTGAATGGTCTCGCCCACTTTTCCAGCCTGACGAGATCTGTCCCCTAACCGCAAAGAGCCAGGGCGTCCCGGAGCACGCGAGCAGAGCCAGCCCCTGAGTAAGGAGCCCCACGTGGAGTCTCCTCACTGGCCGGAGTCCCACACACTCCTCCTCCTCTGAGTGAATGAACGAGAACGAGACAATCCAAGCCCGTTCGGAAGTCCTCAGGTGCCGGCTGAGAACCGGGGGCACACGGGCCGTCGCTCCAATAGGAAAAGCCACCCCCTGGGGGACGGGAGGAGAGGGGGCAGTGACCTGGAGGTCCCGAGGAAGGACAAGGGGGTCACAGGGCGGCCGTGTGATGGCGCTGGTCGTGCTTCCCACAACTAGGGTTGGGGGGGGGAGGAGCACTGCATGTTGGGGATCCATGGGTGCCTCAATATGCCAGAGCCCGTCACCGGGAGCCTCCTCACATGGTAACTCACCCCTCGGGCCCTGCCCAGAACAGGACGTGGATGCGCCTTGGAGAGAGGAAGGCTCCCAGGGCACAGGAAGAGACAAGGCGAGCTCTCCTGAATTTCACAGATGAGGAAACTGAGGGCCATGGAGGCAATTTGCTTAAGGTCTCCGAGGCAGTGGGGGCCACAGGGGGGACTTGAACCTCGCTGCCGCCCCCCAGAGCCAGCGGCTTCCTGCCCCCGTACCCCCGTACCCCCGAGCCAAAGTCGTCTCTGCCCTCGCACTCTGGATGCTCCTCCGACAGACTTAGAGCCGGGGCAGTTACGGGGCCCTAGACCTTTCCTGCAGACAAACGCCGACCTCTGCCCTTGTTTCTGTCGCCTTCCCTGCCCACGAGCCGCCTGAGGAATAAGAGTCGGTGAGGAGAGGAAAGATGGCGGCCACACCTCCCGCGGCAGGGAGGGAGGCCGCCCGGTGCTTCACATGTAACGGCCCGGATTAGTCTCGTCGCCCGAGGGATCGGAGGAGACTCCCGGGAAACCCGACGCCCCCCATCTCGTCTCCTCCATCTCTACGGCGAAGGGAGGGAATCTCTGGGAACACAAGGCAGAGTCCAAGGGAGCGTCTCACGGCGCAGGGCTGAGGGGGAGGGAGGGGCACGGCCCAGACAAAGGTGCGGAGGCCGGAGACGGAGGGGAACAAGTAGCAGATCCGCGTGACGAGGCTGGGAAACACAACGCGCCAAAGTGAGGGGCGCACAAGTCGGAGCGCTATGGGGACCCTGGGCCGCCGGGAAGCGGGGAAGGGGAGACAGACAAACTTTCCTCGCTCCGGCCACTTGCCGAGACTGGCTCCGAGCCCGGGCCCAGCAGGGGAAGGGTCCGACCTTCCAGGCGGGGCTGCCCAAGACGGCGGGAACGTTCCCAGCTGTTAAATAAACGGCCACGAGCACGGCTCCCAACGTCGTGGCTGCATTCCGCGGAGCGAGGGTCGGCCCTCCCGGCCACCGACACCGGGCCCGGCCACGTGGGGACGACGGGGACACGGAAGGCTGTGAATCAGTGACCCACAGAAAGCCCCCCCCCCGGGGAGCCGAACACGCTGCCGGGGTGAACCGTCCGATCCAACGGAACCGGCCCCGACGGGACACGGAGCCGAGCTCACTCTCCCCGCCTTTAAAACGGATGGAACGGCCGCGCGCTCCCTGAGGAATGGAAACACAGAAAAAGATTAGAAAAGAATGTGTCCCGAGATGGAAAAGGAGCAAATGAGAGAGAAGGTGACGACCCAGCACGGGGCGGAACGACCAGGGGGCTCGGAGGCGCGAAGCCGGCTTCCAAACAGTTCTGCTCCTCCCTGGCCGAGTGTCCTTAAATAAGTCACTGCCCTCTCTGGTAGAGGACCAGCGGTGTGAGGGGGTGGGATTAGGAGCCTTCTGAGAGGCTCTCGTAAAGGTTAAAGGCCCTGGGCTTGTGCATTGGATGGCAAGGGCAGTCGGGAGAGTCCCAATGACTTCCGATGTTTATCTCGGAGCGGAAAAAAATGATTCTCTCAGGGCTAAACACGAGGAACTTGGGGAGAGGCCGCCGGGGAGGGGCCACTGCGGAGAAGCCTCCGCAGAGAAGCTGCCGGGGAGAAGCCGCCGCTGGCTTGGGCGCCGTCACCGAGCCCTCCCGTGGTCGGCCGGCAGCCCTGCCCGGTGTGTTTCCCTGAAGCCTTCAGCTCCACGTGGCCGAGCCCGCCCTCGGCGTCCTTCCCCCTCCCCTCCTCCAGCCCTCCTGCCCCCTTGACGTCCCTCACCCTGTCACCTGCTCCGCGGGGTGGAGGACGCTGCCGAGTCCCCGGGCATCTGGGACCATGTGAATAACCCACAAAGCAGGTCCAGACACGAGCTGGGACTTCGGGAATGATCTTAAAGGATCATTTCACTCGGGACCTCGGGCCCGGGACACAGAGAGCCCTGGGAATCCTGACTGAGGTGGGAAGCCTCCGGGACCCAAGGAAGCACTTCCTGGACAGAGGGAAGAACGGGAAGAGGGAAGGAGGGAGCAGCGCCGGCCCAGGAAGGGGGGGGGGGAGGAGATGGGAAGCCGAAGCTGCCAGCTCGCCACTTCCAATTTTAGCGAGCTAGGCTTGCTAACCAGGTGCGAACATCCGTTTTCCCTAAGTGACAAGTGCTACATGGATTTCAGCACCCTGCAGCAGAGCCACGGTCACCTCGCCCTAGTTAGATTTCTGCTTCTACAACATCCCCCACAAGTGGCTGCCCGGCCTTTGTCTGAAGGGATAACTCGCTGCTCCCCAAGCCCTATCACTGCGCTTTGCATGACTCGAATTGCTAAGAACGCCATCTTTCCGTGGAACAGAAATCCTCCTTCACCCATTTCTCCTGGTTTGGAGCGCGCCCAGTAAGGGGGCTCCCTCCTCTGCAGGCCGGGCAGCTGCCCCCGCCTCCCGCTGGCTCCTTCGAGCGATTATCCCCCGAGATCTCGAAGCCCTTCACAAGCCTGAGGGGCCACACCTGGCCACGGCTGCTTCCGAACGCTCCCCCGGGAACGCTCCCGCGGCTGTTCCCGGTCTCAGCCGTGGCCGAACGCGCCGCCGTCCCGCCCCGATCCTGGACGCCGAGCTCTCTCCCCACGGCCCGGCCGGCCTCGCCTTTCCCGGCTGCTTAGCGTCCACGGCCACTTAGCTTCCGGCCCACTGCACATTTGCCGTCTCCTCTGTCTGACTCACCCCTACCTGGGCCGACTTTTAAAGCAGATTTCCTAAACTTTTATGCTGATTATTCCCCCTTCCCTCTCCCATCCATTCAATATTTATCTGAGACTCAGCTACGTGGGACGCCTTGAGCGAGACGGTGAGACGAAGGGGGGCAGGGAGCGAGCGGGGGCGAAGGGCCGGCCCTGCCAGATGCCCCCAAACGTGACCTCGGGGCCGGAGGAGCCCACGGGACGGGCCTGGGACCCAGGCGAGCTTCCCTGGGCTTTGTTCCTTGCCTTTCCATCATTCGCCGAGCTCCCCCACTCACAACCCACGATGGAGACAAGATGCCGCCTCAGCCGGTGTCTCTGGAGCCCGCAGAGTCCCCCTCGCCCCGTCACCCACGGCCTTAGCCCCTTCTCCCATTCTGTGTCACTGGGGGGTCCGTGCCTTTATCCGCCACCAGGAAACCGCCAAACCGCACGGGAGGGGCTCTGCCCGCCGGAGCCACCCAGAGTCAGGAGCCGTGTCGGCCGTCCCTGACCTCAAGGGGCCGCCGAGAGGCCGGGAGGGGCAGCATCTACACAGCAGAGCCGCTGGGTTATTCTGGCTGAGGCGGGCAGAGACCACGGGGACTGACCCCCGCCGGTCGGGGCCAGTCCTTCAAGGGGAGGGGACCCCCGGGCATCCCCCCGACCCCCAACACAGGCGGCTCCCCGCAAAGGCCGCTGTTACTCCGGTTTCCAGGAGGGCGAGTGAGTGTCCGGGATTTCCAATCCCACCCTTGCTTTGACAGAGGAGGAAACTGAGACCCAGAGACGGAAACACTTGTGTGAAGTCACCAAAGAAGTAAACATCGGGGCTAGAACTAGAGCTCCTTCCCCCTGCAGTCCGGGGACCCTCCCCTCGCCCCTCCCCTCACCGTTAAACTTTATTTCAACACGACCTCGAGGGGCAGGACGGGCGAAGGGCACTTATTAAGTACCTTCTCAGCACCGGTCACTGCCAAGCACTGGAGAGAGACCCTCCAGACCCCCAGGAGCGTCCGTTGTAATGGGAACGGACAATAGAAAGGAGAGCTGAAAAGTGGGCGTGGGTAGATGCTGGGGGCTGTGAATAGGCTTAAGAATGGGAATCAAGAAGTCCCGGATTCACTCAGTTTGTGTGTGTGTGACCATGGTCAAGTCACTTAACTTTTCTCAACCTCAGTTTCCTCATCTGTATAATGGAGCAGTTGGATTAGCCCCTCGCAAGGTCTCCACCAGTTCTAAATCTAAGACCCCAGAAGCCTCTTTCTAGTAGAATGTAAACTTCCTGAGGACGAGCTCCATGCTCTGCCTCTGCCTCTGGAGCCTCGGAGCAGAGCCCAGGGCCACGCGCTTCCACCCCAACCTTAGGTCCTGGGCCAGCCCTTCTCCCCGCGCCTCCTCACCCCTCGGAGCACGTCCCTGAGGCTTGGTCCTGACGGCCCCAAACAGAACCTCAGAGGCCGGGTCTGCTTCTCTCTGGCAGAGTCCACGCCAGCCTCAAAACGCGGGGCCTTCTGCTTCTTGCCAGCCTTTCCAAGAAGAGCACGGGCAGCTGGGGCGCATCTCGGGCAGCTGGGGCGCATCTCGGGCAGCTGGGGCACATCTCGGGCAGCTGGGGGCAACTTGGGCAACTCAGGCACAACTTGGGCTGCTCGGGTGCATCTCGGGCGGCTCGGGAAACACTTCCAACATCTGCTTCTCATTCTCTGCCTCCCACCGTGACCGCCGCCACATCCTCCGTTAGGGGGATTCACAGACTGGCGCAGACTTCCGAGAGCATCTGGACCAACCTGGACCTGAGCAAGAGCGCCCGCCCCCAACACACCCGGGGAGTCCTTCTCCGGGCCTGGCCTGGGACCTCCAGTGAAGGTGAGCTCTCCTCTTCCTCCTCCAAGGGAGCAACAAGTCACCCAGGTCTTCCCTTATGTCCGCCCTGAATCTGCCTCCTTGCCTTCCCTTCCTCCAATGCTCACTCCAAGCCACATCCCCTGGGGCCAGCACAAAGCTGATTTCTCTTCTGAAAGACAGTCTTTCGGTGACTCCCTGATGGCCCATTCCCCCTTTCCAGCCGCCATCTCCCCCTTCCAGCTGCCGTCCTTCCCCTTCCAACCGCCGTCCTCCCCCTTCCAGCCGCCGTCTTCCCCCTTCCAGCCGCCATCCTCCCCTTCCAGCCGCCATCTCCCCCTTCCAGCCGCCGTCTTCCCCCTTCCAGCCGCCATCCTCCCCTTCCAGCCGCCATCTCCCCCTTCCAGCCGCCGTGTTCCCCCTTCCAGCCACCGTCCTCCCCTTCCAGCCGCCATCTCCCCCTTCCAGCCGCCATCCTCCCCTTCCAGCCGCCGTCCTCCCCTTCCAGCCGCCGTCCTCCCCTTCCAGCCGCCGTCCTCCCCTTCCAGCCGCCATCTCCCCCTTCTAGCCGCCGTGTTCCCCCTTCCAGCCGCCGTGTTCCCCCTTCCAGCCGCCGTGTTCCCCCTTCCAGCCGCCGTCCTCCCCTTCCAGTCTTTCCTAACAGCCTCCCTGCTCCTCGCCTCTGCACCAGAGACGCTGTGGAGAAATAACCTTAGCCGCCAACTGGAACTCAGGGTCACGGCCTTGCTTCTAGAGGGAGGGCTGATGGCCGGGGCTGCCCAGGGCGCCGCTGACGGCTCCTCCATCACACCCAAAATGGCAGCTCTGACATCCTGCCCCTTCGCTTCCCGCTGCCGCTTTCACAGTGCAGGGGCCTTGCCAAGAGCAGGAGCCGTATTCAATTAGTTTATGAACATATGTCTTCACATGATTAGGAGGACCAGGGAGCAAGGAAATCTGCTCGAAGAGCTCAGCAGATGGGCTGTGCTGCGGTTTGCTTTCCGCTTTGCCTTGGGTTCCCAGAATTAGAGTGTGTCCAACTGTATTTAGTACACAAGAAACAGAAAAAAATGAGAAAATAAAAAATATATCTCCTTGGTCCCAGGAAGTGGTAGAGGGGAGAGAGAAGGAAAGAGAAAGAGAGGGAAAAAGAGAGAGAGACAGAGAAAGAGAGAGAGACAGAGAGAGAGAGAGAGAGAGATGGAGAGAGACAGAGACAGAGACAGAGAGAGGTGGGGGGTGTCTCCCACAGGTTGTGGTGGTTCTCAGAAGTAAGGAAGGTTCAGCCTTGGAGTCGATGGGGGGGGGAGGCTTCCTCTTGGTCCGTGGGTCCAAGAGTAGTGCAAATGTTACCAAGTCCGAGACTGAAAAGCCAGGGAGTCTGGGTCAGGGGAGGGCCCTTTCCAAAGCACAATTCATTTGCTGCACCACCTAAGTGGAGGGCCCATGGGGTATGTTAACGCGGGAAGGCCTGATGGTTTTGTCCAAATGGGAACTCCCAGGATGAGGAGTAAAGTAACCAAGATATATATCGATTAGCCTAGAGTGAGAGGATCACTACTGGGCCCTAAAAGGCAGAACCAGTATCTACGAAGGGAACAGGAAAAGCAAACTCCTGCTGTGTGTAAGTAAAGCCCGGTTAACCATTGGAGCCGTCCCGGCCCGGAGTGGGAAAGCGCCCTCCCTCCCTGGGCTTCTGCAAGTCCAGCTTGACTGACCGCCTGGGGGGACCATATAGAGAGTCAGAGCCGGTCCCAAGCTCTTGCCCAGATCGGTCCCAGATGTTTAGTAGGAGCTGGGAGGATGTGGGTTTGCATTCTGCTGTGTGACCCTGGTCAACTACTTCCTCTTTGGGGCCTCAGTTTCCCACTCTGTACAAATAACAGGGCTGCATCTAATGACCTTTGAGCTCTTCTTCCCTAGGCCCTGTGCACAGAGACAGGGAAGAAATATAACTCATGTACCACATCCTAAAGGAGATCGTGGTCATACTGGGGATAAAAACATAGCTAAGGGGACCGTGAGGCGAGAAACAGTCACCCGCTTACAGCAAGACCTGGCCTATCTCCCAGTGTGGACACCGCCTCTCTGTGTGACCAAGGCTAGTAATCCATCTATTTATCCATCCATTCATCTATCCACCTATTCATCCATCATCTATTTATCCATCCATCTATTTATCCATCCATTCATCCATCTATCTATTATCCATCCATCCATCCATCCATCCATTCATCCATCTATCTATTTATCCATCCATCCATCTATCTATTTATCCATCCATTCATCCATCTATCTATTTATCCATCCATCCATCCATCCATCCATCCATCCATCTATTTATCCATCCATTCATCCACCTATCTATTTATCCATCCATCCATCCATCCATTTATCCATCCATCCATTCATCCATCTATCTATTTATCCATCCATCCATCCATCCATCCATCTATTTATCCATCCATCCATCCATCCATCCATCCATCCATCCATCCATCTATTTATCCATCCATCCATCCATCCATTGACCCAGAGCCAATCACCCCATGAACATCAGCTTTCTCCACTGAAAATTCAGGGTATTGCCCTCGATGACCCTGAAATTAGAGTCAAAATTCACAATCCTCTGATCCTCACTTTAAGGATTGGGAAACTGTGGGCAAGAGAAGGGCAGTGACTTGGCAGTGGATCCTAATGATCGATGCTCCGAAGGATGAGATGGAGTCATCTAGAATCACGGGACCTTAGTGGCCTCTCCAAGACTTCCTGAGCTGGGTTGAAAACCTGGCAGAAAAGCTCACTCTCTGTGCGGAAATGATTTAAGGAGGCAGAGAAACATTTATGCATTTTAAAAAGTTACGGCTCCTAAGATGCAAATAAATTGATTCTAGCTACGTATTTGTCTATCTATAAACACATACATGTTTCTATGTATGTGTACATGTATTTATATGTACGTGTACACATATATACACATGTATGTATGTTGTTTGGCTATAAAAAGGGTTAAGCGATCGGCTCTCTAGAAACACTTGAGCTGAATCAGAGATTCCAAGCCAGAAGAGACCTTAGAGCTGGAGGGAATGGGCCACCTGAGGAGGAGGCAGGTTTTCCCCTCGTCAGAGATCTCCAAACACAAACAGACTAGATGGCTCCTTCACTTTACAGAAAAGGAAACTGAAACTCAGAGTGGGGAACCCGCCCAAGGCCACACAGGCGCCAGTGACAGAGCTGGGATTTAAGCCCACCCCCGGGCCCCCGGCTCTTCCTATTGTACCACACTACCTCCCTGCCCTAGGATTCCAGATGACAGAAGTTTCACAATGACAAGCTGGGAGGACAAGGAAAATCATTTTTAGGCCAATGAGCATTTCTGTGCTGGGAAAGCTGGAGAGGAATCTAAATGGCAGGGACATAAGTGTTGGACCTTTGAATAAAGTCACGTACGCCATTATTATCAAAACACTGAACCAAGGTTACTCAGACGGCTCCTGCCTAAAAATAGAGATTTAACTCTTCCAGTTTGGCCAAGGACAGAGGCACAGAATTCTGGCATGATAGCTGATGGCAGAAGCAGAATGATCTGGGTACACATTTGATACACATGAACTGGGGGACCCTGAACATAGGACTTCTCAGTACCCCAGGCCATTGTCTAGGACTATAAACTGCAGAGAGGGTAACTGCCTACATTGATAAAGAGAAATAACAAATCTAATAATCTATTTATCCATCCATCCATCTGTCTATTCATCCATCCATCTATTCATCTATCCATCTATTCATCTATTCTCCAAACATTCATCCACCCATCCATCCATCCATCTCTTCATCTATCCATCTATCCATCTATTCATCTATCCCTCCATCCATCCACCCATCTATTCATCCAGCCATCCATCTAATCATCCATCCATCCATCCACCCATCTATTCATCTATCCAGACATGCATCTATTCATCTATCCATTCATCCATTCATCTATTCTCCATCCATCCATCCATTCATCTATTCTCCATCCATGCATTCATCTATTCTCCATCCATCCATCCACCCATCTATTCATCTATCCAGACATGCATCTATTCATCTATCCATTCATCTATTCATCCATCTATCTATCCATCTATTCATCTATCCATTCATCCATTCATCCATCCATCTATTCATCCATCCATCCATCCATCTATCCATCTATTCATCCATCCATCTATTCATCTATCCAGACATGCATCTATTCCTCTATCCATCCATCTATCTATCCATCTATTCATCTATCCATTCATCTATTCTCCATCCATCCATCTATTCATCCATCCATCCATTCATCTATTCTCCATCCATCCATCTATCCACCTATTCATCCATCCATCCATCCATCCACCCATCTATTCATCCATCCATCCATCTATTCATCCATCCATCCATCCATCCATCTATTCTCCATCCATCCATCTATTCTTCCTACATCCATCCACCCATCTATTCATCATCCATCCATCCATCCATCACCTATTTATCTATCCATCATCTATTTATCCATCCATCCATCCATCTACACACATGCACACACACACTTTAAATTTATATAAGCATGGCAAGACCGAAGAGCCAAGAACTGGCTTCACAGACTGAGTCCAGGTTTTTTAAACTTGTGCCACGTGCCCCTCACCAGCACCTTGGCAATTCTGTTTTAGAGAAGAGGAACCTGAGGCTTAGAGTGGAGATGGGATTTCTCTGGTGTCCCTGAGGTAGAAACCAGAAAAATGGCAAACCTGACATTCTAAAGCCAAAGCCAATGGATCTTCCTTTGTCTGTTTTTCTTTTTAAAAAATAAGCTTTACTGCTCTTTCCTGACTTTACATGTAATATTTCTGCTCACCCCAACACAGACGACCATTCTCTTGTAACAAAGAAAAACAGTTAAAAAAAATGATGGATACAGTGACGAGTGACATGCACACTCTGCACCACAGCTTTATTTCATTATTTGTCTTTTTGAGGGAAAAAGTAAGTCTAATAATTGCTCAGTTTCTGCCCTTATACTTTGAAAGAGGGACTCAAGTCCTGCAAAAGTCATTTGACTTCACTTGTAGAGAATAGATGAAATAACAACCCTTCCAAAAAAGCAGAGGCTCACAGACAGACCTGGAAGGGACATCAAGGTCATCCAGCCCAGCCTTCTCATCTTATAGAGGATCGAGTTGGTGGTGACTTTTCCAAGGTCACACAGCTAGTAAACCCCAGGATCTGTCTGTCTTGAAGTCAATCAGTGACAAGCAGAGATGCTGAGAGTGAGACTGACCTTCCTGAAAATCTAATGTAGCCTCTTCTTCCTCCTATAGGAAACCGTTTCTTTGGCTAAGCCTTAAGTCATAGCTCATGGCTGCCACTGAAGGGAGCATGTCTCAGTGACTGTCCCAAGTGGCCAGATAGGCTGTTTCTGCAAGTTAGAAACTGGCTTCTGTTAGTTAAGTGGTAAATGGAAGGAAAGATGCAGAGAGAGGGGTGTTAACTCCCCTCTCCATGGAGACAACCGTGAGAACTGTAAGAAGATCCAGCCTGTAAAATCATCCCAAACTGAAGGAATAACCCTTCTTATTTTCCATCCATTTGGTTCCAGGAGATTGCCTGGTAAGGTCACTAGGAGTCAGAATCTGAGTGAAGAGAGCTCATTCATAATTTAGCAAGCATTTATTAAGCCCCTTCCATGGCCTAGATTTGGGGCTGGTGCAAGGGATTCAAAGACAAAACAAACTAAACCAAAAAGTCCCTGTTCTCAAGGAGCAGCCATTATCCTGGGGGCAATGAATCAGCTTCACGGCATTGACTCCAGGCTTTCTACAGTCGCAAGCAGAGTCCAGAAAATCATCACCTTGTTTGGAAATGCAAACTAGTAGCACATAAAACGGCGTAGGGGAAATCAGCTCCTCTGACCCACTTCACTGGACAAAGCAGAGTAACTGGAATGGGAGCAGGCTGGAGGTTTCTAACCATTCACAGTCAGCAGATACAGGACAGAAAAAACAGACAATATGGGATTTTTAAAAAAGATACTGAAAGGAGGAAGGGACGAGAAAAGAAGGGGAAAGGATTAGTCAGAGGGGGAGAGATCTGGGTCATTGGAGAGATTTCAGCCTCAAACTTTGATGGGAAAATCACATATTTATTTTCATTAATCTCTAACTGAAATTTAGAATTTCCTTCATTTATAAAAGTGACATCTCCCATGAACTTCACCAGAAGCCCACCACAAGGGGTTCAAGACTTTAAAAAGGCTTTAAAACACCTCATTAGACCAAGATTGTTAAAAGGGGAATCAAATGCCTTCAGAGGCAACTTTGCCTTTTAACTTTCCTAGAGCGGGCACAGAAAAGAGACAGGACAGAGCCTTTTCACATTTAAAACCAACAAACTGTCATTTCTGCCACCCAAAACTACGTAGTGAAATGCAATAGTTTATAGTCGGGTTTATGGGGAAATTCATTTCAAGTCTCCTGAGATTTTCTTTGGATACAACTCAGCGCCCCCCCCCCCCCAATCCAGTCAGTCAAGAGGATGTGATGGGGCTGAAATGACAATGGATGTTTTGTGGAGGAGAAATAGATCGCCTCATCTCAATCATCTAAGAGATACTGCGTTGCCAGCGTTCTCACCTTTCTGCCCGTGATATCATCACCAATCTCTTTCCTCTATTTGGAGGAGAAGGAAGGGGAGCCCTTTCCTGACCTCACCACTTAATTCCCCAACTCTTCTCTCTGAGGAGGGTAGAGGAGAAGGGAAGGGAGGAGGCTCTGTCCAGGGTGCTGGCTCAGCAAGGAAAGAAGAGGTTGCCCAGCTCGGCTCGCTCCTCTGAGTCAGGACCAGCTTGGAGGATCACTGAGCTGCTTGAACATCTGACAGACCCACAGTGAAGGTAAGTACAAAGTGCCTCCTGACTCCTTTAAAAATGTGCTTCGGAGCATCCTGGCTGCTGGCACGATCCCTCCTCGTTACAGACCACAACTTCTCAGGGTTAGCCAGCCCGACTTCCTCTGCGCCCATCCAGCTCTGGGTGCTTGATCTTCCATTGTTCCCTCCTCCAGTCTTTGAGGAGGAGGATGAGTCCAAATCGTCAATAATTCACCAGGGGTAATTAATGTTCTATGAGTATCCAGCCAAGACTGAAGAGGTTTTACAAGTTAGTTCTTCCTGCGATCCAGGAAGGTGTGATAGCCCTGCCTTCGGCTGGGACCTGGGAGAAGCTTCCGCTGCCCATAAATGCTCCATCACAGCTCCAAAGTAGCCACCATCTCTCTGTTCCAGATGGGCTCTTTTATCCATGTCCATCCACACTGTGCCTCTTTTGATCCATGTCCTTCCTTAAGATGGCACTGGGGGTTCAGCTCACATGGCAGGGGAGAGGGCTTCCTGGATTTCTCTCCATATTCAGAGAGTACCAGGGACTCAAGAGCTGTTCCTTGTTTATCCCTCATTCTAGCCCTAGGGTCAGCGCTTTCCCAATTATAATAACAAATTCCCATGATCATTCTCCTAGTTGATAGTGTACCTCCGATTTACTGCACAGTCATTTTATCTGTATTCTCAATTTACCCGTGAAGACACTGTCTCCTAGTACATCCTAAACGCCTGGAGGCCAGGAACTGACTGATTTTTAGTGTATTCTAATACCCTGCTACTGCACACAGCAGGAATTAAATAAATGCTTTTTGCTAGACTACTTGCTTGACTGTGTGAAGGCTGACAAAGCACTTTTCTCATAATATTCCTATTACGTAGGGAGAGCAAGAGTTATTATCACTATTTGACAGATGGAAACTGAAACAGTGCCCCTGAAAAGTGAGGGGGTTGAATGGGCTGCAAGGCTCCCTCCCAGAGCCAGAAGGAAGGTGTGGAGGAGAGCTCTGAGGGGCCTCTGGGAGCCGATCTCCCAGCAGCCCCAAGATGTTTCACCAACCGGTGACTGATTACTCCTCTAAGCGGTTTACATGTCAGAATGCGTTTCTCTCCGCGTCAGCGTGAGCTAGATATGAAAAGAATACTTTGATGAAGGGCTCCTGCTTTTGTGTGTGTCCCCCTCCCTCCAACAGCGTTCTCCTGCTCAAACAAAAAGGCTCCTTTCAAAATGTCAAATAGACCAGATCTCGGAGTTCCTCTCCCACCTTCCTACAGCCCGAGGAGGAAGAGGAAGAAGGAAGAAGAGGACAAAGGAGGAAGAAGGAAGATGAAAAGGAGGAGAGGGAGGAGAGGAGGGAGAGGAGAGGAAGGAGGGAAATAATTAGAGGAAGAGGAGGAGACAGAGAGAGAGAGGAGGGAAGCGAGGAGGAGGAGGAGGAAATAGAATGAAGGCTGCACTTGGGTGCTGTTCGCTCCTAAGGAGGCTGGAGGAAGAAAGGGCAGCTGGCCTGTGCTCCCCAAACTCTTCAAGCCTGTCTCGGCGGCACTTTTGCGCGTTACCCACAACTCACCCCCTCCTTTGTCCCCTGCTCTGTCAGCCTTCCTGGAGGGGGTGTCCCCACCCCCCAGGCCAGGACACTGTCTTGTTCCTCCCCCCCGAAGAGGAATATTTTCATGGATACCATAGACTTTTATCGGCCAAAGATTAGGTGGTTTGGGGAGGCAGCTTCCGGGGGAGTAGGGTGAGGGGGCTCTTGGGTGTCTGGAGTTTATGCCTTTTCCCAGGGTCACCCCGGCACTGGGGGAGCGCCATTTCTCCCTGGCCTGTTTGCTCAGAGCTCGCTCCCCGAGCCCAGCCGCCACTGAGGAAAGGGTTAAGGGCCCATGCAGCCTCCGCCCAGGACACATCATGTTCGTTCCAAAGGCACGGAAAAGGCGGAAAGGAATGCTGTGTTGCCATAGCTATGGGTTCTGCAGACTGCAACCACCTCCACTCCCCCCCCCCCATCCTCCTACTCCTGCAAACTGAGCTTCCTCCAACCTCTTGCTCTTTAGAAAGTCACACAGACAGTGCTGCTGTGGCTCCGGGGACCACGGGAGGCCTTGCTCTCGGGGGGCTCCAGGTGAGATGGGGAGCAGCCCTGCCTGCCACCCCGAGCCTTCCTGCCTGGCTGAACCCTTCCCCGGGCGCCGCAGCCCCTCGGAACCTCTCGGGAGGCCTCCCAGGCTCGCTTCCCCAGTGCCAGCATTTCTCCTCCCGGGCCTGGCTGGGGAGGCAGTGGAGCCTGCTCACACTGGTTAAAAATACCCAGCGCCATCTGGGGTAACATGTAATTTAATAAATGCATCTCGAATGCAGCAGCGGCGGCTCGGTTTTTCAGAGGCGCTGCCGTCTCAGAGGTGAGGAAGCCAAGAGCTTCACCCCAAAGACAGCTCCAGACCCAGGGGGGCTGCCAAGCACTGGCTGCTCCGAACACTCCTGTGCCTGCAGACCAGAGTCCGCTGGAGGGCAGGGAGCTTCCTGGGAGCAGCAGCCCCCGGAGTGAGTGCTCAACCTCCGGGGGAAGGGGAGGACAAGAAGGAAAACCGGGCTCACGGAGCAAGTGCGAAGGGAAGGAGGAGACCACCCGTGCCCTCTGCGGTCCTGTTGCAAGATGACCCCCAGATGGAACTGAATTCACTCGAGGAAAAGGACTTTCTCTTATTCCCTTTGCAAATGCAGCTTGATTTGGACTTAGCCAGAGTTTAAATTGCCATTCTGCAACTCTTTTGACCTTGAGAAGGTCATTGCTCTTTTTGGCCAAATGAGGGGCTGGATTAGAGCTTTCGGGGGGTCCTCCGTTGCCATCTTATGGGTCCATTAAACCTCTAACTCCCATTTCTTGGAGCTTTGAGGTTCTAAAGTGTTTTCCTTTATACACAAAACTCTGAGGGAGATTTAAGCCCAGGGAGGCGCTGTCCTTGGTGCTGAGGAGATAGGATGGTTATCGAGTCCCACAAGTTCAGGATTTCAAGGCACACACACACACACACACACACACACACTCTCTCTCTCTCTCACACACACACACTCACTCTCTCTCTCTCACACACACACACACACACACACACACAGCTTCCCTACGTCTTTTTCTAATTACAGGGTTTACTTCTAATATGCAAAGTAAATTGGTGAATCTGCTTGTGTAAAAACCGTTCAAGATTATTTTCTTGTCCCCTACTCCCGCCTGAAGAGGTAGATGCATTTAGCCAATCAGCTTGGACCTGGCAGTTGATGGGGGGAGGGGTAGCCATAAAGAAGGCTATAAAATTAAAAAGAAAACAACTATACACAGTAGTGACCATTTGAGGTAGACAGTGTTGTAGGGTATGTTGAAAAATGTAGCTCAAAAGTATGAAAGGAGAGAAGCTGACCCTCCCAGAGAGCCCTGACATCTTCTGTCTATCTAAGAGAAATATTTCCTTGCTAGGTCTTTAGCCTTTTGAAATGTTTTAGTGACGTCTTTTTTTTGGGGGGGAGGGGTATCACTTATATCCCCAACATATCTTTCCTTTTAGAGAACCATCACTTAAAATTTTTTTAAAAAGATACAAAAATCCAGTTCAGCTTAACTGACTCTTTAAATTCACCATTGAAAGGCTGATGTTTTCTCTCTCTCTCTCACTCTCTCCACCCCCTATATATGTATAGGACTCTCCACCCCTAGCCTCCCACTTTTGCACAAAAGTAGGGATTATGGGTAGTGGGATTTTCTGCTAAAATAGACAAAGGGAGGTGGAGCTTCTCACAGAGCCCTATCTTAGGGCAGGAAGCCAGGGCTCTGCAGAGGCTGGTACAATTCCTCTGGAAGCAGGGTCAGCTCTCGGGGATATTTATCGGTCATTTGAGCTATTTCTATCAGCACGTCTCCCTTCCTCTGGCCTTGGTCTCGTCAGCTGCCTGCATCCCAAGTAAATATTAGTATCACGAATTAGATCATGCAGCCTCCCCTTCTTATTTCACAGATAATCGATAAATCATCATGAGAGAGAATAGCAAGTTGTAGGGAATTAGAGCTGGAGTTAGAAAGGACTGAATTCACATCCTGCCTTATTAGCTGTGTGTTTCTGGGCAAGTTATGTCCCCACTGTCTGCCTCAGTTTCCTCACATGTAAGGATTAGAGTCTCTGAGTCCCTTCCTGCTCAAAATCTGTAGTCCTATGATTTAGGATCTTCTGACCAAACAACAAGGGTCTTTTACTCATCACTTGCGATGTGCCTGGGACTGTGCTAAGGGTGGAGATACCGGAACAAAAACGGTCATTTCTAGGACAGCTTAAGAATCGGTTTCTAGTGAAATCATCAGTGAATGACTTTGGGCAAGTCACTTTTCCTGTCTCAGTTTCTTCACTGTAAACCAGATGAGAGAACATTACCGATGTCTCCTTTACAGGGTTGCTGGAGAAGGCAGATGAGATAGTGTAGGTAAAGTGCTTTGCAAATCCCAATGTGATACATAAAGGTCAGTTATTATTATTCTGAGGTTCGGTTTGCTGCTGTGCCCCTCCCACCTCCCACCTGCCGAAACCTTCTCTTCCAACACTAAAGTATTTGCAGTGAGTTTTAAAATAAACTTGCAAATTCATTGCTTTCCCTTCCACATTATGCCTTTATTTTAAAGTTATGAGTGTGTATATATTTTAATGAAATCTTCACAGACTCTACTTATGTTAAACCTTTCTGAATAAGCAGCCTAGCGTGGGGCAGCTCCAGGAGCTCTGCCGAGGTCACTCATCTCTCTTCCTGGACTTGAGAGGGCCTTGGAGTCCCCTTCTAGGCTTCTTGGTCAGCCAGGCCGGGCTCCTAGAATGGGCCCATTCCATCATTCAAAGCCTCTTCTCAAGGAAGTGGCTGTGGCAGCTCCAGAGCTGGGTGACCTTGGGCTAAGTAACCTGCTGAAACCCCGCTTCTCTCTCCTATGAAACCCAGAGACCCTCCTGGCTAAGTTCTATGGCTCCATTCCATGAGAGGGACCAGAGCTCCAAGCCCCGCGTGGTCCATGGAATCAGGAAGGCAGAGACACACACTGTCCTTTTCTGGACTGAAAGCGGTACCAGTGACCCCTGGAGCATGCGGTTCTCCTTGTCTGGCTACATTTGTAGCCCGTAGGCTCAGAGCCGTCCCTGTTCTCATCATTATCCCAGGCTCCGGCTCCCAGGCCTGCCCTTCCCAGAAGCAGAGAACACGGTCCCCCATACGTGCTGCTTTGGGGACTCTCGGATTCCTCTCTTATTTGCAGCAGGGGAGACTGACAAGCTTTGTTTTGTTTTGGTTCTTTTTGGTCCAGTAGTGACCGCTGCCTTCGGGCTTGCTGGGGCTGCAGATTATTTTACATGTCTCTGTTCCTCTTAAACCTTACTCTGCCAGAAGAGGCCCTAAACCTTTCTTAAAGCCCCCGACTGCCATTTCATTTAGCCTATTCCTTCTGCTCTGAGAAAATAAGGACAGAGATCGATCAGGGTCAGAGAGAGCATGTTTAGAGAGCCAGAACTCTGGAGAAGCACATTCGGAACAAGGTGCTAACTCAGTGGGATGGATGAGACAGTGGTTCTCTAGTTCAGCAAGGAAATTAAATCACTCATACTGAACTAGAGAACTATTAATCCTACAACGAGGTGCTAACTCAGTGGGATGGATGAGACAGTGGTTCTCTAGTTCAGCAAGGAGACTAACATTTCTCCAGTTCAGTGTGAGTGATTTAATCCTACAACGAGGTGCTAACTCAGTGGAACTGATGAGACAGTGGTTCTCTAGTTCAGCAAGGAGACTAACATTTCTCCAGTTCAGTGTGAGTGATTTAATCCTACAACGAGGTGCTAACTCAGTGGAACTGATGAGACAGTGGTTCTCTAGTTCAGCAAGGAAATGAATAGTTCTCTAGGTCAGTATGAGTGATTTAATCCTACAACAAGGTGCTAACTCAGTGGGATGGATGAGACAGTGGTTCTCTAGTTCAGCAAGGAGACTAACATTTCTCCAGTTCAGTGTGAGTGATTTAATCCTACAACGAGGCACTAACTCAGCAGAATTGAGAGGATTCTCCTAGTTTACATGCACCTAGTACTTAGTCTAGTTTTACGAGATTGACACCTGTGATGACGTACTTACAATAAGGTATATGAGAGCCAACAAGGCCTGGAAGGGAGACGTCCATCTCCCCCCATCTTGGGGGCCCCCCTCTTCCACTGAGACCAAGGTCCGTCTGAAGGGCCCCCAGAGAGCCAGCCCGGCCTCAGGGGAAGGAGACGGACCGTGAAGGGGACAAGAAAGACTTCGGACTTTATCCCTGACCATTCTCCTGGTGGTTAGGCCACAATTGGAGGCCCATTCAAGGCCCCCAGAGAGCCAGCCCGGCCGTTACATGCATGGAAGCCGGCCGGAGTGCCAGGGCTGGGCTTGGAGAACTTTCCAGCTGTGGGAGCTTGGAGGAGCCACTGACCCACGCAGGCCTCCAGTGCCCTTGGTGTGGGGAGGAAGCCCCCAGACTGGGACTTGTAGCCCGAAGGCAATGGCTCTGAAAAGCCCTGGATGAGGAAGTGGGACCGTGCTGACTCTGCAAAGTGGCTGATCCTGTCCTGGCCCTTCACAGTCTGTGGGACTTAACACGAACTAACACTGACTTGGAGAACTGACTAACACCAGCCACTCACACAGAGAAACGGCTCCGGATCAGTCTCGGCTGACTTGGGACTCGGCTTCGCCACAGGCTTTTTGTGCACTTCCTGCTCTGGGAATGAGGAAGCCGGGGACTTGGAGTCCACAGCAGACTTTTCTCTAGTTTTCACGCAGTTGCCATTTCCTAGAAGATTCCGAACATTCGTTTCCAATTCACTCCCCACTGACCGACCCCTTCCAGCCCAAAGGATTCTGGGCCATCCCCACTTCCGGGGAAGCTTTTGGGGGAGGAGAGTCCAGTTCGGTAGAGCCCTGGACCCAGAGCCCAAACCTGCCCGGGGACATTTCCTAGCTGCCGGCTCTGGGCCAGACTTGACTTTGTGACTCAGTTTCATCATCTGTAAAGTGAAGCTGTTGAACTGAATGGCATTAATGTCTTCTCCCTCCCCTCCCCCCATGCTAAGATCCTGTCAGAACCATTGAAATGCAAAGTTCCAAAGGGCCACTATTGCGAGTCTCAGCCGCTCCTGCCTCGGGATCTGGGTGGGCGGGAGCGGAGGCCCGCAGGGGCCGGGCCAGAGCCGGGTCTGGGGCGAGGAACGATCCAAAGGGCGTGGGGAAGGTCCCAGGGAGCCTCGGAGGCCACAGCCCGACGCCCACAGAAGCAGAATCCTCCTCCAGAGCCTCCCCAAAGAGTCGCCCCACATCTGCCCACGGCCTCTGGGGAGAGGAAGCCCCGGCCACTCGGGGAGCAGCTTGGTTAGGAGTTTCCCCTTCTCTCTCCTTCCCCTTTGGAAATAAGGCCGATTTCCATTCCCTATGGGAGCCTTCAAATCCAGGCTAGTTATCGTGTCTCCTTCCCAGTCTTCCCTTCTCCGGGGTAAATATCCCCAGTTCCTCCAACTGATTGTCGCACAGCATGAGATCCCTGGCCCCGGTGCATCCTTGGTCTGTGCTGCCTTTCTCTGGCGCTTCCTGGATTGTCTCTCCAGGATTATGGGCACACACGTGGCAGGAAAGGGCCACAGACAAGTTCCTGTGCCCTTTCTGGTCTAAAAGCTCGGCCACCCACGTCTGACTCCCCCGACTGCTTCTCCTCAGCACCGGGGGCGCCTCCCCTGCGGTCCCCACATCCCCATTCCGTGACTCGTACCTGCGCTCTCCTCCCGTCTGACCGTAAAGCCCCGGAGGCAGAGCCCAGGTCCCGGGTCCCTTTGGTGCCCAGAATCCAGGGAATGACTGAGAAGCCCTTTGGGGAAGAGCTTGCCTGAGCCCTGGGGAGCTCGCGGCCCTTTTGGCCACCACAGCCCCTGGGAGCCGGCACCCAAGAGGCCACCGCTGGGCATTGCCCCCTGGCTCCCGCTGCCTCCCCCCCACCCCCGCCTCGCTGGGCTCAGTTTGTTCTGTTTGAGGGAAAAAGGCCAGGCCAGAATTACAGTCGGAAAACCCCTGGATTCAGAGCCAGCAAACATGGGTTAAATCTCCCTTGCTGCTCACAGGATCTTGGCCAGTCCCCTAATCTTTCTGGGCCTCAGCTTGCCCAGCTGAACGAGGCGGGTGGGCTGGCGGGCCGGTTGGGAAGGTCGGGCTGCTGGCTTTCCCATCTCTCCCGTGGTCAGAGCCTGCGGGCCAGGACGCTGAGCTCGTGCCCCCAGGTGTCCTTCTCCTGGGCCAAGGCCATGACACCAACTCGGGCGTCCCTGGCTTGAATCTCGGCCCCGTTCTGCTGTCCAGGGCTGGCCCGAAGGTCAGAGACACAGAAAGGCTGGCTGGGAGGCTGGATCCAGCAGCCTGCTCCCTGCAGCCTCCCCGCCGGAGAGCCAGACCTGGCCTCTGCTCAGCTTCCATGCACAAAGGAATGATTTCTAGGAAACGGACCCCATTAAATCTCCATCATCACTGGTGACTCATGGGCCACGGATCTCTTTCTTCCTGAGAGCACAGAGAGGGAAGGAGGGAGGGAGCACAAAGCACCGGCCTTCACCAGGGGCACAGTTCTGGTATCGGGCTCCCTGAGGAACGGCTGCTGCAGACGCGCTGCATTGGGGCATCCCGGGGGATGGGCTCACGCCATCGGAGGGACTTTACTTAAGAAATAAAATCCAGGAAGCAGCAGTAGATTTGTTCTTTCTGGTTCCAGAGGCTGACCAGGAGAAAGTGGAAGGTATTGGAGCATCCTGGAACAGGGATAGGAATTGAAGTCCAGAGAGACTCATTCAGATCCCAACTGGGGGAGCCTGGGTAGGCGAGGGTGGCCCCCGAGCCCCAGAGCCCTCACTGGCACAAAAAGGGCATTTCTATGACCCGCCTTCCAGGGCCGTTGGGAGGAAAGTGATCTGGTGAGCTTTCAACACTATCGAAGTAGGAGCTGGGATGTTCAAGTGGCAGAGAGGCAACTTTGATCATTTAGAGCCAGACTATCACAATAGGGGGTGAGCTCCCTGTCCTTGGGGGGATTTAGGACAGATGCTTAATGACCACAGCTGGGATGCAGAAGAAAGCATTTCTGTTCTAGCGTGGGCTGAACCCGATTCAACAATTTTCCTCTTCTAATTAGATAAAGAGAAAATCCCTCGCCCCTTTCAGGGGACACTCAAGTAGTTCCAGATGGGCCAGACAAAGCGCATCCTGAGAAAAGTGGGTCTTCCCGACTCCAGGCCCAGCTCTCCATCCACTGTAGCTCCCCCCTAACTGCCCCTTATGTATGGGAGATAATTTTAGAGGGAAGATACTAGCAGTAGGTATAGAGAAAAGAGACTTGACATCTGTGACCTCGCATCTGTGAGTCTCTCCCCTCTCTGCCGGTCATTTCTTCCTCTGGAAAAAGGCTACGTGATGTCTAAGGTCCTTCCCCGAACCAAGATTCGGTGGCTGATGTTTTGATTAAAAAGGAGGGAATTAATAAAGGGCTCCCCCAACCACCCCCTTATTCCTGGATTTGTATAAAAGATGATCTTTGGGGTCTGTGAAAGAAGGCCTTTTGGGTCATTTCTTCCCCTTCCAGGCAACTCTAATCAGCCGCTGGTCCTGTCTGCTTGAGATGGAGTCACTCTTCTGGACTGCAGCTACTCCAGAAAGCAGCAAAGGCCGAGATGGGCCATTAGCAGAAACCCCTCCCATGGACTCTGCGCCCCAAGCAGACTAAGGCTCCCAAGGCAGGTAACCCTCCCTTCCCTCTCTCAGAGGCTCTGGGCTCATGAAGGAGGGCCTTGGAGGTGGGGCCGGGGCCGGGGCTTTGGAGGCTGGCGGGGGATGAGCAAGATGGCGGCTCTGACACTGCTTTCTGAGTCTTCTGTCTGGGACCATGAGGGAGGAAAGATGAGATGATAAAAGAACAACTCCCAGACTGCTTAAGGCTGATTTTAAAAACAACCTATCCAGAGCTCTTCGACATTCCTAAAAACAATAACTAGCAGGAGAGACGAAGGCCCAGGAGGGTCTGCCTTAGAGTTCTGTGTTCGAGTCTCAGTTGCCCGACTGGGCGATTTCTCTAAGAGCAGGAAGTTATAGAGAAGTGGCAAGCCTGCATAAGCAAAGGAAAACTCCCACACTGTGAATACCCTCCCCTGAAGAAATCCCAGGACTTCCATAATGACCCACCAATAATGATGAGGTGACACAATAATATACTTTACGTGCTACATAAATCTCATTTTGGTCTTACAAAAGCACTGGGAGATATCAGCCAGCCAAGCAGTCAAGAAACATTTGTTCGGTCATCAACAGGCTGACTCTCTGTGACCCCTTTGGGGTTTTCTCAGCAAAGACATTGGAGCAGTTTGCTATTTACTTCTCCAGCTCATTTTACAGATGAGGAAACTGAGGCACGCAAGGTGAAACGACTTGTTCAGGGTTACACAGCTAGTAGGTCAGATTTGAACTCAGAGAGATGATTCTTCCTCTATTCACTGCACCATTAAATGCCCCAATTAACATTTATTAAGTGCTTACCATGTGCCAGGCACTGTGATAAATAATGGAAATTCAAAGAAAGCCGAGATCAGCCCCTGCCTCAAGAAGTTAACAATCTAGTGTTTAATTCAAATTTGACACGGTAACATCTCAGAATTCCTACCCATGGCATCTAGGAGTGACCTTAAGGACCATCGAGTCCAGCCCTCTCTTCCTGGAGATAAACTAAGGCTGAACCTTTAGTTTCACCCACTCTTCTTCCCACTATTCCGTGCCCTCTGGGTCACTAACTTTTTCTGTTTTTAGCTGCTGGGACTCATGATAGTCTGTTTCTTGTCTAATCTGATGGCTACCACTGGCTCATAATCCTCCTTGGCAGGTCCCTGACCTTCCAGCCTGCCAGACCCTAATCTGGCCGCCATATTGGTTGGGACAGAGCAAAAGAAGAACTGAGAGGAAATGGAGCCGTGAGCAGAAAGGACAACGGTTGTCTGGCCCTCATCACCCTGACATCAGCCTTTTTTTCCTTGCTCATTTACTGGACTAAAACAGACTGACAGCCAGAAGTGGGGAGACTGGGATCACAGAATTTTAAATGATAAAACAACTGGAAGGAGCCCTGGAGGTCACGCAGTCTGAATTGTACCTGGAAAAAGAACAGCCCACATGATCCCACTGCTAAAAGGAGCTCTTAGGTGAGGAAACTCCATGTCAGTCAATGAGAATCACCTTGGAGAGCTGTCCAGGGTACTAACGTTAAGTCATGTGCCCAGGGTGATAGAGTTGGATGTGTCAAAGGCCCGCCTTCTTGGATTAAAGGCCAGTTGGGACCCGTCTCTGTACGTGAACATGAGTCCCCCAACATCCTATTAGCCTTTACTGGCCGACTCCCTCCGATGAAGAGCTCATCCCTTGGGGACAGCTGTGGGTCAGGGAGTTCTTCCTCGGAACAAAAGAGACAAGCAGAAAGACTGACGCTCCTTCCCCAAGACAGCCTCCCTGGGGACTGAAGACAACGCTCAGGGCTCCCCCAGTCTGTTTTCTCCAAGCTGACCGTGCGAATTCGTCCAGCTGCTCTTGGGCGGCTCTAGTTCAAGGTTTCTCTCTGCTCTGGCATCAGCCAGCGTTCTCCCGAAAAGTGGTACCCAGCCTGGAAACAACACTCTAGGGACGGGCGGTCTGACCTGGGAGGAGGACCGGAGGACGGGGATGTCCTGCCTTAGGCAGCCTAGACCTTCTCACTGACCCCTTCCCTGCTCCTCCTCACTGACCCCTTCCCTGCTCTCTCTGTATCCTCAGTTCCAACCACAGAGCCCGGTGAGCGCTAGATCCATGGGTATTCCATCCCTCAGCAAGGTCGCTCATTTTGCACACTGAGACAACGTATAGACAAGAAATACGGAGATCCGGGTGTGACAGGTGTTGGGGGATTCGGAGGGGAAGGGGCCAGCGGCTTTGGGGGCCGGGAAACCGGGACTGACCTGACGGGGGAGTGAGCACTTCAGCTGAAGGAAACCAGGGCTTCCTAGAAAGAAACCTCAGGAGGAGAACATTGCAGTCAGGAGCGAGAGGCGCTGGGAAGGCATGGAAGGGGAGGTGGAGGCTGTGAATGAAGAGCAGGGGGCTTCTGAAGGCAAAGGAGCCCCAGGCCTTTTCAGAAAAGGGAGATGATGCAAGTCATAGACAAAATCCCTTTGGCACTCGAGTGAAAGGGAGATTGGGGAGGGGAGAGGATAGGGCAGCTCTTGCATTGTCATAGGTGAGAGGTGACATGACTCTGAGTGAGGTCGGTGGCTAAGAAAGTAGTTAAGTGAAGATGGGGGCAAGGGACAAACTGAGTTGCCAGAATTTCTACACTTGTGCTGCCCTGGGGAGCCCAAGACTCTCCCCTTGGAGCCCAAGACTCCTGTTCCTCTACTTTTAAGCCCCAAATGTTCCTTGGAGAATCCTCCCGGCCATCTCTCCCTGTTGAATCAGTGTTAAGGTGAGCCCTTTCATCCCCGATGTCATTTTCCCATGAATGAATGGGGGCTGATGCCAGCCCCTATAGAGCTCCACCTGGCTTTCAGGCTGCCCAGGACGCTGCTGCTGGGCAGGTGGGCAGTGGTGCTGAATCCCCTTCACTGGCCAAAGAGAAGGGCCGGAGGCACCAGACAGACATCTGGATTTTCTGACCATCCTCTGGGAGACCACAGGCACCTCACCCCCAGACCTCGTTCCCTTTCTCTGAAGCTAAGAGAAGGCCTCTGTTTGAGCTCCCCTGATGGCAGCTATGGTGCTAATCACTGGGGGTGCAAAGCAAGTCAGAATGTCCTCCAGGAGGGCAAGAGAATGGTGCAGTGTGCTGGCAAGGAACGGACAAGGCTGGTGACCAGAGCCTCAGGGCAAATGGTGACACGTTCTTCCAGGACTGGGAGTCTAGAGCTCACCCCTGTTCTCAAGGAATGGGGGATCAGCCCTCCCAGCTCTCCAGTACTGGAAGAGCCGGGGTCTTTGTAGTGGGCCAGGGGGTCCTGGTGACCCTCATGGATCTTGGACCTTTGGGCCGATCGCTGGGTTCATTTAAGGACTAGAAGAAATCTTTCCTCCAAGCCAAGAATTTAAACTGAGCTGTGAGCCGCGGCTCAGCCAAGCCAGGGAGGTCACCCCACGTGGCAGAACCCAAAGGACGCGGCTGCGCTCCCCCCGAGACTCGGACGTGTCCTTCCCTGAAACATCAGCGGGCATTCGGAAGGCAAACACGGACTCCCCGATGCTGCCGGCCTCCGGCCCTTGGGCTGGGCCTGGAAGCCTGGGCCTGGCCCAGGGCCTTCTTTGACCTATTTTTAGGACTTTGCACTCCAGTTGCTGGTCCCTGAAAGCTTCTAGGTGTTCTGCTGGCACGGCCGTTTGTTTTTCTTAGGCAGATATAAGGATGTGAGCAACAGCAACCTCCTTCCCACTTCACAGGGAAAAACTTTGTGCCAACAGAGTCCTGCCAGGGCTGAGGAAGGGGAAGAGCAGGGCACCTTTCTGGAGCATTTGGAGAGAGGATGGTCCAAGGGCACATTGCTGGGGTACTTGGGAGAGCATGGCACAGGGGGCACATTTCTGGAACACTCAGGGAGAGCATGGCATGGGGAACATTGCTGGGATACTTGGGCAGAGAGTGGCACAGCAGGCACATTGCTGGGGCATTCAGGGAGAATGTGGCACAGGGGGCACATTGCTGGGGCACTTGGGGAGTGTGGCACAGGGGGCACATTGCTGGGGCACTCAGGGAGAGCATGGCACAGGGGGCACATTGCTGGGGCATTCAGGGAGAACGTGGCATAGGGGGCACATTGCTGGGGCACTTGGGGAATGTGGCACAGGAGGCACATTGTAGGGGCCCCGAGGATGTAAGATTTTCAGTCAGGAAGACCTGGATTCAAACCCCACTTTAGTTTCTCACTGTCTCTGTGACTGAGCAAGCCCCCCAGTCTTCCGGAATCCTCCTTTGTGCAAGTGGGATGATAATGCCTATAAATCACGTCCCCCTCGGGTTCTTGGAAGGCCCAAAGCATTTTGCAGATCGCAGAGTGTTCTATGGATGGCAGCAATTGTGCTCATCAGAGCACTTTAATGCTTGGAGAGGAGTCCAGCAACCCTGGACTATTATGCCCATTATCCAGATGAACAAAATATGGCTCAGAGGAAGGGTCCCATTAATTCAGGGGAGGAAAAGCAGATAAGAATCAACGGGCAAAAAATCTCAATGGAGCCGGAGAGGAGGGTCTGCCATTATGTGCGGCCATGAATTTCTCTAAATGCCGAGAGTGGCGAGGAAAGCTGGACTGGCTCTATTTAATATTCATTTTGTGAAGATCCACTTACTTACAGTAGCTCTCTCCCACCAAGGGGATGGGGCCTCTGTGGCAGCCCCCCTCTCCCTCTAAGCCTGTGCTAGGCTAGGCTGGGGAGGGAAAGAGACCGGGGAAAGGGAGGGGAATGCAGAGGGCCCGGGCAGGAGGGAGAACTCCCTGACATCCAAACGTGCCCCCTTGACTGGTTCTGGCAGCAGAACCTTCTTCCCTGGCTGGGACCTGGCAGCAGGCTCTGAGTACATTTGTGGGCAGCTCCAAACCTCAGGGCGTCTTCTGGAGCCCTGGGTCTCGGCTGAGCAGAGGCTCCTGGGAACGCGCCCCTGGCTGTGATGGTGGCTATTTCTGGCCTCGTGGCACCAGTCTGTTCCCACCCCATGAGCATCTATTATTTAAGCCACGTGGCCGCCCTTTTCACCGAGAGCAATCCATCCAGATCCCCTGAAGGAGACTCCCAGCCTCGGGAGCCCTCGGGCCGGGTCTGCCATCCTGCCGCAATCATCCCCTCGCTGGGTGATTCTGGGCAAGACTTCTCATCTCTGGGGTTCTTTTCTCCTCTGGAAAATGGTGGATGAGATTATGGGACCACAAAAGTCCTTCTTGCTCTAAATAAGCCCGATGATGGCTGATACCTGCAAGTCTTTGCCGGTTACAGATGTTATCTTATTTGAGCCCCCATATATTATTGTCCCTGTTTTATAGAAGAGAACACAGAGCCTGAGAGAGGGGTGATGGGATTTTCCTAGACTCTCCTATGGGAAGCATCTGGGAACCACTCAAAGTCTGGTCCTCCCGTTTCCAAGCCCAGTGCCGCTGCTCACATCCTGGACATCCTGGGCTTCCGGGGACCTCCAAGGCCTGCTTAGATGGCCAGTCTTCTGAACTTAGCTTTAGGCTAAGGCAGAATCCTGGAGCAGCTCTGGAGGTTGGACAGAAAGGCAGAAAGCGACAGTGCTAAAGTGCAGACAGGGCCTGGATTCAGAGGGCACAGCTGGCAAGACCCAGATGCTCTCCGGGGATGAGGAAGTGGGAAGGATTGTCGGAAAAATCACCAATCCACATCCCCAAGTGCCCTCGGGATGGCTTTCCCAGCACTCCATCCACAGGACAGCTCCTTCCCCTCCATTTTTCCCGAGCTGCCCACTCTGAAATAGCTCCGATACTTATATGTTAAAAACAAAACAAAACAACTGGTTTTCAGCTCTAGGCTGGCTGCTCCAACGTAAAGTGGACTGCTCAGAACAGGCAGCCCCCCTTTGTTTTGCTCCTTAATGTCCCCTTGGTGACCTCCATCTCCCTGCACCCCCACTTTGAGAACAAAGCTCTGGAGAAAACCAGAAATAGCATCTCCTGGGGGAATGCTCATCTCCTGGGGGAATGCTTGGGTCCTTTTCCCCCTAGGCCAATCACAGAAAAGGGGATATTTGGGGCTGAGCAGGGACACAAATGCCACTTCAGCGGTGGCTCCCAGAAGGATCTGCTTGCATTCAATGGAGTGAGACTTTATTCAGCCCTGGAAATTCAGAGACAATGAGCTACAATAGAGCCAGCACTTACTAAGCGCCTGCTGTGTGCCAGGTCCTTTTCTAGCACCGAGAACATAAATAATCACAGGTAGCAATGATTATTCATATATATAAATTATATATATTATGTAGCTAACATTTATACAGTGCCTTCTACGTGCTGGACGCTGCACTAAACACTTTCTCATTATGGCCTCATTTGATTGGTACAACAACCCTGGGAGGGAAGTAGTTGCTTCTTGGATGAATCCCATTTTGCAGAAGAGGAAACTGAGGCTGAATAGACCGGCTCCGGGTCACACAGTCAGTGAGTGTCTGAGGCAGGATTTGAATTCAGTTCTCCCTGACTCCAGGGCCACTATTCCATCCTGCACATCATGTAGCCGCAGGGAAAACCAGCCAGTACCTTCTGGAGTTTGCTTTCATCTAGGAAGCAACATACTAATAATGCACATAAAATACTGGGGTGGAAGGTGATCTGAAGGGGGAAAGACCCAAAGAGGCAAGTCCCGAGTGCGAGGAGTTTAGGTTTGATCCAGGGCAGACACCTGTGCTCACTGACATTCACACCCAGGGAAAGAAGGCATCCAAGGAGGGCATCAGGCCAGAGAGAGAGCTCTGCTCTGGGCAGCCTGGCTGAGAGGGAGGGGCTGCCTCGGGAGCAGTGGCCCGGCCTGAGCCTTAACAGGGACTCTGAAAGGAGGAAGATGAAGAGGTGGGTCACTACCAGCCTGCTGGGTGCGTGCGGAGGTGGGCAGCTCTCTGCCAAGCCTGGGGGCAGCGCTGTCCCATTCAGTTGGGGCAGAGGTTATAAGTAATACTGATTGGAGGCTGGAAAGGTAGGAGTCGGATTGTACATGGCTCATTTTAACATGAGAGGACAGAACTCCAACTCTACAGGCAGTGGGGAGCCACTGATGGTTCTTGAGCCAGGGAGTGAATGGATCAAAGCTGTACTTGAGGAATGGCAACGTAGCAGATGCAGTGAAGATAATGAAAGAGGAAAAGAGCAATGAAGAAGTTCTTACATGATCTAGGGGAGAAGTGCTGAGATCCTTGAGCGGGGGTAGTGATGGATGGGAAAGAAGCCCGGAGAAATAACAATAAGACACGGCAGCTGATTGGGTTTGGGAGAAGGAAAAGCCCGACATCGAGGAGGTACTGAAGGGCGTTTAAAAAATCAGCTATTGCCCAAATGATGGTGAGTCTATGGCTAAATAGATAAGAGTCCTTCAATCCCCAGTCAGCCAGCTCCACAGGCAGGGCTTTGCCTGGCACTCTCCGTGGTCCTGATCTTCCTCCCTCCCTCCCTCCCTTCCCCTCTCTCTCTCTCTGTGTATGTGTCTGTCTCTGTCTCTCTCTCTTTCTCTGTCTCTTTCTCTCTGTCTCTGTCTCTCTCTGTCTCTGTCTCTCTCTCCCTGTCCTTCCCATCATAGGCACATTAATGTGAATCAGAACATTTGGTCCATTAGTTCCTTGATAGCAGGGTTGGAGCCTTATCTATTTCTTGTCTATTTATCTTCTCCCTCCCCCCCCCCTCCCAGCCATCCTGCCCACCAAAGCATAAAGCACAGCACCCACTTAATAAATGTTTGTTGAACGAATGAATGGCAGTCAATTCAATTATCTGTGATAATTGAGGGCAGCCACAGTCTGGGTAATTCCCAAGTGATCGCTCCCAGGCTTCTGTGGGCATTGCACGTGTGTTTCCAGAGAACATACAGCACTCGGGGGCACACTGGCCTGCTAGTGCACACACTCACACTGACATACCCACTGACACAGACACAAACACTCACACAGACAGTCATTCACACGGACACACACTCACACAATCACACACACACTCATTCACTCTTACACACAGACATACACACTCACACACACACTCATTCACTCTCTTACACACTCAGAGACACATTCACACTCACAAACACAATCACACTGACACACACTTACACAATCACACACACTCTCTCATACACACTCATTCACACTGACACACACATACTCTCATTCACTCTGTCTTACACATACTCACAATCACACTGATACACACTTACACAATTACATACACTCTTACACACTCACATTCACTCTCACACACTCGCTGACACACTCACAACTCTCTTACACACTCACACACACACTGACACACACTCACAGACACACACACACACACACACACACACACACACACACACACACACTCACGGGCTCTGCAGCAGATTTACCTTTCTAATTGTGCTGTGATTAGGCCATTATTGCAATGAGTTTGCCTTGCCTGCTCAGGCAGCTTGCACAGCACTACCCTCAGGACAGTGGGAGTGGGGAGGGAGCAGCAGCTCCGAGCCCACGGGGGCACAGGGAAGCTAAGAAAGGTTTTCCAATCTTCTGGAGAGAATCCACATGCAGACAAATTAAGAGCTGATTTAAATAAGGAAAGACACATAACGATCCCCTGTATGACTGTGGACCAGAGAGCACTTGAACAGTTTCCCCAGATGATCATTTTTTGTTTAAGCCCCAGCTCGGCCCTGCCTCATGCTCGGGCAGAGAGTCCTGGACTCGTCTCTAAGACGACGGGTACGGGGCATTTGGCTCTCCTTGGGGTTCCCTCTGAGTGGGGCTCGGAGGGACTTTGCTCTGGCCTTCCCCTGGAGGGAGACTGCTGGGATACCCAGGCTTTGTGCCCACGGAGGCCGGCTGGTCTGATTCAGCTGGGAAGGCTTTGGGAGCAGCTGGCACAGCTCAGCTGGCAGAACCCCCCTGCCAAGGCTGCAACTTATGGCCCCTGGGTGGGTGGGGGAGGATAGAGGGTGGGACCTGCTTCAGACCCTGCCTCAAACAGCAGCTGGGGCATTTGGGGGTCTCACTATTAAAAAAAAAAAGAAAAGCAACCAAAACAACACAATAACCATAATGCTGAAAGGCACCTTAATTGTAAATTCCCACAGAGATTTTCTCTGGATATTTCCTCAGTCTCACCTTTTTCTTGGGGACCAGACAGAGAGGGCCCTGGACAACTGCTTTCCTATCCTCCCTAATTTATTTTTCTAGGGAACGCGGCCCAAGTGGACAAGTTGATGAACACCTCGGGATGCCGGCTCCTCCTCTCGAGACCTAGCGTGCGCATCCTGGGCCCGGCTCTGGGAGCGGTGTGGGGCCCTTGCCCTCCCCAGGATCGCCTCGCCCGCCTCTCCACCCTGTGAGAGCTTGGAGCCCGGAAGCCTTTGGGAGGGGGGAGGCTGGTAAAAATAACCCTCCGAACCTAAGCTGGGCCGGTGCTGTACCGGGGAACTGTGGGACACAGACAGCTGCTGGGCTCTTTCCTGACGGAGCTCTTGGTTGGCGCTTGGAGCCTTTATTATTACTAACAATTAATACCACTATCACCACTACTACTTTGGCTAAGGGCAGGGAAGATTTTTTGGGGGGGGGGAGCTTGTGTTTGTGTTCCCAATGCTTAGTCCAATTCCTGACTCACGCTCACCCCCCCTCTCTTTGTCTCTGTCTCTGTTTTTCTCTCTCTTTGTATCTCTGTCTCTCTCTGTATCTCTGTCTCTGTATCTCTGTCTCTCTCTGTATCTCTGTCTCTATCTCTCTCTCTGTCTCTCTCTGTCTCTGTATCTCTGTCTCTCTCTCTTTCTCTCTGTCTCTCCCTCCCTCCCTCCTTTTCTTCCTCCTTCCTCCATCACTGTATCTATAGCCTTCTCTTCTCCCTTTATGTCTGTTTCCTCACCTCCCCACAGACCCCTGATGCACCCGGAGACCCCAAGCCGAAGAGAGAACCTAGCCCGATTCTTTCTTTTTTTACTTTATTTAGTGCCAGAGACCCATTCCTCACGTGCTGAGCAGGAGCCGGGGGCTGGTGACATGAAGGGAGGGGCTGAAGTCTCTCAGCCAGACGTGGCAAAGATGGAGACTGTCCCGAGCTCCCCCCACTCCTGCCCCAGCTCCGCCCCAGCCCTCCCCCACAATCAGACGAGCCTCCCAGAGCGCTCTCCCTCCTCCCCGCGCCGCTTTCTTTCACTATGGAAACCAGGCCTGACTTGATGCTAATTGGCGAGGAGAAACTGGCTCAGATAATAGGCTGCGTCCTCCCCAGGCTGGGCGGCTCCCATGGAGGCTCCTCTATTTCCAGCGCTCCGGGCCCGCTCTGCCCCCCCAGCACCCAGGCTGCAGTTAACGGGCTCACGGGGCGGGCTCTGGGACCGGGCTCAGTAACCGCTCCCTCCAAGCAGCCCCAGGAAGGCAAAGAGGCTTCAGACTTTGTATGATAAACTAAAAGTGACAAAAAGGATGCAAAAGAAAAGCTAAGCTGGGGATGCGAGTGCACTGGTCCGGGTCACTCTGGGAGAACGGGGACGAAACAGGGTCACTCAGTACAGCAACAATAAGAGCTTACGTGATGGCAGAGCGCTGACCGTGTATCAGCAACCCTGGCAGGTAGACGCAATCATTGGCCCATTTTACAGATGAGGAACCTGAGGCAGATGAACCTGACTTGCCCTCATAGCTAATAAGCATCTGATGCAGGACTTGAATCCAGCCCCAGTCCGCCACCCCCAAGGTCTCCGCACTACACCTGGGGCCCAGGCTGTCCCTGCTGACTGTCTGGGGGCCGGACTGTGCACGCTTCCCCCGGAAGGCCCCTCCTTTCCCTCCATCCCCCTGTCCCGAGCTCCTCGGTCATTTCTCTCTCCCTCTGTACGTCCCTGGGCGCAGAGGTGACCTCTCTGGAGGAGGTCACTGGTGGAAGGCAGGGACCCCCTCGTTCCCGCAGGGACATTTACATCTGGGCCGTCCCGGAGACAATCCAGGTGACGAGCCCGGGAGCAGAGACGGCGAAACCCGCTGACCTCCAAGTCCTCCTCAGGTCGAGACTCCCAAGGTCACGAGGTCCTCAGAGGGTGCACCCCGTGGTCCCCAGATCCCGTGGGGTTTGGGGCTCCCTGATGTCTCCGGGGCTCGGGGCAGAACTGCCCCGAGGAGGCCGTGCAACCTTACAGCCGGAGAATGGGGCAGAACCTCGAGGCGTGCCCGGATCTCGCTGCTGCCGGTGCCGGGGGAGCCGGGTGGGAGACGGGCTCCAACCAGCAGAGCCAAGGGCGTGGGCACAGCCCCCACAGCCTCCAGAAGCTCAGGTCCAACACATCCCAGCCCTCTCTGCCCTGCCTCAGAGCCAGCCCAGGGTCGCTGTCCCCTCTCCCTTCCCCACTCCGTGCCTACGCTGCCGGCCACCCAAGGCCCGACATGTGAGCCGTTGCTCTCTGCACAGACACTAGTTTGGCACAGCCCCTCCCCCAGCTGTGTGCCCCTGGAGGGCAGGGGTCCTGTCTGTGCAGCCCCAGGGACACCCGGTCCGAGGTCCCGCCAACTGAAAAGAGAAGACCCAGGGAAGGGACCGTCCGGGGTCACACGGCTGTAAGTGACCCAGCCTTTCTGCCTCCCGACACAGGGTCCGTCCCATTAGGCCAGAGGCTTTCCACCTTTGCCATCTGTTTAACCGCTTCAAGCCCTCCCCTCTGAGGGGGCTGGCTGCACAGACGGCCGCGGCCTGACATCCGGGGCCATTTCCACAAGGGGCTCAGCAAAAAGCAGCCCAGAGCCAGCATCAGAGGGGGAGGGGGCGTAGGCTCCGGGGGGGAGGCGAGGCCGGGAAGGCGGGCCCATCCCCGCAGCAGACGCCGCCGCCGCACCCAGTCGTCGGTAGCCTCGCCCCCCAGGAACGGGAGACGCGGAGACGCCGCCTGGGTGAGTGACAGGTCGGAGGTGCGGAGTCGGCTCCGGTCCCGGCCCCAGCTCTGCTCACAGGTGTTTTTCCTGGCTTGCCAACCTTGTCAAAACTGTGACACGGGCTCATCCGCTTCTCTCCCCCTCCCTGACATCAAGGGAATCTGCCACATCCCCTGCCAGCCGAGAGGCAGCTCCTGGGGAGCGCGCTGGGCGGGGAGTCTGGGGCAGAGGGCGGAGAGGAGGGCGACCTTGGGCAAGTCACCTCCTCCCCAGCTGGAAAGGGATGTGCTGGGCCGGGTAATCTCCAGCCTGCTTCCATCCCACAGCCCCTCCATGGCTGCTTCACGTGGCGTACAGCCTTGGCGAAAGTCTGGGACCAGACCTTGGGAATACCCTGGTGTAGTCCTTCCTGCCTCCCTCCTTCCTCTCAACCTCTTTCCCTCCCTTCCTTCTTTCCTTCGTTCGTTCCTTCCTTCCTTCCTTCCTTCTTCCCTCCCTCCCTCCCTTCCTTTCTTCTCCCCTTCCTGTCTTAGTTAAGGCCACCAAAAAATCAAGGCTTTGATCACCCAGTTTCCATGATCCCTTCCAGTCCTGAGTCAAGAGTTCCATGATGTTTCAGCAGAATGTGAGACACAACAGGGCTCGAATTGGGAGTTGGAGGTTTTGAATTCAAATTCTGGCTCTGCCTCTTGACAGTGATGAGGCCTTGGGCAAGTACGTCCCCTTTCTGGGTCCGTTTCCTTTATCTCTAAATTAAGAGCGTGAGGTCAGCTATTTAGAGCCTCAATTTCCTTCAGGAACTACTTCGAACAACAGTCTGGTCTCCATTTAGCCACAAGCATCAGCACAGGCCTCTCTTAGGAAAGTGGTTCTCCACTGGTTTGCAGAACTGGGTTTCTAGAAGCCATCATGAAAGCAGAGCCTCCCTGAGCAGCGTTGCATCTCCTGCCCTAGTCCTGTCTTCTCCCCCAGACCAAGGACCCTGGGGACCAGACTCTAGTGTCCCCCTCCTTGAGGAAAGAATCCACTCGGGGTTCAGCTGTCCTGATGACTGGCTAAGTTTGACCTAAGCTGCATGTGCCATCCAGCTCTCCCTGGACACTTGGGCCCGTCAGAGCATCTTGCCACCTGCTTGCTACTGTTACTTTATCCCCTTCCGCTTTCTACCTCTTTCTCAGGGACAATATTAGAATTAATATTTGTGTGTGTGTGTGTGTGTGTGTGTGTGTGTGTGTGTGTGTGTGTGTGTATGTAATTAGAATTAATGCTGCCATCAATGGAAACTGATTTCTTTATATTAAGGGTCAGAAACAAGGTGCTAAATCAGTGCAATCGATAGAGACAATAGCTATCTAACTTAGCCTGGTTCCGTATGATTGATCTGATCCTACGAGGAGATGTTATGGGCCAGAACTTGAAATAAGGCACTAAGTGGAATTGAGGAGACAATGTTTAAATCTAGTTTAGCATTGATTTGATCCTACAACAAATAATGGTTTCCTAGTGATGTAATGATTGGTGTGTACTCAGTGTGGGGCATATGAACAAGAAGCTCTCAGGGCCAGTGTGGACAAGTGCACTAGAAGCTCTGGAGGCTGAGACAGATTCATTCCATCTTCCACCTTTGTTGTGGCTGGAGGCTGAAGCAGAAACCCTTGGAAGTTGGGGAGATTCAGAAGCCAGAGCTCAGGCTCTCAGAACCAAGATTACTGAAGGCCTCTAAGAAAGCTAACCAGACCCAGGAAAGAAGACAAGACGTGGAAAGAGACAATAAAGGATTTGGACTTTAATACCCGGCTGCATTTGGGGTGATTACTGAACTGAAACTAAGGCTGCCTCCAGAGACCCCAAGGAAATCTCAACAAGAGAAGATTACATTTTAGAGAAGAATATTGAACCTTTGGCTTTGTACACTATCTCTGTTACTTTCCATGTCAAGACTCCTTTTCTTGGCCCTCACTCCTTACATGGGTTGTCTCCTTCATTAGAATATAAGTGACTTTAAGGCATATTGTCTTATTTTTATATTTGTTTTCCCTGCCTGCAAATTGTGGTGCATAATAAATGCATTCTCATTCAGTCATTCAGAAGGGAACCTGCTTTATCTTCAGCTCCTGGATAAAGTCTTTCTTTATTGAACTGAGGATACCAGTCATAAAGCTCACCCAGTAGATAGGGTGAACATCCCTTGGTAAGATGGCACCTGGAGCATTGTGGGTAGGTCTTTCTAGCCTCCGTATCCCTAAGGAGAATGGGTAGCTCCCAGGGTGGGTATGTTTCCACTTCTCACATGTTGAATACCCACTTACTGAGGAGACCATAAATGGGATTCTGCCTCAGGTCTGGCTAGACCAGATGTCTTAAAAACCCTTTCTAGCCTTGACCCTGTGGGATGAGTTGAAAGTTGGGCTGTGATGAGTGGCTAAAGGGGGCGAGTGGTCCTTTTAACCTGACACTCATGCCCTTGATTCTCAGGTCAGCGAAGCATAAACAACAAAAAATCATTTTTCACTTTCATTAGGGAGCTGGCCTTAGAGCCAGGGAGACTGGTTTCCAGTCCTGCTTATGACTTTGGGCAGATAATGGAAGCCTCCAATGTTGGAGGAAACTCTGGGACTATGAGTTGCAGAGAAGGGGCTAACCTGCTTTAGTAGATAGTTTCTTCACCTGGGAGCTCCTTATAGCAATGAAATTGCAGCCCAGTTCCTGCGCCTGTTTCTAACAATGTCTCTATACCACAAACTCTCAACCTCATGGGATGAAAAGTTTTCAATGGCTAGAAATCCCGTGGAAGTCATTAAGTCCACGGGAGAATGGATATGGTACATGTCACTGCTGCCGCACTTAATGTCCCCGACATCCCGTCTCTACTCATGTTGCACCAAACATGCCTTCGGTCCGCCTCCACCCAACGCTCCGTGGCCCCAAGCAGCTCCGATGCTCCTTGCCTAGAGGACCACAAACGTGTTCCTTGTCCTCCGAACCTCCCCCTGAACCTCGTGCACCAAATAAAAGCAAAAGAAAAACACCACAACAAAAAGAACGGTCTCGCCCAAAGCAAAGCCTGTGCGGTGGCTACTCCAGGCACAGCCATTTCACTTGCCTAAGGTCCCCTTTTGCTCTGAACCTACAATGGCAGAGGGTGGTTTATTTCTGTCTAAATCCAGGGGAATAACATCATGACTCTTTCCGAGCTTCTGGCGGCCGCTGTCCCAGGCTTCCGGTCAGGCCCTGAAAGCTACTGGAGATGGGCTGTCTCCCTTGGGGCCTGTTACAGATGCCACCCTCCAAGACACCATGGCAGCAGTGCCCTTGACAATGAACCCTCACTTTGAAAACAGGGACTTTTTTCATAGGATGACTAAAGCTTCCTGACTATTATTCAGGATTCTGTCGAAAGCCTGTATCCCCTTGCAAGCATGTTAGAAAGCTGAAATGGTTGAGTGGAGAGAGAACAGAGGTGATTTCAGCTTGGTTAAAAATAAAAATTAATAGCACAACGCAAAGAGAAGATGATTTCATGGAGGATAAAGGAGTCAAATGGCTCTTTGAAAGCTCGTGGTTCCAAGAACATTTGGCAGCAGCTGGGTTAAGCCAGGCTCGGTTAGACAGGCCCTCTTGCTTAGAAACAGTCTGAGTCACCACATGTGTTTATCCCTGGGCAGGAGAGGTCATTCTCCTCCTCCTCAAAAGGGATTGGGGGGGCTTTTTGTGTGGGGGGGCTATAATTAAATCACTAACTACAAGGCACTCTGTTTACTGGAGAATTAGGAGGCATTGTCACTTGTGAAGGCTGTAATCCGGTATAAAGAGTAGGGATTTGGGGGCATCTGGCAGCCTTCAGGTAAAATTGGCTGAAAATGAAACGGGGACTGGCATTTGCCTAACTTCTACAAGGAGGAATGTTCCGTTCCTTCTGTGTCACAAAAAATACATCAAGACGAGAGCAGCGCCGGGTGCCCGGCAACATGAAATTCGATTATTTCAGGCCAATGCATTCCTGGAAAGATGCCATAGTGGCAAGAGACAAGAGGCTGGTTTGGGGAGATCAGTCCCTTTCTTTCACAACTAAACCCGACCCCAACCAACTGAGCAGAGGTTCGGCGAGAGCCGCTCCTGATGGAAACCAGATTGCAACCGATGAACTGATCTCTCAACCTCGTATCCTACTCTGTTATTCTGTTATTCAAGTAGTATCCAAAGTAACTGTCCTGATTGCAGAAATGACTGATGACTCCCCTCAAGAACCTCTGATGGATCCCCGTTGCCTTTAGAAGCAAGTTAAATCCTTCTCTTTGGCATTTAGAGTCCTCACCATCTGGCTCAAGCTAACTTTCCCAACCTCCTCTATGTGGCTTCCTGTCACACACTCTAGTCAAACAGGTCTTGAGGCTATTTCTGACCCATTTATACTCCAGGCCTTCCCACGTGACTTTTCCCTGCCCAAGTCCCATGCTTAAGTTCCGATACCTCTTCACCATCCAGCCTTAGCACCCCTAGCTTCTTTCAAGCTCAGTTTAAGTAGCACATTATAGGATGCTTAGTCCAGTGCCTAGCAACAGAGCAGATGCTTAATCAAAACCGACTGACCAAAATCTACATTAGTCAAAGCCAAAACAGTGGCCCTCACTAACTCTCCATGTGATGAGATCATAAAAGAAGGTATCTCCATGGTTCCTCCCATCAATATGAGGAAACAGGAAAAGTCAATGCACTGAGTTCAAATCATGGTTTTGCTACTGTGAGTGTGACTTGGACAGATCAACTCCCTTCTTAGAGCCCCAACTGCTTCATGAGGAAAATAAAATGGTCCCATGAGACAATGTCTGAGACCTCTTACACCTCTCAATATACAATCTATGAGGATCTGTGATAAAACCTGATAATCCTGAGTCATATGTGATTTCTTTCCTCCTGAATCCCATTATCAAGGAGTTAGTTCCATTTGCAAAGCAAGGAAGGTTATCTGCGTCCCAGTGAAGTTTCCCAGTTTCAGGGCATTTCTATACTCATGGGAGATAGACAAAGGTTATCACAGGTTCTTCTGACTCATTTAATCCAACCAATGTGAGCCCAGCTTCTCTGCTTTGCTTAAGACACTATGAAGTCCCTTCTCCCTCTGGAGTCGGGAATTTAAACAGAGCTAGAACCCTGTGGATCATCCCATCTATGTCTCTCACTGCACACATGTGGAAACAGTCTCTGAGAAAGGTTCCTTCCCCAGATACCAAGAATCATGACGACTAGGATTTGAACCCAGGTTGTTCCTCTAACTCTGCCCATATCATGCTGCCTCAAAGGAGGGGGAGATGGATTTTGTTAATGTTCAGGAATTAATAAATTTAGCATCTGTTGTGTGAGAATGATTTGGAATCAAGCGATTGCACTACCATGGACAGCTGCCCTTGGGGATGATTGGGAAACAAGCAGGGGAGGCTGAGCTACCATGGACAGCTGCCCTAGCGACTGATTGGGAAATAAGCAGGGGAGGCTGAGTTAGCCTGGTCGGCCACCCTGGAGGCCGGAGGACCACGGCACTGATTCCATGGCAGGACATGAATTCCTGAAAATCACCTGGTCGCATCCCTCTGGCTCTTCTCCTGGCAAATGCAATTCCCCCCTCCCACCCCCACCCCAGGGCAGCAGCTTGGACTCCCCTTTTCTGCTCCTTGTCAATACCTTGCCTAAGGTAGGTACGGAACCAATGATGGATGGAGACACCCATGGAGGGCTTCCTGTACGTCAGTCCTGGGCGAAGCACCAGACAGCAAAGGCTTTGCAAAACTCAGCCCCTGTCCTCAAGAGACTTACGTTTTAATGAGGGGGAGACAACCCTGACTGGGATAAAGGGAGGGAGTCTAGAGGGGTGAGTGACTCGGCCAGAGACAGGATGAGGAGATGGCCTGTTGCAACCTTCCCCTTGCTGGCTATCTCTCTACTGATTCTGTGGGCAGCTGGAGGGTGAGGCAGCTGGAGCAACTAAAGTGCTCTCGCTCAGAAGGACCCGAGTTCAAGTGTGGCCCCAGACACTTATCAGCAAGTCCCATAACCCTCTGTGCCTCAGTTTCCTCATCTGTAAAATGATGCAGAGAAGGAAATGACAAGCCAGCCCAGAAGGATTGGGCACAACACAAACTCCTTTGTGGAAAACTGCACGTTGCCCCTTCATTAGATGGCGAGATTCTTGAAAGCAGGGACTGTTTTTGCCTGCTTTGTATGGCAGGAGTTCAGCCGAGTGCCTGACATCTCATAGGCACTTAATAAATGCTTACTGACAATGAGTGACGGAGATGGGACACCAATGTTTGTCTGGGGTCAGCCTGCAGACAGGGTAGGCTGGAGGGGCTGGTTGCACGTGCTCATCACCCCCAGACTGCTTTGGGCCCAAAGGCAGATGCTCTAAAGATGGGCAGACTAACTCCCCAGGGCTGGAGGCCCCTTGTGGGGAACACCCAAAGACAGGAAAGTCCAGGCAGAGCCAGAGGGATCTGGGGGAGTAAAAGACCAGGAAACTTGGTGCCCTCTTTGCTCCTATGGCCAGGGGGAGGCAGTGCTCGATTTCCCAGAAACCACCATGCTCCCAGATGGTCCAGCCCTGTGGGGGAGGGGCAAGGTAGGGAGGCTGTCTGTGGAGAGACCCCTTTTTCAGCAGCTCTGGATCTGGGCACGTAAGAAAATGGAAACTGGATGCAAGATGGGGATCCGTGTCAGGGCAGGCAGGGGGAGCGTGAAGAGCTTGGACCAAAGGACCTGGGTTCGAATCCTGACCCAGCTACTTACTGCTCTGACCTTGGGCCTCCTTTGAAAAGCCCAGAGATGAGGAAAATGACCCCTTCATTCTCTTGCTCCCTGAACCCGAGATGTTGCTCAGAGGGAAGTCTGACAGCACTGGGACGACCCAGTTTTCCTGCTCATTCTTTGCTTTCTTTGTGAAAACCATTGATTCATTCCCTTTGTTTTGGGGCCAGATTTCAGGGCATCATAGCTGGAGAGGGAGGGCACCCTTCGCTCTTCCCAGTGAATCTCCCTCAGCTTCACAAGAGCAGTGCAATCTAATGGCACGTGCCTTACTCTGCAGCCCTGGACCCCCACCTCTCACACAGAGGGAGGGGCATTTTGCTGCCTTCGTCTGCCCCGACATCGAGCCCCTCCTGCCCCCGTGGTATAAACATCCCTTTTGGGGACCCGAGTGCGGGGGAGGGGGCGGTAATGGCAGTGGAGGAAGAGGCAGGGCCTGGCTCTCACAATTTGGGCCCGTGATAATCGCTGCTGGGGAAGACGATGTTGGGGAGGATCCTGTCAAAGGAAATGATTAGGGTTGGGGAGGTGGGATTTATGCCCCGAGCCCTTTGCAATACCGTCCATAAAACGCCCATGAGCTGTATCTCAGTTACAGGAGGAGGGAATCGGGCACAAGGGAGGAATTGGGGGAGAAATGCTTTCCGTGTCAAGGCCTAAGGGACCCTCCTGGGCAGCAGCACCTGGGACAGCGGCCGGCCCTGATGGCCACGGCTGGAGTGGGGGAAGGAGGCAGAGAAGGGACTGACCATCCTCCCAAGCCCAGGGGAGAGCGGGGCTCTGCACACTACCAGCATCCTCTTGTTCCTCGGAGCTAAAAGCAACCTGCCCAACCCCCAGCCCCCGCCCACCCCCGGTGGATGCTGCGGCTGCCTCCAGCACGCCAGAATGGAGTGGGCTCTGCCAAGGTAGACTTTTCTCAGGGAGCCTGCTGCTTCTGCCTCCTCCCGCTCCAAGCAGCGCCCAGAGGGGGCTGATCTGGGGGCTGCGCTGCTGAGAGTGGGGGGATGCAGGGGGAGGGGCAGGGAGAAAAGACCCCGTTTTTGAGGGGGCCAGGGCCAGCCTGCACCGATTCCTACTGGGAGCAAGTCCGTTCACCCCTGGAGCCTCAGTTCCCTGCTTTGTTAAATGCAGGAACTGCTCAGTGGCCGCCAAGGTCCCTCCTTCCAGCTTGGATCTGGGGCTCTCACTGGGACCCCCACCTTGTAACTGCGGGGAGCCCCGGGCCCTAAGATGTTCTAGCTCTCTGTCCTTGGGCACCTCTGAGGCTTAGTGTTTTTATCTGTCCACCAAAGGCTGTGGGTGGGAGAATCCCATGAGACAACGTGGGCAGAACAGTCTGAACCACACAGTGCCACAGAGAGGGGTCGGGAAGACCCGGATTCAGATTCCTCCGCACGCACTCCCTGGCTGGGCAGCCTGTGCCGGCTCCTAAGCTTCCTGAAGCCATCGTTAAAGCCTCTCCCCGAGGGCTGTTGTGGGACCCCCGTGGCAGCCCCCCGGAGGGGCGAGCTGGCATCGCGTCCGCCGTCATCCTCACCGCCACAAACCGGACAGACACGGAGGTCTCGGCGCAGCCAAAGCCTGACGAGCAGCCTCCCTCTGCCGGGGCCGCGGCTGGGGGTGGGGGGCGAGCGGGAGGCCCGGGCTCTGCCACAGTCGGAGAAAGAGCAGGAAGAGCTGGGGGCTGCGGTGCCCCCTTTGCCCACAAGCTGACGCTGCCAGAAAGGGCCTTCACCACACCCCTGGGCGCGACCTGACCCGCAGGGACGTTCCCTCCCAGAAGGGAATCTGCCTTAACCACCAGCTGAAACCTTTGGCTCCCGGGGGGAGGCCCAGGGCCTGGCCCGGAAGTGAAAGCTGGTGGGACAAACGGACAGCTTGGAAGTGGCCACCAGGAGACGTTCTGGGGGACGGCAGGTGGTAGAGTCGGGACGGGTCCAAGTCCGACCCTTTCTCTGGCACTGACCCCGGTCCCCCAGCCAGAGGCTGAATGGAGAAGGGCCCTTGTAATGGGAAGGACCCCTTTTGAGCTGCGGGCTGGGCCTGACAGGCACTGGGGTCCCTGCTGAGACACAGATTCCGGGGTCCTCTGAAGCCAGTTTCTGCCCCCACCCACTGCTCTTTCTGCCATTTTCTCTTGACATGGGACCCCTCCTGCCTCCCCCAACTCTGCCCCCCCCCGCCAGCTCAGGCTGAAAGAGACCAAGCCCAGACCCGGCAGAGCACTCCCCTTCCCACTGAGGATGGGGTCCAGACCGGACACGGGGCTTCGTCCCAATTCGGCCGAGGGACGCGGCAGCAGGGCGGCTCTCCTCCCCCTCCATCCCTGCGAGTGACGGCCCGGGAACGTTGCTAGGCGACCGTGGCAGAGAATCACAACTCAACTGGCAAAGTACAAGAGCCGCCCCGAGCCCGGATGGAGGGGAGCCAGTTCCCATTCCCCTCGTCCAGTGCTTCGTGTCCCTCACGAGCCGCGAGATGAATTACACATTTATTAGCTAAGGCAGCGTCTCTCCTGCTGCTGCTTGTTCTCAGACGTTACTCAGGAGCAACGTGTCTGAGAACACGTCACCGAGCGTCCGCGGCCTCGGGATCGATGCTTCTGAGGGTCGGGAAGTTGTGACCGAGACCCCCGTCATCCCGGGGAGGGAGTCGGAGGAAGACGGCCCTGAGCTCCCGGGCCCCGGAGGCGCCGAGTCCGGCAGAAAGGGAAACTGAGGGAGGCTGCTCGCCTGAGATCCCCCCGAGAGGAGAGAGGAGAGCGAGGTTCCGGGGCCCAAGCAGCGTCTTCCCTTCCTCATTATTTGTCCCAGTGTAACCGCAGTCCGTGTGGCTCCCCCGGAAACATCAGAGCAGGGCTGAAACCTGGGGCTCTGGGAGGCTGTGATTGTGTATAATGGGGAGCATCGGTCAGGAAATCCTTGGAGCCCCGAGAGGCTTCTCTGCTGTTAGGTCAAGGACACAGCTGCAGGGGTCGGGGGCAGGAGGCCATGGTGAGGAGTCTCTCCAGCTCCAGCTCTGGCCACTGCTAGGGGGAGGGGCTCCAGGGAGGGCCAGGCTCTTCCCAGTCCCAGCCCTGTTCCGTGACCATCCCCTTTTGGGCCGGGGAAAGGCCCCTGAAGGGGGGAGGGGGCTTCAATATTTTCTCAGAGAAATGTGCCAGCAGAAGTGACCCCCCCAAGGCGTCTCAGGAGCACGCAGGGGACTCACCCCTTCTCCTGCCGGGGCCCGAGTCCAGGACTTCCTACATCAGCAGTTCTATGGCCGGGGGCCTCCCCCCAGTTCTGCCTCCAAGCCTTCCCGGGCCAGACTCCTCCGGAGGAGAGAATAAGGCGGCTCTGAGATCCCGTCTCTGGAAAAGAGACTCGTGGAGAATCCAGCCCGTGAGGGAGCCGGGCCTGCACCGACCATTGGCTCGTAATTAGGGGCGGCTGGAAGGACAGAGATGAGCTAATTGCTGGCTTGTCTTTCCCCGTCCAGGGCCCGGGATGAGGACGGACATAATGAGGGTCTTCCCCCCGGATGACGCAGCGTTGGCAAGGGTCCAGACCGGACGGGCGGCCACGGCGAGGACTGCCAGGACACAGAGGAAGGCCCCGGCCCCTCCGGCCTCTCACGGGAACAGCAAAAAGGAAACTGCCTCAAGACCCAGAAGCATCACCTGGTCCTCGCCTCCAGCCCACCCGACGGATGGTAATAACCTCATTTTACAAACAGGAGAGCCGACATCAGGTGACTTGACCAGGGTGACCCGGCCTGAAGCTGGCGTCTCCCCACGGCTTTGTGCCGGGACCCAGAGCCTCACAAGCACAGAAAGAAGCGCTCGATCGGTTTGGCTTGGGCAGAACCGGAGGTGAAGGGTGGAAGGCCCACAGAAGGGGACGGAAGCAAGAGTGACATCACCCAGGCTGCCATGAGCCTTCTCCCCCTCCTCAGGGATCCCCCAGCTGTGCAATAAACCACCTCGGGGACGTGGCGGAGATCCCGGCCCTCTCTGAAATCCCTTGTGCTCAGTGACTCAGTTTCCCATCAGTAAACAGGAATCATGCTAAGGGCAGGCTGGGTTTTCTGTGGGCGTGACCCTAAAAGCCTCGGGCGTGGACATCCTGGATTCAAATCCTGCCTCCCATCCCTACTACTCTCTCGGAGCTTCAGTTCCCTCGCCTATAGTAGGGAGAACAGGCACACGGGCCTCTAGGAGGGGATGGAACAAGAGAACGAATGTAGAGCAAAGTCACGTTATTTATTCTCTTCCTAATTCACACTCAGAGTCGTCAGTGGGAACGCAACAAGCACAACTGAGAGCGAAGGCCCGACGGCTTCCCGGAGCCCCGGGCAGGACACGAGCGGGAGGCTGAGGCCGTGGTCAAAGCCCAACCACGGGGCGCTCCCCCCTCCCCGTGCTCCCTGAACTCGCCCTGACTCCCCGAGGCTGGGGACGTCTCAGGCTTATTCTGCCTGAGCCCAAACACCTCCTGGGCAGGAGAACCGAGTTTCCGAGGCACCTGAGAAATGGGACAACTCAGCAAACGGCGGCTTTTACCTCCATAGACGGAGCCGGGTTGTGAGTTTGGATTTTAGGGAGCAGCTCGGCTGGTCACAGAGAGGAATTTGAGGGAGCGTGGGAGGAGTGGAGCCCAGGCCGTGTGATCAGTAAGTGGGAAGGTCAGGATTTGAACCCAGGGCTTCTACGCCAAATGCAGGCTCCCTTCTGCAATCCCCCGCTATGCCCAGGCCATGCTAGTCTTCAAAACTCTTGTGGACAATCACAGATGTCTCTTTCTAGCCATGAAGCACCTTCCCCTCCAAAGAGAACCAGCAGGAGCCACTGGCGCTGGGAGAGCTCAGGCGGATCCTGCCTCTCCTCCTTACTCCCCATGTGACCACGGGTAAGTGTCCCCTAACTTAGCCCGAGTTCCCTCCTCTAAAACGTGGCCTCCGAGGCTCCTCTCAGATCTGACCCCATCCGGGGTTCCGGCTTCCAAACGCCCCAGAGCCGGGCAGGGAAGTCGGGCTGCTCATCGGCCCACATTAAGAGCTTCGCTTGCTTGGCTCTTGCTTTCCCCTTGGGGAAGGAGAGCTATGAGAGCCCCCTCCCTCCCGTCCTGCCCCTGCCCACACTTAAAGAATTCCAGATCCCGGGTCACATCCCGGCCCTCAGACCCCGTATGGACTTCCTGCACTAAGACCCTGAAAAAGTCATTTCTCCCATCTGGGCTTCGGCTCTCTCTCTTGGAAAAGAAGGGGAAGGACCCAGTGGCTCGCAAGCTTTCTGCTTCCGATCTGAGGACGCTGCGGTGTTGTTATATTTTGTGAAAGCAAGAGGCCGTCGTTCCGAGACTCCGGGGCCTTCTTTCCAGGCCAGCCCGTGGCCAAGGACCCGAGGCCTACGGAGCAGGAACGCCGCCCCCCCCACCCTTAACCAGGGAGGGGAGCAGGACTCGGCTCTCGGGCTCTCTCCTCGCCTCTCCCACATCATGTGTGTCCTACTCCTTCCCCAGGCTGCGCGTCCTGGAGTCTGGCAGACAGGCTGCCCATTAACGGCGCAATTGGATTAAAATGGGCTTTTATGACAGAACATCTGACTCCCAGACCAAGCAGCTCTGGGGCCACTGGAAAAAACCAGAGGAGGGACGGCTGCCCCGATGGGCTCCGACTGACCCAGACACAGCACCAGCAGGGCTCGTGAGCCTCTGAACAAGCCCATGTTTCTCTGCCTGGCATTCAAGGCTCTGCGGTCTCCTTTTTTCTCCAGTCTCCCTCCCCCCGGGACTTCCCCCACACTCAGTGCTTGGGTCGGTGCTTCTGCCTCTGTCTGCCTCTGGCTCCCTGTTCCTGGATCTTCTTCCCTTCCCATTCCCGGCGGCCGACCCAGGAACCCTCCTCAGCCTCCACTCCTAGAAAGGCTTGTCTGCTTCCCGGCCGTGCCCGGGCTCAGCTCCTCCCCTGCAGTCTCAGAGCCAGGTCGGTTGCCACACTCTGTCCTGCAGATTTGGGCAGACGTGACATCTCCCTGCTGGGCCCGGAGTGACAGAGGCCAGGGCCGGGGCTCGGTGAGCTCTCAGCATCGGGCCCTCCCTGCAGCCTGAGTGACGGACACGTAGCTCCCGACGGCCGGACACAAGACCGTCAATGACGGCGCCCCAGAAAAGGCACCTCGAGCCCTGGCGGGGCAGGGGACGGCCCGAGCACAGCCCCGGGTTCTCCCTGCCCGGGCAACCACGATCATCTGGCCCCGAGAGAGCGCTCGACGGCCCGGTGGAACAAGGGCGTGTGCGGGGTGCGCGTCAGACCGCCTTTGTCTCAGACACCCACCGGCCGGGCCAGTAACTCGCGCTCTCAGGGCTCCCAGTAATGAAGACTTTTGAGGACTGCGGGGTTGCGAGGTCCCTTCTTCCTCTCTGCCCTGGGAAATGCCGTGTCAAGCACAATTTGGACTCAAATCTAAATGGGGACATGTTAGTGAGGCCGGATCTCTGTAAATCTGATCAGGGCTACTTGTTAATGGACTAGAGGAGGTCACGGCATTGAGCACGGGAGCCGGAAAGAACCTCAGAGACCAGGGAGCTTGTGCTCCAGAGGACGAGGGTACTTAAGTCTTCCGGCTGCATCCATCCTTTCTTTCGGAGCCCAGAGCTCCCCTTTGCTCTATCCCCCTCCACCTCTGGTCTCCGTACCTCCCCAAGGGCTGTCGTCCATCCCCCGCTCGCCCCCAAATCCTAGTTTTCGAGATCCCTGGAATGGGAGGAGGGCATTTCGGACCCAGGTCTTCAAATCCAAACTACGGCCAAAGGCGCAGATTTCCACGAGACCCCACAGACAGACACAAGCCCCAGTCTGAGCAGCCGCTGCAGCGCCGAGCCCCCAGAAGTCCTGCATCCTGGAGACACTTAAGTCAGCCGGCCAATTACCGGGAGAAGACACAGCAGCTTCCGACCCCCTGCTGAACACACATGGGGCCCTGGGAAGCCAGCACTGCAAACAGACAACCAAGCTGATTTTATTTTCCCTGACAACTGAAGTGTTCCCAGACAGAATCCGGGCCGAGAGAGGAGAGACGGATGTAAAACCCCCAGTCCCACGCGTGGAGGTGGGACGCGGGGCCGAGGACAGTCGGTGTCCTGGAATGTCTCTCAGATACTCTCCCTCCCTTCCCCCAGTTAGTCTTTCCAGCCGGAATTATGCATCCTGATATTCTTGGGTTTCTTTCTAATCCCTGCACTCCTTCCGATTGGCTATCTTTAAGACAGGATGGAAAACAGGATGTCAGCAAATGAAAGCAGTTTGAAAAGGTAATTTTCTAGATTAAATTTCCCAGAATCATATCTGGAAACTCACTAACTTGATTTTTCTCTTGCAAAAGAAAAATGACTTCTAGGACTTAACTGTTTCAAAGGTACATTTAAAACGCCCAACTCGATTCCGAATAGGGCAGGGGTTGGGGGCCGAGAAGAGCGTGGCAAGTTGGGGAACGGACTCTTTCAGAAGAAGAAGCTGGATTTAGCCAGTAGGGTCCATGGATTATGTTGATGGATACAGCTCAAGATCGAATAATCCTATGAGGTAAATCCATGGGACAGAGCGTCCTTCCTTGGATGCAAAAAGTCCTAGTGATGTTACAGGATTTCCAGTTCCTATCAGCTGGTAAAAGGACCACTTGGAGGGAGTGCTTGCATCCCAGGGGCCATCCAGGGAGTAAGAGTGAAAGTGCAGACAAACTTGGGCAGATAAAAAGCAGGTTGGGTTCTGTGATGAGCCAGAGATGACAGATGAGTGGCCATGTGGGGTTCATGGCTCACTGAGCAGGGAGACAGGGATGGTATAAAGGGAAGACATTTTAGAGATATCAGAAATCCAGGGTGACCTTGGCTGCACTCCTTACTGATCGAACAACTCTGGAATGGACTCAAGGCCTAGGGACCCCATTCCCATCTATACAAGGAGTGGGAAGTGACAGCAGATGACCTTGAAGATTTGCTCTGAATTTCCATGCCCAGATTAGCGGGACCAAGGACAGCACCCTCGGGATTGAAGGACCTGAAGGGGATCTTGTCAAACCTCTCTTCCCAGAGGAGGAGACCCAGGCCCTGAGATGGCAAAGGTCACTTTATAATTAAGTGGCAAAGCTAGGATGAAACAGGATCACATAATGGGACTGCAGACTCCTCGAAGGGGAGGAACGCAATCATTCAGACAGGCAACCTGTGCCAGAGGGAAATTCTGCTGGAAATAAAAATACAATTTTGTATTTTATATATTATGTTGTTATAGAATATTCTATATAAAATAGGTGCTATTTTGGGCCCCTCTGTGAAAGGCAAAAACCACCCCTGCCCTCAAGGACCTCCCAACTAATGATCCAAAAAGGCCTAATGGGAACTCAGCTTATAACAAATAATAAGATAATTAAATAATAAATGGATACATTGATAAATGATTTGACAGAATGATTTGATTGACAGTGGAAGGGCGGCGGTGAATAGATAAAAAAGAGGCTCATGTGCTGACTAGATTGAAGATGTTTAAAAGAAAAAAAGAAACTTGAAAGTGCCAGCCATTAAGTGACCTTGATCTAGGAGGAGTAAAAAAAAAACAAGGAAATGTTGTTGTTTGTTCTTTGTGCTCGAAGAGGAGCATGACATGGGGAAGGTGATGTCATGACTATGAAGTGAATTGGATTTAATTGAGGAACCGACCTCCTTTGCTTCCCCAGAGCTAGCTGGGTCCAGTGGCCAGGTATGGACTAGAATGACTGGAGATGGACCTGCATGCAGTGGGACCCCTCGGACCATTAAAGCTGAGGTCTTTAACAGGTCTCGGATTGACTAAGGCAACACCTATTCAGTGATCAAGGACAGGGAAGAAAAACATGATGGGGGATGGCAAACGGTCCAAGTTCATACTCAGGGAGTGAAAGTGCTATTAAAATATCTTTGGTGACACGTAAGTTTGGCTAGAATATCTAGACAAGGGGTTATGATACTTATGAGATGCTGGTAGGTCTGGCCCGCATTTGAGGCAAGAAAGAACAATGTCCTCTAAAACTGGGATAAAGAATAAACCATCCAGCTTGGGGAGAATCCCAATATAAATTCCTGTGAAAAGTCACATTGGATTCATGCCGGAAGAGAATACCTGTAATTTCACTTTACCTTGACCGTTTTAGAAAGAGCACAACGGGAAGCTAAGACTCGGAAGTTTCGCCTGTGCCTTGTGACATATTCCCCAAAGACCAAGATACCAGAAGGGAGGCAGGGAGGCCATGGTCTCGACCAGTGATTTCAGAGCTGAAGCCAAGGGAGGAGAACTATAAATGTCATGCTTTCTATTGCATAATTCACAAGTCAACTGTTAGTAATGAAGAGCGTCGTCAGCGAGATCCCAAAGGAGGAAACAGAATTACAGAATCTTGGAGATAAAAGGGATCGCAGAGGTCATGGGTTCTAAAACCTGTTCATGGCTGGATACGGCCTTCTATAAATGGCTCCTAGTCATCTGACCTCTCTGCCAGAGGACTCCTTCCTTCTTGAAAAAGCAGGTAATTCATGATTGCGTCCATAATCACTAAGACCATATATGCGAGGAGAACATCTGAGGCAATTATTTAAACATTTGTGATAAAATTCAGCATTTTCTTGTCACGTATAGTGGTGTCCCACATGAACAGGAGGCCATCCTTTCGTGGTTCCCTATTAGACTGCCATTGAATCCTTTATATTTCTGTGCAAACAGGAATCAACTGAATGAAAAAAGGAGCTTATGATTGAAAGCTCTTTATTTCAAGGCCATTGGGTAAGTTAGTAGTAAAGTGAAGTTGGGTCAATCAGTAATGATTTCCAGGGCACCTCCCATGTGCCAGGCATTGATAACAAAATAGAGCAGTTATTAAATGAATAATTACTCTTCACTTACCCCCTTTAAAAAAAGAAATTGCGCTTTCTACTTCGGGTGAATTCCCATGATGCTTTTTTCTTCCCCCAGACTTCTCCTTGTGGAAGAGATGGAGGGTGAGTAAAGAAGCAGATCTTTGGACTGTTTTCCAAAAGGAAGCTATAGAGGCGGGTCATAGGCCCCATGCCAGTTCAGTCCAAGGCCCCGCACCTTATGGATGTGCTGTCATTGCCCTCGCCCACAACTGCCGTCACCAGCTAAGCCCGATATGGCCCCAGCAGCAACCAGCTGGTCCCAGTCTGGCATCCGTCCCTTTCCCGGCCCATCTCTGGCTCTTCCCTCATTTCTCCTGTATCTAAATCGCTACCATTTGCTAGGACCAGGTTCAAGACCCACCCCAAAATGGCCAGCTTTGACATTCTGGTCCCCTTGGTTTTCCCTTTCCTTTTACAAGCTCTGCCCTGAGACATTTAGCTACATATTCGCTGCTTTGATTCTGTAACTGTTACATTATCTGTAATGTTGTCACACAGCCATGGAGGGTGAATGGAAGCTTCCTGAGGGCCGGGGCCGCTTCATCCTTGGCTCTGTATTTCCAGAGCCAAGCTTACTGCTTAGTCAGGTTCTTAATGAACGTTCTCCAATTGATGAGTAGGATCTAAGGCAGTTCCCGCTCTATCAGACAATGTTTACTGCTTCCCTTGCCCATGGGAGTTCACCAAGGCAAGGCTCTCCATGAGTGAGCTCAGGAACGCTCATTGGTTCCATCAACATTTCTGTGCACATGAATCCCAAATTTGTATCTCTAACTCTACACTCTCTCTAGGGCTCCAGTCCTGCATCATTGATTGCCTCTATCTCAGTGGTTCTCAAAGTATGGTCTAGAGAATCCTGGGGTTCTCTGAAACCCTTTTAGAGGGTCTACAAATTCAAAAATGGTTTTTATTTCCAATATGGTAAACGTCTATAAATATAATCCAGATAAACAAAAACGCTTTGGAAAGATCCTCAATAATTTTTAATAGGATAAAGATACTGAAAACAAAAGTTTGAGAACCACTGCTCTATCTAAACGTCCCATGGTATCTCAAACTCACTGGGTCCTCAGTGGAACTCACTGCATTGTTGGCCAAATCCTGCTCCATCCCCAAAGTTCCCTGCTTCTTTTGAGAGCTGCTACGTCCTCCCAGTCACCCAGATTCACCACCTTGAAGTCACCCCCCAATTCTCTGTCCGAAACCTTGACAAGCCCCAGCAGTTCCAGCCTCAAGCCTCTTCTCACAGCCTTTTTCTGACTCCTCACTCAGCATGTACTTTCAATGAGAACATCATCACTCTAGCTTAACTTGGATAATGGCCTTTCAATTGGTCTTTCTGTTTCCCATCTCTCTCCTCTGTAATTCATCCTTGACACAGTTGGCAAAAACAGATCTGAATGTCACTCTCACTCAGAAATCTCCAGTGGCTCCTACCTTCTCCAGGATAAATCACTACTTCCTTCCCTGCATTTAAAGGCTTCTCAGATCGGGCTCCCTCCCACCTCTTCAGGCTTATTTCCTATCCTTCCCCTCCATTTTTCTCTCCATTCCGGAGGCACCTGCAAGTGGTGCAAAGAAAAGAGGCCCCTGCTTTGAGAGCATCACCAAAAACAACTCACTTCTCAGAAAGGAGCGGGAGGATGGGAAAAGGGCTAATTCATGGTCTTGCTCTCCTCTGAGACTATTCAGAAAATGTCTCCACACGTGGGGATTCAGCCCATTCACCTGCAGGCCCAGGTATTCAGCTAATAATTACACAGAGACCAGGTAAAGGCTAACGCCCCCCACAGAAACTGTGACTGGGCATTTCCATCCTGTTGGGGGCCAGGGCCTGGGTCGCCAAGTCCGAATGAGGCTCACTTGGGAAGGTTTTTGCACTGGGCAGGAGGAGTGATGCAATCCCTAAGGGCAGAGATTCTGGGCCGGGACTTTGTGTCCCCGGGGGAGCTTGGTGAGAACTTCCCTGCTCAGTCCTGCCTGGATGGAATAAAGGTTCACCGTACTTGTCTGCTTGTTACTGTGCTTCATTTTAAGGAATCCCTTTGCCAGGGTGTTGCCCTCTAGCACAGGCAGTTTGGGAAGAAGTGCCACTGACCAGCTTGGATGCCACCTCCCCCAGGAAGCCTCCCTTGATCTTCTCAATCCAGCTTCTCCTTGGGAGTTCCCAGAATGCTCCTCTCTGATGAGCTCATTCTATGACGTCGCCTAGTACACAAGACCCCAGGCTAAGAGTGGGAGGGCAGAGAGCTCTCTCCTTACAGAGGAGAAAACTGAGACTTGGGTTCATGGTTTGTCCAAGGGCACCACGCAGGGGTCGGCCACTGCCCCCGGTCCTGGTCGCTCTCTACCCCCTCCCAGGCTGTGACCACCATGAGGGCGAGGACCATCCTCGGCCCTCCCTCAGAACCTTATTCTTTGAACTTCAGGGTCTGAGGGAGTGGGGTGGGTCTGAGGGAATGGGACGGGTCTGAAGGAGTGGGACGGGTCTGAGGGAAAGGTCCCGCAATCAGATTCACTTGAAAAACTCCATCTAGGTTTCAGGAAGGTAGATTTTCAAAGAGTGAATGCAGATGGTGGGGCTCGGTGGAGGAGTGTGGAGAGGAATGCTGGGAGCAAGATGGGGTAACCCAGAGCAAAAAAGGAAAGACTAAAGCTCTGAGGAAATACAGCGCCAGAAGTAAATGTTGCCCCTTTCCACAGTGCCAGGTATACAGGAAACACTTAACAAAGGCATTATTCCTTCATTCGTTCATCTAGCTATCCCAGAGTGCTCACTTCACCAAAACATCCAAGCCAAGACAGCTTGCTCTCTTTCTGTTAATACAAGACACTTTCAGACAGAAACTACAACTGGAATTTTAAAATTTGATCTCCTTTTCTTAATGTTTCTGATGTGGACTATTCCTTCTGCAACTCTTGGTTAACTGAGAGCCTGTCTTCTGTTAATATTAACCTCTCCTGACCAAACATCCCGCGGGATATGAAAATTTGCTTAAGGCTTTAAACACTAGTTGGACAAGAAGCTAGGGAAAGAATCTCATTTATACTCAGCAGTTGAATAACATGTAAATCACCCCCTCAATCATCCTATTTGTGAACCCTCTAAATATAGTTTAACCTGATTTAAGTCTCCCTATAAAGTCAGTTTAAGTAGATCGGTTCATATACGAGACTGATTCTGTTTAAGTTTTCTCAACTTTTATGACACTGAAAAGAAGCATAGGATTATGAATCGTCTCTTTATTAACTTTTATGGCCTAAGAGAAATATACAAGATTGAATCACGTAAAAGAATTATTTCTCTGTCACTCTGGCACAGTTTTGTGTCTAAGAGGCCCTGTTAGACTCATAATCTTCATTTAGATTTATTTATTTTTATCTGAGATCTGAACCTACGTTTAAGCATAATTTTAAAGAATCTAGATTTTTCTTGTCTCTATAATTTCTGCATTGGGGCAGATACATTTTGGCAGCAGTTCCCTACCCTATGAACTCAGAAGAGGGAGATTTCTCCCCTAACAAAACCCACTAATAATCTCCACACATTTCCGGCTGTGTTCCCTGACTTGTAGGTTATTTCAATTAACCAATAAACATTTATTAAGTGCCTAATATGTGTGAAGTGCTGGGAATACAAAAAGGCAAAAGACAGTTTGTTGCACTCTAGGAACCTGCCATCTAAGGAAGGAGACGAAACCCAAACAAAGAGATACCAAATAGGCAACATGCAGGATAAATAAGAAAGAATCATAGGAGGAAGGCACGAGAATTAAAAAGGGAGGCTTCCTGTAAAAAAAATAATGGGGTTTGGGTGGGACTTAAAGGAGACCACAGAAGTCAGAAGGGAGAGTTAAGAAGAGGAAATGTAATATATTTACCATCACCCACTGGCCTGACTTCATTTCTGAGTTGGACACGACCCCTTGCCTGGTGACTTTCATTTTCCCTCTGATTTGAATTTAAGAGCATTGAAAAGTCTCTGTACATCAGAGAGAGGGACCAAGTTCTTCACAAACAGTGGGCTAAGGGGGCATTTAGTAGGAACATCAGGGAAATTGGACAAATACTAACACAGAGAGTCCGGAGCTGCAAACTGCCATTGCCAAACGGTGTCTAGAGGTCAGCTGTCTGGTTTGCCAAGATCACCAAGTGTAACCCTCCAGTTGGCACAACCCCAAGCTGAAATATCACATGGACAAAACTGCCCGGGCCCAGCTTCCAAAAAAAGACGTCTGCCGCCGGTCCAAATCTCTCCCTTGAAACCTCAGGAACAAAAATGCCAACCTTATTTCGAGATGACCGAAGTACTGTCATTTAAGCACAAACTTTTTTCACTGCCCAAGGCATGTAGGGAGAAAAATGGAATTTTGTGTCCCCCCCCCCAGTCCCTTCCAGAGGGAAGTAAACATCTCACCCTCCTCATCCTCTCAGGCAATGCTACCAGTCCTTGAGCTTCTGGCTGTGGAGAGTCAGGATTCCCAGAAGCCTTTTCCAATTCCCCTCATACTAGCGTCCCCACTCTAGTGATTCTCTCCAATCCATGCTGTGTACGTAGCGTGTGTACAGACTGGTTTGCAGCTGTCTCCCTCGTTAGACCGTATGCTCCTGGAGGGCAGAAAAGAGTGTTTCCATTCCTCCTTGCATCCACAGCACTTCACTTCAGGGATGCTTGTGGACTCCAGGACGCTGCTCTCCCACTGGGCTCTCTCAGATGGGCTTTGCTCCTCTCAAGGTGATCTCTTCATTTAGGCCCCGCAATAGGAATCAGAGCCTAGTGAGGAAAGGGAGCCTGGGACAGTCTTTAAACAAAGGCTCGATTGATCAGTAAAAATTTACTAACGATGTTCACTGGAATAGGCTCGGGGGTACAAAGGGAAAAAGAGCCCCTGCCTCAGTGGGCTTATAGGAGTGGGGACATGGAAGAGACAGACAGGATAAATGAAAGGGGATTTCTAAGAAATGACCTGAGACGATATTTCCCCAAACCACAGGGGCTGGCCCAGACCCCGGAGTCGCACCGTGTGCGTAGGCCCTCCCTCGTGCTAGTCCCCCACCTTCCTGGCAGGGGAAGCGTGGGGAGCATGACTCAGCTGCGGGGCAGGCGGGAAGGAGGCCGGGCGGCTGAGTCACAGCCCGAGTCTCCGTGCCCATCGCTCCCTTGCCCAGCTTCAGAAGGGCTTGCGCCAAGCATCCATAGAACTGGGGAAGGCCACGGGTGATGGCCTCCAGGACAAGCAGAGAACATGGGGACCGCCCGCGGGCTTTCCTGGGCAGAGGCCGGCCAGGAGAAACCCGCCCAGGGCTGGCCTTTCCCAGGGGTCTGCGCTCTATCTGTAACGCCACCGGCCTCCCATGATCCTGAGCACTGAACGGCTCCTTGGAGAAGGGGCTGCTCCCTTTCTGTGGGATCCTTCCCCTCTCCTCGCTGAAGAATCAAGCTTTCTGGGCTAGGTCCCCCGCAGGATTGCGGGTTCTCCTTTGACTTGAAGGCAGCTGTGGGGGCTGAAGGCTGCCCGTTTCCTCACCTGTCCCTCTTCTCTCATGGCCCCAGAGGAAAGAACAGAAAAGGGCTGAGTTTGGAGGCCCCTCCAGCCTTCAGCATCACCACCCGGCAGATGAAGGTGGGGAGCCCCCCTCCTCTGCCTTGTCTGATCCCAGTCAGCAAACCTTGTCCCTGTGTCACCGGTGACCTTCCCCATGCAGCCCCATGGGAGACCCTGAGCTTCCTGCCCCGGGGACAGAGACAGCCCCGGAGCCCTCAGCGACCTTACTCTCCACCGAGGGCCGGGGCCGGCTTGGGGCCCACAAAGCCTTGACATTCACGAGCTCATCTGATCTTCAGGGCGAGTCGGGGGGCGATGCTTGTTTTTCACGAGCACAGAGGGGGAACGAGTCCCATGGTGCACACACTAAATAGCCGGAGGAAGGCGGGGAGGCGAGCACAACTCTTGCTTCTCAGACGGGTGAGCTCCCTCTTAACCAAGTGGGAGACTGAGGCCACCGGCAGGAGCAGACGGGGAGATGGGAAGCCCCTCTTCTGACTCCAAATCCAGCCCATTTCCCAGAGCTCAGTCGGGACAGCAGAAACAAGAGGAGCCCCATGGCCAGTGCCCTGATGCTCGTGCGAACCAGGGGAAGGCAAACGGCCTGTGTGAAAGCCTCCGTGTTCCTCCGGGGTGGGGGATCCTTTCCGGGGTCTCTGGGCTTCCAGAGCCAGCTCTTTTTCAGGGAGCTCAGCAAACAAAGGTTTGGGGAAGATGGATGGCCTTGAACGCCATCTAGGAAAGCATCACTTCTCTCCATTGTTCCCCCAATCTTCCTCCTTCCCACATTAATAACCACATGACAGCTGCACACAGGATGGATTATTTATTATCAAGATGGGAGGGAGGGATATGTTCATTAAGCTGCCGGAGACATGCTGAACCACGGCGAGCAGGTGGGGAGGGAACGGTCTGGCCCAGACAGGATGGACAGAGACACAACGGGTGCCTGATCATCTGGGGCCCCGGGGGGCATTCTCGCCCCCCGGCTAGGCTGGCAGAGGTCACCCATCCCTCCTTCCCCGAGACCCCGGAGCTTCAGGTTTAAGGAACTTTCCAAACCCCTGAGAGGCAGCGACAGAAACAGAGCATCTTCCGAGCCTCCTTGAACCAGCCCAGGGCTCTCTCTCTTTTCCTCTTTATACTTTCAATCCCATCCAAGCACAACGCGGTTCCCTTCTCTGAGGCTTCTCCAAGCTCTCTCTATTTGCAGCAAGGAACGGCTCAGGAGGCCACTGGCGGGTCTGTGCTCTCGCTCCTTCCATCGGAGAACCGGAGGGTGAATTTGGAGGCTGGCGAGTCTTCACTTAGGGCAGCCTCCCTCCAGCTTTGGGGCAGCTCTGGTTGTTAGGGAGCTCTTCCTTAATGCTAGTGCGTCTCTCACTGATCGCAGGGCTCCGCTTCCCGGGCTCAGGCAGAGGGAGGTCTGGACACCAGCGTGGCTGATTCCTGACGTCACAAGGGGCCGAGCTTTTGGAGGTTCACTTTTTTCCTGCAAACTGGGACTACGGAGGCCCTGCTCCCCACCTCCCAGGGACGGGAGAAAGGTGCTTTCTAACTCTCCGAGAGCTCTAGGACTGGTAACGATTCTGAATGTCGCAGGCTTCTGCCCGAACAACAACAGCAAGGGCTTCCTTCCCTCCTTCTCTCCTTGTCTCCTGAAGTCTCTGTGCGTGTGCCCGGAGAAAGGAAAATGCAAAGTACAAACAGCAATTTCAAGAGGCAAATGTTGGGGGCGTGGGCGGCCAGTGGGAGACTGGGAGAGACCTTGCACAGGAGCTGGATCGGGGGGAGCTTGAAGGCAAACGCAAGGCTCTCAGCAGCCCAGGTGAGGAGGGACGGCACCACAGACATGGGGGGCACCGCGCAAAGGTGCAGGCGACGGAAGCGCAACGGTGTTAGGCAGTGAGAGCGAAGGAGGGAGTCTGGGCCACGGGAGGGGGAAGGAGGAGCCGGGGTCTGGGGGTGGTGAGGCCGGAGGGCGGCCGGCAGGGGAGCTCAGCGACCCTACCTCTGAAGGCCCGCCCAAGGCTCACTGGCCTGCTTCCCCCCATTCTTGGGAGAGGAAGCTCCAGCAACCGTCGCCATTGGGATACTTGCAAACTGACATCAGAAATCCAGTGGGCCTTGGGCGTCTGTCTAAGGAAACCGGGGCAGACACACAAAAGCTGTATGTTAGCATGTGATTCAGGGATCCTAGGAAGGAAATGACTTCAGTTAATGAAACACATACGTGCGCTCTCTCTCTCTCTCTCTCTCTCTGTCTCTGTGTCTGTCTCTGTTTCTCTCTGTCTCTCTGTCTCTGTGTCTCTCTCTGTCTGTCTGTCTGTCTCTCTCTTTGTCTCTGTGTCTGTCTCTCCCTCTCTCTTTCCTATGTGGATGAAACCTATGGGATCACAAGGGATATATGAAGAACCACTCAGCAGCTCAGGCTCCCCACCCTAGTAATGGCTGGAGGCAGAAGGCAAATCTGGGCCTTCCTGACTCCAACATCCAACCTCTAACCTTTAAATCACAGCCCACATAAAAGAAAGGAAAAACCAAGTTTTCCAATGGTTTTAAGATGAGTTTACAAAGTTTCTAAAATTCTATAGCGCATCGTCTATAGCGTGTCGGTACATAGTTGTTTTTATCCCGTGTCCCTCATTGGAAGGAGTCCCTCCCCTTTCTTTGTATCCCTAGTGTCTGACAAAGAGTCGTTTTTCACAAATATCTTGAGTCGACTTGAATAAAATAAGATCTCCTGTCAGAACGCACAAACTCTCCAACGAAGCGTTTCCATGTTTGGAGAAGAAATCTGCTTCACAGACAAAGTTCTTCTTCGAATGCTTCAAGGATGCAGGATGTCCTCAGCATGGGGCTACCCCCAGCCATGGAAACGGGCAACCCTGCGAGCCAGAGGCAGGATATCGGGTGGTACAAGAAACGGTTTCTCACCCGGAGACCCACAGTGGTGATAAACGGGCCCGCAATCACTAATCACTTACTAAGCACTTCCTGCGTACCTGGCGAGAGGAACCCCAAAGGGAGTTTCTACAACTCGTCTGGCTCCGGAGAACCTGCAGGCCGACCAGGCTTCCGGGAGCCCAGGGGCTCTACCTCTGACTGGCGGCAGCAGATTCGGACCTGGCAGAACCTTTGCAGCCCCAGGCAGGTCCCATAGAGCCGAGGAGACTTGCCGACTGGTTGGCCGTGACCAAGAGAGTACTCCTGAGTCTGCCGGGTCAGACCTCTGAGGATAAAAAAATGGCGAGAGATGAACCTGTCCCTGTCCCTAGAAAGATTTCTAGAATTACCTGGGAGAGACCCGACAGAACAAAGAATTGGAAGTAAGCCAAGGCAGTATGGTGTCCACTTGAGTAGCTGGACCAGATGATCAATAAGGGTTTCTCCGGTTCTGAATCTTATGATCTGAAATCAACTGGGAATGTTGTGACAAAATGGATCCATCCCTCAGCATTTATTGCCTACCATAATCACATGCTGTGCTAAGGACACAAATGTAAGTGGAACACTGAAGGGATCCTCATCGATTGGGAAATAGCCCAACGGCTGGGACATGCGAACATGATAGAACGTTATTATTCTGTAAAAATGATGAAGAAACCTGGGAAGATTTGCATGAACTGATGAGGAGGGAAGGAAATAGAACCCAGAGAACGTACCGGAAAGACAACTTTGAAAGACTCGGCAACTCTGATCAACATGGAGCCCAACTGCAATTCTGAAGGACTCGCCATGATGCTTATTTCCCATCTCCTCACACCAGGAATCTGAGGGAAGGTGAATGAGACATCCTTTTCTTTTTCAACATGGAAAATGTGGGAACTTATTTTGCTTACAAATACATATTTATAATAGACTCTTTTTCTTGCTTTCTCAATGGGGGCAGAGTGGAACGGAGAGAATGTAGATGTGAAAATAAAATAAAATTGAATTTCAAGAAATACTTCGGCACAAGAAAAAAGACAAAAGGAAACAGTTCCGTCTTTGCTAAGCTTATATTCTGCCGGGGACTTGACATTCTATTCATTTCCTTTGACCCAATGAGCTCACAATATACTCCAATACTTGCTGTGGAATCACTTTGAGCAGCACTTTTTCTTAGTAGGCAAAAAACTTGTAAAATGTGTGCCCACAAATTCGGCAATGGCCGAACCACCTGCAGCATATGCATCGAAAGAAATGAAAAATATGAGCGAGGAAGGGAAATTTGGGAAGATTTGTTTGAAGGGCCACAGAGCAAAACTAGCAGGAAAACTATAAACCCTCCTGTCCACCTAAAGTTTCACAAGACCACACTAAAAGACACTGCACGATGTCCAATCAGATTGCGCACGATGTCCAATCAGATCGCGCACGATGTCCAATCATATCGTGCACGATGTCCAATCAGATTGTGCATGATATCCAATCAGATCAGGCACAATGTCCAATCAGATTGTGCATGATGTCCAATCAGATCAGGCACATGTCCAATCAGATTGTGCATGATGTCCAATTAGATTGCGCACAATGTCCAGATCTGTATTTCAGATAGAACGTGACAAAATTAACTCTCCTCCTTCCTCTTGGTGGCAGGTGGAAGGCTGTTTCATACTTTGCTGGTTGTGGCTGAGGGTTCCTTTGCTTTGCTTAAGTCAAGGACCCTAGGACCTTTATTGAGAAGAGATGGAAGGGAAGGAAAAATATGGCACTTTCCTCTCCAGTTGAGAACACTGGTCTTCCCCTTTCCCTTCATCACTCAAACTGGTGACCAGTTCCCTCCATAATGTTCTTCTTGTCTTCTCCCTTCCCCATTTCCTCCCCCAGCTCCAGGTGGAATCAATCTCCCTTTATAATATTTGCAGTTTTCTCCATTATTCCTTTTGTTCTATTTATCGGCGTATAAATCGTTGCCTTCTAAAGGACAGGAGGTAAGCCTTGTTTGTTTTTGTATCTACTAAAGCATGCAGTGCAAGGACCCGTACGTTAGATAGTAATTGATAGACACACAGATAATAATGGATCAGTGGACAAATGGTGGCGTCTGACCTTTCCGGAAAGCTTTCCTTGACTGTTCCCACTTGCACAGACCTCGTCCTGATCTGAATCTCCCTGAAGTTGCTACTTGGAATCCCCATTTAGTACAGGGCTACTGATCAGGCCCATCTGAGACCCCTGGGGACCGACCCAGGGACAGCCCAGCCCACGGCGTCCGGTGCTAGGTTGGCCGGAAGAGATTGGCTCTTGTGGTCAGTGTAACTTGGAAGGGCCACGTGGGAGCAGAACGCAGGAGCATCATTGGAAAGAGGGAGTCCAGGAGCATGGGGAGCAACATTGGTCAGAGTGGGATGGGCAGAATTTGGCCAAAAAAGTGAGAGAGACAAGGACAGGAGCCTGCGTGGTGTGTGCTGAGGGCAGCCGGGGCCGAGTTCTGGAGCGTTCTATCTGGGGGGACACAGGTTGGAGGCTCGGTTGGGTAGTTGTAGAGGATGGGGAAAGGGGGCTGGCAGTCCCCACTGAGCTACAAGGTGACACAGTGGAAGGGCCAGTTTTAAGAAGAGCCTGTTTTTGGCTGCAGCAGGGAGGACCAGGCAGGTAACGGCAACAAGAACAATGACAACGTAACGACATCCAAATCACTCTCCCTACAATGCTGTCCTCCCACCCAATGAGGTATCCAATGAAAGAGCTGTTCCCCCCATTTTTAGTGTTAGAAATCAAGGACATCCTGCACGGTCCCATTGCTGGGAACAAGACTTGAATTCCAACTCTATGGCCAATGTTCTTTGAGATGTTCCACTGAGTTTGCCCACAGGGCACTGGGAAGCCTGGGGAAGCCCGGGAAGGTCCTGGCTCATTGGAAGGCTGTGGGACCTTTGATGGCCTCCCCCGCCAACTTCATTTCCTTGAGTACAGAACAGGGCTGGCAGGTCCGCTGCACGGGGTGTTGGGAGAGTCACTTTTCCAGCCCTGAGGGGCTACAGGGGGGTGACCAGCCAGGTAGCAAAGCTAAGGGATGATGGGGAATCGGCCCGGCTCTCTGGCATCCACACAGTATGAAGGGACCCAGATGAAGGCTCTCGAGACTCTGGCTGCCGGGGATGGGAAGCCCCCAGACCGAGAGCTCAGGGACCCCGGGGCCCTCTCATCCAAGCCCGATGGGGTCAGCCCCGCAGGGATAAAGACGCGACAAGCCTTGAGTCATATGGATTGTAAGGACCAGGGAAAGACCTGTCAGGGGAGGTTAAGAGAAGACAAAGTGAAGAATCCCCCTGGTTGCAAAGGCACCAGAATAAGAAACATGAGCATGGGTGGGATCGTGGAGCAGGCGACAAACTCTCCTCAGTATCAGGGCTACCTATGGGGACCCAGGAGATCCTGGAGGAGAGTGGGAATGTGCAGGAAGGAAGGGTCCCTCATCGACTCATCCATCCACGGATGCTGATAGTGTCAGGCTTGGACTCACAAAAATCTGAGTTCAAATCTAGTCTCAGATACACACACACCAGCTTGTCATGTGGTAGGTCCTGAATAAATACACATTCCCTTCTCTTGGCTCCATGTAGTCATTCACTTGAGCACTTAGTAAGCACCTACACCATACGGCAAGGGAGAAAAAAACAAATGTGACTCAGCCCTGCCCTCTCAGAGCTCATTCTTCTGGATGAAAAGGACCTGCTTGAGGACTGAATATTAGGGATGATCCTTCCCTCTCAGGATTGTAACATAAGTAAGTCCTGGAGGCAGATTCTGGGACAGGGTAACTTGGGGGCCAGCCCTGGCGTTCCTTGGCAGAGGGAGTACTCGGCTGAAGAACGACCTCCCACCGACGCAGGCTGGCCCCTTCTCTGCCCCTGGGAATCCTTGCAGTGCTGCCCGCACCAAGAGGGACTTCTCCAGGGGTCAGACACACGGCAGGATCTCCTGATGCAGGCTGGCCCCTTCTCCGCCCCTGGGAATCTCTGACAGGGACTTCTCCAGGGGTCGGACACACAGCAGGACCTCCTGATGCAGGCTGGCCCCTTCTCCGTCCCTGGGAATCTCTGACAGGGACTTCTCCAGGGGTCGGACACACAGCAGGACCTCCTGATGCAGGCTGGCCCCTTCTCTGTCCCTGGGAATCTCTGACAGGGACTTCTCCAGGGGTCGGACACACAGCAGGACCTCAGGCCCGGATACACGACAGGACCTCAGGCCGGGCCGCTCTGTGTCCCGCCTCTCATGCGCTCCAAAGTTCTACAAAACCGCCCTCTGGGAGATGGACCTCGGAGGGAGAAAGCCTCCAAAACAGCACGCGACTCCGAGGCAGCGGAACGGGCTGACAAGCACAAGCTGTGCTCACCAGGCCGTCCCCGAACTAGGAACAGATCGTCTTCCCGACGTCTGTCCCTGCCTTGGAGCAGACCCATCCGACGGTGCTGGAGCCTAAGTAACCCACCCTGTGTGAAATGAGCCTTCCCCGACCCCGGGCAGGTCCCTTAACCTGTTGGTCTCTGTTTCCTCATCCACAAAACAGGGATAATATTGGCCCCTGCATCCCAGGGTCCAGCCGAGAACTTGGCCATTCCCATCCCACAATAAGCCTCATGACTTCCCGGGAGGCTTTGCCCTCCATGAGTCTCAGGCTCCTTCCCATCATGCTTAGAGGGAACCCCCAATTTTGCTCCCTAGACACAAGACAATAGGAAAGGACTTTGCTCCCGAGCTAGCTTGGATGGGAGGAAGGACTGGGGCTTTCGATGGTCACCAGAGACCACAAACGGCGACTCCTGCATTTCCCTAACTGGGAACATATTCCGAGCCTCTTTTTTTTGCTAGAAAACCAGCCTTTCTCCCAGCTGGGCTTTGCCTTTCACACCATCTCCGCCTCCTGTACCAAGGGTCCTCCCAGAGAGTCTCCTGAGCTCAATTCCATTCCCCTCTGACTATTGAGGAGTTTCTTCAAGCCAGAATCAGGGGATATGGAGGAAAAGCAAGGCTTGCCCATGAGAACCTTCCCTCCCACTGGCTAAATGGTCCTGCAGCCAGAGAGGCCGTGACCAAAAGGGGCCCGATTCCCAAGTCCCAGCCTTTGTCCTGCCGAGAGCCGTCTGGCTGAGTCAGGCCGTCGAGCCTCAGTTTTCTCATCTGTTCGATGGTGGGGATGGGGGAAGGAAGGGTCCCATCACTTCCATGGACCCTCCCCCCAGATCTAGCATTCTATGATCACTATGGAAGGACAAGGGAACTCAGTGTTCCCCTCCTTAGGGGGACAATGTAGCGAAGTTACCCAGCTCAGGCCTTCCTGGTAGAAATCAGTGTTCACGGACAGAGCTTTACTAGGGAAGGAAAGGCTGGCAGCTGCCTAGAATACATCTCCTTGGGCCTGCAAGAACAGAAATATATTCCTTTCGTAAATCAGGTTTTTGCAATCAGCAAACGTCTAAGGGGACATATGCTCATGAGGCTTAAGCGCAGGCACTTTTAATGCCTGAAAAAACCCCAAAATGTCTGTTTCCATTGAGTTTACTCCAATCAACATTTATTAAACCCAATTATATGCACAGACATGTGGGAGGGCAACAAGGACAGAGTGGGAGCAGCCTCCCTTCTCAAGAAGTTTTTAATCCGATTGCTTTTGTAGGGCAGACACGGACCCGAGTCTGACAAAAGGGAGAACGAGACGAGAGCCAAGGACCGAGCTCGATGCCGCGCTGGCGGAGGGAGGGGTGACGGCCGAGCCGGGGGTTTTTGTGCAACGTACTGTGGTTGAACAAGGGCAGGGACACACGACACTGAGCGGCGGCGGCGCCATGTTATAATCTGCCAATGGCGTCCACAAGTCCATAGTTCAGCATCCTTCCCGCTACAAAGGCAGATCCTCAGCATCCCTGCAAGGTTGGAGGGGAAGGGGCCCGCGTAATGCTGGTGCAAGGTCAAAGTTCCCAAGAATTGCCTTCTCCTTCGGATTACGCAGCACCAGTGTTCCAGGCGACCGCCCAGTACCTTAGAGACCATTCACTGATTTTGTATTTAGGGAAGAAAGAGTCAGTCAAGATGCAATTATTGAGCACCTACAAGGTGTCGGCCACTGTGCTGGGCGATGGAAAGACAAAGAAAGGCAAAAGGCAGCCCCCAATCTGACGGGGTTCACGACCTACTGGGGGCGATAACCTAAGTATCACAACCAAGCTGTGGACAGAAGAAATTGGAGATAATGAGAAGGGAGGGTCAGCATAAAGGGGACTGGGAAAGGCTTCTTAAAAGGAAGGAGGGATTTTACCTGGGATTTGAATGAAGCCAGAAAAATCAGAGTGAAAAGAGAGAAGCAGGGGAAGAAAAGTGGCTAGAAGTATGAGTTTGGGCAAGAAAAAGTAGAAGCAATGTTATTTGCAGAAGGAACCCTGAATTTGGAGTGTAAGGACCTGAGTGTGAATCCCATACATGCTCCACTGGGGAAATCTCTCTTCGCTGGGCTTCAGTTTTCTCTGAAATAAGGGGTTTGAACTGAATGAACTCAAACATCCCTTAGAACTCTCAAGCTACCTGGCATGGGCACCATGGCTACAGGAGAGTCTCTGGGCCCTGCCTGGGGGGCAATCGCTCCCCGACTTTGGTGATAAACCTGAAGAGGGCACCTGTGGCCCCAAGAGATTAAAGGACTGCTCCAGAGCCACAGAGCTGGTGTCGAAAGTGGGAACCGATCCTGCCTGTTTCCAACTTAAGCGCTCTATCCATCACATCCTGCTTCCCTTTCTCTGTAAAATCAGTACATGAATTCAGACATTCTCAGTATATAGTATTGGGAGAAAAGCACTTTGTAAATTCCAAGGCACTAAACCAATGAGAGTCAGCATCATCACCTACCACTATCATCATCATCACCATCATCACCATCACCACCATCATCACCATCATCATCATCACCCTCATCATCATCATCATCACCACCATTATCATCATCATGATCATCATCATCACCACAATCATCACCTTCATCTTAATCATCACCATCCTCATCCTCATCATCATCACCATCATCACCCTCATCATCTGTTTAGCCTGGAGTATAAAACTGATAGAAATGTGCAGCACTGACCTGCACGTGAGGACCCCCATTGGCTGCATATTGACTTAGAAAGCCCCCCGTTGGTCCGATGTTTTCCTTTTGTTGCTTTTGAGGCACGTTCCCCCATTACATTTTAATCTGGCCCAGGCAGCGCTGACTCCTCCTCCGGCCTCCCCGTGTGAGCTCCTTCTCCTGACACAGAGCTGCGCCTTCTCTGCGACTTACAGTTCGGGACGGCCTGGCATTTGGGGCTCAGGGCAGGCCTGGCAGGGCTGCTGGTTCCTTGAGCCTCACCCAGAGTCTGGGGTCATTTTCGTGTTCCGGGTCAGACAGCATCAACGCGCTGCCCTCCTACAGCTCTCCCAGACTGGCCCCCCGGCTCTCACTCCTGACCCCTTCTTCCCTTCCCTTGATCAGACAGTCTCATCTCCTAGGTCAGAGCCTCCACTCTGTGGCACGTTGCCAGACGCGGCCCCTCGTCCTTCCCTCAGCGGTGGATGTGGAGGAACAGCAGCCCTTCGTCCTGTCCAGAGCTGAGGCTTTCCCTTCATTCTCCTGATACTACTCTGTCTTTCCCCGGCCTCCTTCTCATCACTCTCCTTCCTCTCATTCTTTTTCCCAAGTCAAACGTTCCCAGAGCCTTGCAAGCTCAGAGCACCCTGCCCGGGTCCCCTGCCCTTCTTGGGTTGCTTCAGGCTTTTTTTGGCTCACATATTCCTGGGACCTATGGCTCTCTTCCTCCACTTTCCTACCCTAGAAGTTATCTGTTGCCAAGGCCTAGGAATCTATATTGGGCTTCTCCTGGCCCCTTCTGGCTACCACACTCACACAAGACTAAGTCAAGCCCAGCCTTGGCAGGACTGGGAAAGGCGTCTTCTCCCGGGCTGCCCTCCTCCCTGGATCCACCCAGATCACAGACAGAGGAGTTTTAGCAAGATTCACGTTGATACTTTCTTCCCACTTCCACCAATGGATCACACATTAAGACTGGAGGTCAGAATGTAAGCTCTCTGACAACAGAGACACAACAGGGCTTTTCCCGCAGCAGGACATCTGATGGAAGCTTGTTGAATCTAGTTCAACGGTTGTGTTTTACAGAAGGGGAAACTGAGGCTCAGAGAGGTCAAATGACTTGCCCAGAGTCACAGTGAGATCACAGCAGATGAACCCTTTATCCCCACATGGAACTCTTTCACTGCAGCTTTGGCGCTTCCCCTTTTCCCGCTCAAGGGAGAAGCTCATGCTTCTAACTCAGCCAAACGTCAGAGACCTGGGGAGGTTTGGGGGGCAAGATGATGTCACACAGTGAGGGGAAGAGGGGCTTCATCATGGGATCCAAAGTTGGTTAAACCACAGACAGAAATCCCAAGCATCACCTCTTGGCCCTTTGCTGAAAATTTCCTTCCCACTTTGACCACCAGAAGTGCTTCTAGCCCTCCCACAGCCCATCTCCCTGACTCACAAGGCCAATCGATGAAGAGAGACCGAGGGGCTTTGGCCGAAACCCATTTCTTTTCCTCTTCTGCCAAGCTGACCGACACGTCGGGGCCCTCCTAACAGGAGATGCTGCCAACAGAGGCAGAAAGGAGAAGCTCCCTGGAGTCTCAGCAGGTCCCAAGCCTGGAGCTTCGGGACCACAGAGGGATGGCTTCAGGGCTCCCCGAGAAGTTCGCTCCTTTGAACATCAGTGACCTCACTGCTTTGGGGTCCCTCGCCTCTCAGGGCTCAGAGCTGGAAGGGGCCACACAGATTCCCTAATTGAATCCTATATTTTACAGAAGGGAAACCGAGGACCTCTTACTTAGTTCATGGAACAACAAGGAGATAGAATCCTTCTTGCCGCTTTCTTTTCCCAGAGTCAAAAACAAGCATTTAGGATGTACTGGACACTAGGGCTGTAAAGAAGGAAAAGCCAACGGGTGCTGGATGGTGATGGCAGTGGGCAGACATGGCAAGAGAGGCCCATCATTTGCACGCTCTCTAGATCTGAAATTAAGCAGCTAACTCACAGCAAATTGTCCTTAAATAATCCTAAAAGGCCACTCCTGATGAATAGATCATAGCCCTAATTACACAGAATATTCAGCGGATCTCAAGCTTTCAAAACACACACACACACACACACACACACACACACACACACAAACTCACACACTCTCTCTCTCTCTCTTTCTTCCTAATCTTTTGGATCAGATTTGACTTATCATTGTTTCAAAATGAATAAATGATATTTTTGCAGAAATGCTTAAAAAAGAACCCCTTGATTTTAGGGCAAAACTGACATTTATCTCCTGTTCCCCCAAGGAAGCAACTCCACTACCCAAGTCTAATGCATGGGAAAGGAAGCTTCTACTCAGGTGGTTTTTGTCAACATCAGTGAAAAGGAGGAGGGGGATGGAGGAGGAAACAACTAAGAGTGGGGCCTTGCTCTGGCTTTGGGGTCCTTTGGAGTCCATCTTGCATCAAGTATTTATTACTATGTACGAGACTCTGGAATAATTGCTGGGGAGAGAGACAAAAAGGAAACAAACAGTCCTGACCTCCAAGGAGTCTCCATTATCCTGGGACAAGAGAATAATTACAATGTGATTAAGTAAACACAAAGCCATTTCAAAGAGAGAGAGAGTGTTTGTTCCCAGAGGAAGTGTAGTGGAAAGGTGTGTGGAGTAATTGGCCCATGAACTGTGCCTTGTGGAAAGTCACCAGAGACTGAGGGGAAAAGGAAGTCCCTTCCAAAGGTAGGCTCAGAGACTGCGCAACCAGTTATTAGCCCATTGCTTCTCAATCCTCATCAGAGTCAATCTGGGAAAACTGGAGTCAAAAGATTGGGAATTATGGGAAAAAACGTCCTCCTCATATATGTCAGTAGACACAGTGTGAACGAAACCATGAAATAACACTGGAGTTCCCCTTGACTTATTTTGTTTTGTTGCTAAAAACAATGGCCAGATAACATACGAGATCCCAAAGCCAAGGAAGAGAGGAGGCAAATGACATTAGCTTCTTGCCTCCCTGAACAGGTTTTGTGAAGCTGACTTAACTAGACAACATTCAGGTGGCAAGGATCCAGCAGCCGGAAGGCTGAGGATGCACTTAGTCAGCAGGTTGGATGCAGCAAAGCCTCCGGTCTTCAGAGCAGTGAGACACGCAGTGTTTCAAGCACAAAAAGATCCCTGAACATGTGGCTGAGGGGTCATTGGCCGGAGCTGGTCTCAAGCCTTGACATCACGGGACCCGTGATCTCGGGACCTCACTTGGAGATTACCAGAAATTTCTCTTTAGCCTGCACAAATTTTCTACTGCTTAAAACAAACAAACAAACAAAAACCCAAGTAAACTGTGGCCTGTACATGTGGGCCTGACCATCCATCCTTGGGAAGAGTCCACCCCGATGAGGGCAAGAAGAAGCTCAGATGAGGAGGAAGGATAGCCAGAACAAATCAGACATGGCGCACGTGTCCATGTTTGAGCAAGCAAGGTCTGGCTGGTCCCCTGTTCCAGGCCTCCGTTTGGGGTGGGGAGGAGACTGGGGCATAGTCTTCACGAATGGCTTCCTGGAGCAGTCAAAGTGCTTTCCCCAAGGGAGGGATGGCCAGGCAGGATGAGGGGAGTCCTTTAGCAGGCTCCAGCACCTGCTTCCCAAGCCCCTCCTAAGCTAGGTCTCCAGCAGCCCAATGAAAACTGAAGGGGGATTGAAGGAAATTGGGTCCTGAAGGCACTATTCGCTTATTAAAACTCATATTCACTGATAGGAGTTTTGGTATTTGGAGTTATCTATGGCTAATATTTCTAATATGGCTCCTCTTTCTTATAGCTAATAACATTAATATTATAATTATCTAGGCTAGTGGAAAGGTTTAATATCATTAATGTTATAATTATCTAAGGCTAGTGGGAATAAAAGAATGAGTCAATTTGTGCCTTGGGGATTCTATATATACTTCTATCGTACTATCTTTCAAAGTCTGGATGAGCCCCTCTTCATGAAGCCTTCTCACATCACTCCTGATGGAATTGACCTCTTCCTCTCATAACGCTTTGTGTCTGTCTTATCATACTTATAGCATATTACTTTTAAATCATGGAAATTACTATAAAATAGGTTTTGTTTATTAATAGTGCTAGGGTAATTTGTTCCTATGGCTTATCTGCCCTACTAGATTATAATGTTCAAGGAAGGTCTTCTCCATTTTTCCATCCTCCACAGCATCAGGCACGAGTCCCTGCACACAGTCTATTATAAAAATATATTTGCTGAAGGAATTCATTTGTCATTTGAAGAAAGAGCTTACGCTCCATTACAGGTGCCAGCAAGTGAAACATGTCTCCTTGGCCTAGGTTTCAGAAGTGAAATCAAGATCTGGACGGTCTGGAGACAGGATTTCTCTTAGAGTATTGCATTTAAAACACGAAACTCATCTTGGCAGAAAATGTGTAACCAGGGCCCTCAGTCAAAATTTACCGTTTTTTCTCCTCCTGATATTAACCAGATTTTGGTCTTTAATCAAGATCATTAAAAATATTTAATCAAAAAACTAAATTAAGGTTCTTACTAGAGTGATTTGATTGACAGAGGTAGACACAGAATAGCTCAATTTCAGCAAAGTAGCTGACAAAAATCCCTCATGATATTATATTACAAACAGCTGGTACAGTGATGGGAGCATTCTACTTAGGATTTGGGGAGACTTAGGTGCAAAAGCCTCTTGATACACTGGCTGGATGTGATTCTGGGCAAATCACTTTACTCTCTAAACCTCAGTTTCCACATTTACAAAAAAGGAGAATAACAGATCCATCTCACAAACTGTCAATTGGATGAAACGGCACAAACTAGGTAAAATGGTTTGCTCTTAAAGTGATCCATAGATGTTAACCTGTTAATTCACGTTAACATTAATATTTTCTTGGACAATATGGGCAAATAAATATAGGCTGTTTGAGTCGATTCAAGAAATGGCAGTGGGGCAACTGCAACATGCAAATTTTTTGGCTTTGGGCAGAAACAAAAACAAATAAGAGCCAATCTATAAACTAGTAGAGAACAAGAAATAAACAGGAGATTATTTAGAGGCTGAGGATCAGGACACAAAAAAACACATGAAGAAGATGTATATGGGGAAAGGAGAGGTTGTAGCTGAATAGCCACAGCCCAATAGTATTGACTAATGTGACAGTGTCTACTGGGCCGCTCATCTCTGATGGTTAATTTACAGGGACCTGTCCTTGGTGCTGACTTATTAATTGCACAGCATCATGAAGAACTAACTGTTGGGCTTCCAGTGAAGACTAACTGGATTTAAATCCTGCCTCAGACACATGTGACTCTAGAGCAGTCACTTGACTTCTCTGATTTTGTTTCCTCGTCTATGAGATTGGAACAACTACCTCTTAGGGTGGTTGGGAAGATCGAGTGAGAGAAGGTAATTTTCTCTGCAAATCTCAAAGCACAATATAAATGTCAGTTATATTTATTAATAGTAAGACGGAAAACACACCATTTAATTTTTTACATCATACAAAACCAGGCAGGATATCAAGAACAAGTTGGACAAGGGAATGAGGATTCAGAGAGATCTTGGCAGGCTGAACACATGGGGCTAGAACTAACAAGATAGAATTGAACAGGGCTGACTAGAATTTGTGCAATTTGGATATTTAAGAATAATTTACATAAATACAGGATAGGGAGCACCTGAGCTGATAGAAGTTCAATGAAAAAACAAGTAGGAAGAGAGAGGGCCTAATTGAGAGAAAGCTTCCCTTGAATGACTGAATGGAGGCTCCTGCCAAAGTCAGTGAGTGCAATCTTAGACTGAGAGGTTCAGTGGGGAGAGTCCTGATGCTGATAATCCAGGCCGGGCACTCAAGAACCATTGTATTCTGTTTTCAAGAAAGACACTGACCAAAATGACACAGTTACAGAATCTGAAGATTGGAAGGGACCTCAGAGGCCATCTAGTCCAACTGATACATGAAAGGAATCTCCATTATATACAACCTTACAGTAATCATTCAGCCACTGCTTCAAAACTCCCAAGGAGAGAGAACCCACTATGTGGAAGGCACCCAGAGGAGAGTTCAGTTTGATGGAAGGCCCAGAACTATGTCACATGAGGAATGAGGGAAAGAGGAGGGTTGAGAATACAAGTCTGGGGTGATGGTGGCAGGGAAGCTCTCTCTGAGTATATTAAATTAGAATTCTGGGTTGTCCTAGAAGATAAAATGAGGATCAGCGGGGGAAAGAAATTGTGTAATAATGAAACGGGCTGCCTTTCAAAGTAATGAGTTCCTCATTACTGGAAGTAAGTAATTCAGGCAAAGTTGAGGTGATCAGGTGGCTAAAAGACTACAAAAGAGATTCCTAAAGATTTGGGTCTTTTCCCACATTTTTTCCAATGAGGTAGAGGGAAAGAAATTTTAAAAAAATGCTTGTTAAAAAAATAAATTTTAAAAAGGAATCTTTATATTACTATAGTTCATTGGATAAGATTTTTCACTTCTTTTCCAGCTTTTTAACGGTTTAATCCTCACTATTGTCTCCAGTACACATGTAATGTGAGTATCTGTATTTTGAGGATCACAGAGAGGTAGTTGCTGAATTGTAAGTAGGTAGCTGGTATGATTAAGAAATTATAGAAGAGTTAGACAAGTAATCACCAGAAATCCATCATTCTCAGGGCCCTTGGAACATCTAAGGAGTCTCGCTTAGGTTACTTTAGATTAGGAAGGAACTGAAGAGTCATTAAGTCTTAGGCCTTTTTGGATGAAGTGGGAAACTGAGGCAGAGAGGGTGCTGAAGTCCCACAAATAATCAAGGAACAATTAAGCTCAGGACTCTGTCTCCACAGTCGATGGCTTTTCCTCCGTGTCACAGCTGCCTATGTCAACCACTCACACTTTCACGTATCTGTAAATATTCATGATTAACAGAGGGCCCCCATCAGGGAGCTCGGAAGGCCCAAGAGGAGTAGAAGTGTATTTACACACGGTCCCTGCTGCCAGCCTACAACACACAGAAGTCCAGTACAGAAGCAGAGGGGGCAGGGATGGCAGAGAGCACGGAGATCACAAGCAAAGCCCTCCTTTCTGAGGGGCCGACAGCGCCGTTGAGAGACCCGGGGGCTCGAAGGGGGCTGCACAACTACCAAAGGGGCAGAGCTGATTTTTGAAATCAGGGCCCACCGGTCCAAAGTCAGTCATCTTTGCGCTGTCACATGACCTTCCAAGGAAGCTGGAGAAACCCCCCTACTGGGTTTGGTCAACCTGTCAATAATTACAATCTAGTGGAGCAGAAAATGGTGAACGTTCACATGGAGATATAGATCAAATCTTAACCATTCTATTCACAAGGCACAGCTGGAGAAGTGTTTATAAGATATTTAGTCTCTCAGGAAAAATAGCAAGAAGACAGACTTCCAAAGGTTTGGCTAAAAAAATAAAAAAACCCTCCATCTTTGATGGTGAAATTACATTTTTTTAAAAGGGGACCAGACTCTCTTCTGAGCAAACATTTAATCTAAAAAAAAAAAGTCGATTCTGACTTTTACCACGCGGCCAGTAGTGACTATCTCAGACAGTAATTGCAGGGAAAACACACTTAGTGAAATTAATGCACAAAGTGAATGAGCCACTTGAGTATCAAGAAAACAAAACCTGCAGAAGTCACCAGAGCCCTCCAGTAGCTTCCCTGATGACAACCACATGAAAATAATTAAGGACCGAGGAATTAGTTTTGGAACCAAAACAAAGTTAAGCCCAACTACTCTGAATATTTTTTTTTAAACCTTCCTTTACAGGTAGGTATTCTTCAGATAAAAGAGAGTTCGCAGTTGGACAAAAACAGCATGAGGGCCAAATCTTTGGTTTCAAAATGGGAACCTGGAAAAAAAATATCCAGGCTTATTGTAAGTAAAATTTCAGAGTTGCCTACTGGGGAGAGCTATACAATACAAACTTGAAAAATCACCGTGTTCCATTGTGCTAGGATACTAACTTGAGAACATCAAATGCACAAGAGGTCAAACTGGGTTAGAATCAAGGGTTCCTCCGGCCCAGAGCTTGGTCTTTGGCGAGCCTGCTGGGAAATGCTTCCGGGGAAGGGGGGGCAAATCAGGATATTCTCCTCCAAGCACTTCTAGCTTTCTTTGTTTTTGAAACCTCCTTCAGCCCTGAATTCACCCCAATGGTCAAGAAATGATATATGTATTTTAGGGGCCACCAACTCTTAGGGCAACAATCCTCCCTAGGAGGAGCAGGTCTTTGTATCTGCCCTCAATTACCTCCTTCTGTTTCCTGGGCTGGTCCCTAGCACTGGTTGCCAGGGATTGGTCGGATGAAATCATGACGTCGTGTGAGTTTTGATCATAATCAAGCTTTCATTAACCTTCAACTTTCCCGATCACGGTGTAGCAGAGGAGTTTCCATCCCTTCCCTTCTAAGCAGTGAGACCAGAAACAACCCCAGTGGGCACACAAAGGACGGGGGTCTTTCTACAAAGAGCCACAGGGGAGCTCTGGCTATCACCCTCTGTCAAGGGGGGTGCAACAATCCCAGCATCCATTAGCTTAAACTGCTCCCCGGGTGCTGCAATGACTTCTAGGAAAACATCTGTCTCCCCACACCCTGCCAGTTCCCAAGCCAGCCCAGCCACGGGCAAACGCGCGGGGATTTCGGGGTCTCGCCGGACGGAGCGGGTCAGGAGGGAATCGCCCACGGGCTCCTCCAGCCGCCGACAACGGATTCCGGATCTGCCGAGTTGGGCCTACTGTGGCCCAGCCCAGTGTGTCACTGAGCAGCAAGGAGCAGTCTCAGCAGATTCCTCTCCGTGTCTAACACAGGCTCCCTGCTAAACGAACCAGTCACTGCAGTGAGCTACGGTGACCCGTGGGCCCACGGCCAGGCCGGAGAGCTCCCGCTTTCCACACGGCCGCGGGGCGTTACATAAAGCCCGTCCCCGGAGAACCCACACGGGCTCTTGTAGACTTCTCAGACACGGACACCCCCTCCCCCAGCCGGGGAAGGCCCGCTCATTCTTGGAACTCCTCTGTCCAGCAGCTTTCTAGAAAAACCAAAATGGGGCCAGGGCTCTCTCCCCAAGGTTAAAAGCGGCTCCCGAGTGCACTCTGCTTCCCTGGACATGCAACTCCAGGCCTCGGCCAGTGGCTTCCTAAGCACCTCGGGCAGTTCCCTCCACACCCTGGGGAGGGGCCACGTCTCTAGATGCCTTAATTTGAGATTCCCCCAACAAACGGCCCCTCTCGATGGCGAGGGCGATGTCCGGACATCCGCCAGCCCGGCTTTCCCTCAAACCGGTCCCTACAGCTGAACAGCCGCCCCCTGCCCCGGACTCCTGCCCTTGTGGGTGAATTTCCACATGGAGTGAAAGGCACTCTGCTCAGTGACTCCCTCCACAGGCCGGCTCGTGTGTAAGCGCCCGTGCGCATGCGCCCCACACACACACTCACACACACACACACGCTCACACTCATCCCAGGAAGCGGGGCTGACATCACTCCTGCATCCTACAGAAAATGATTCAACTCCATTTCACTGCATTTCCATGCGGATTAAAAATCTATTTAAAACATGAAGCTCCGGCAAATCAGAGCTTTCCCTGCTCCGGTGGAACCTCGAGCACGCAAGGTCGGACCCAAAGCCGGTTGGCTCCTGCCCCCGCCCAAAGCCTCTGGTTGTCAATGAATCACGGAGACAGACTCGCAATACTAAGGGCAACACAGATCCAAGATGGACTCCAAGCATCTGCCCAGGAAAAATGGGCGGCAGGAACACGGGAGCCAACTGCCTCCCCCGGAGCCCAGCCTGACTCCCACCACGCTGGCTCCCTCCAGAGACTCTCCCTGTCCACACACCGGGGGCTCCGGATCCTCAGCAAAAGGCCCCGAGAGGCCAAGGGAGGGGGCACCGGCCTTCGAGCAACATGGAGGCGTCAGCCCCTGCCCCCTGGGAGGCCCCGGGACCGCCCCCTGCTCCCCAGCCGCGTCCTCACAGCATATGGGAGGGGAGCGGGGGCACCTGCAGCAGCGTCCAGGGCAGTTCTCAACTTTGTGCAACTCACTTGGATCCCGAAGAACCGGGACCAAGCACAGCCTCAGAGCAGAACCGACAGAAAAACAAAGGCCCCGGTTCCTTCTCAGTGAAGGCGGGACAAGGCCTCCCTGCGGGAGAGGCTTAAACGGTCTCCTCGGGCTGCCCCCCGACACGCAGCTGCCCCGTCTCCCCCGGGCCATGTTCCAGGTGCCAGCGGGGCCTTTCTCCCAACGTTTCCCACAAGACACCTCGGTAACCCTGGGCAGTGTCCGGTGGCCTTTCCCACTCACTGAATGGAAGCACCAACATCTTTCCTTCCTCGCCCCCAAGAAGGGCTGGATTTCCCAACGTTCCGAGAGAAACCCCCTTTCTCGGGGTCCCCTTGCCCAACCACTGGCCCGGCTTCTCAGAAGCGCGGGCCGGGCCACGGCCTTCGCTCGACCTGCGGTCACAGTCCCTCCGGCCCGGGGTGGCTGGAGCACCAGGGTGGCCGGCCCCAGACCGGCGAGCTTCCCGAGGTCGCGCACTCTCCCCGACGGCGGCCACCTCGCACCGCGGCCAAACCGGGAAACCAGACCACTCCGAGGCAGCCGAAGCCCGCGCGGCCCACAAGTCCCAAGTTGGGGCTGCCGAACCCAATCACCGAACGACCTCCCCTCCCCCACGAGAGCCCGGCTCCTTCCAGAAGCACCCAGCAGCCATCTCCAGGTCCTACCTCGATGAGGAAGTCACCGGTTCTCAGGCCCGCCTGCCACGCTACTCCTCCTTCATCCACAGACTCCAGGTACTGCAGGGCGGGGAACGCCGGCGTCGGGGTAAACTCTTCGATCGGGGTGTCAGCTGAAGGACAGAGAGCACACGCCTCAGTCAGGCCCGGGCCGGACCCTCGGCACCGCCCAGGGCGTTCTGGGAGAAGGGGAGGAGGGCAGGTCGGGCCCCTCCAGTTCTCCTGCCTCTCCCACACCCTCCGTGAGACAGAGTGATGGGCCCTGGTAGCACACATCGACATGGCTGTCATTTTCTTGGGAAGCTTCCGTGACTAAACAGTTTCTGGTCTAAAAATGGAAGGTTCCTCCCCTGGTATGCAGGACTATCAAAACAGCCGCCCGAACCCGGGCCTCCGAGCTCCAGCCGCGGCACTCGGGGCTGCTCTCCCCCCGCCGCCGGGGGCTCGGGAGTGGGAGTCTGTCCCGGGCAGCTCAGGCCTCGAGGCCTCCAACTCGGGGAGCAGCAAGGCCTCCAAAGTCCTGCTCTCAGGGAAGCAGAGGCAGGAACACACACACACACACACACACACACACACACACACACACACACACACAGAGTCTCACACACACACACAGTCTCACACACACACAGTCTCACACACACACACAGTCACACACACACAATCTCACACACACACAGAGTCTCACACACAGTCTCACACACACACACAGTCTCACACACACACAGTCTCACACACACACAGTCACACACACACAGTCACACACACACACAATCTCACACACACAGAGTCTCACACACACACACAGTCACACACACACAATCTCACACACACACACACACACACACACGCGCGCGCACACTCTGTGGGGCCCTCCTTCCCCTCTTCCTCAGCTAAGTAAGGTGGGTTAGATTGCTCATGGATCCTAGGGCTTGAGAAGGAGACTTCCATGGGCATTGTGGGTCTGTGAACAGATGAATAAAACTGTATCAACAGATTAAAGGACAGCACCTCTCTCTCTCTCTCCCATATACACTACCTTCCTCCCACCACAATCCCCTCCCCCTGTTTCTCTCTGTTTCTGTGTGTGTCTCTGTGTCTGATACACACACATACACACACTATCCCCTCCCCCTGTTTCTCTCTGTCTGTCTCTGTGTGTGTGTGTCTTTCTGTGTGTGTGTCTCTTTCTCTCTCTTTCACCCCCCCACAATCCCCTCCCCCTATCTCTCTCTCTCTCTCTCTCTCTCTCTCTCTCTCTCTCTCTCTTTCACTCACACACACTATCCCCTCCCCCTGTTTCTCTCTGTTTGTCTGTCTCTCTGTGTGTGTGTGTCTCTTTCTCTCTCTTTCACCCCCCCACAATCCCCTCCCCCGTCTCTGTCTCTCTCTCTCTCTCTCTCTCTCTCTCTCTCTCTCTCTCTCTCTCTTTCACTCACACACACAATCCCCTCCCCCTGTTTCTCTCTCTCTGTGTCTCTTTCTCTCTCTTTTTCTCACACACACACACACACACACACACACACACACACACACACACACACACACACACACACACAGAGTTCCTGACCTCTAAGTTAAGTTGGGCCGAGCACAGGGGCAGAGGGCAGGTTCCCGAAGACCCGGGGCAGGTTCCCGAGGACCGCGGGCAGCCCTGATGCAGCGCTAATAGCCGCCCGCTCTGCACCTGTCCCCCTTTGCACTAAGGCTCCCCGCACACGTGCGGCCTTTCCCTGCCCGGAGCGGAGCCCACCTGGCCGCCTCGGGCTTCCCGGCCAAGTCCCGGAGTTCAGCCAAGACGTGTGGGCCTGGAGGGCGGCGGGGGGCAGCTGCCCCCACAGGTCCGGGGGCTCCATGGTAACCCGAGCCGGCTGCAGCTGAAGGGCCCCTTTTTAGCAGGGCGGGCTCATCCCCCTCCCTTCCCCTCCCCTCGCCCCCCACTGCCGCCTCGCCTCTGACTCCCAGCCCGCGGCCGGGCAGCGGCCGTTTCCCGGTGCCTCCACTTGAGGCTGGGCGCCTCCGCGAGGCTGCCGCTGGCCCACGTCCGCAGCCGGGCCCGGGGCAGAGCGCCGCGGGCTTCAAGGGAAGGAGTGGAGGCGGGCGGCCGGCAAAGCCATCTTGTGCAGAGGAAGAGCCCCCGGCCGGGCCGGGCGGCTGCGGGCCAGTTGTCTAGCAACCGGGAGCCGGGGGAGCAGCCGTCCCGCAGCGGGCCGCCGGCCGCCTCCCCGCGGCCCCCCCTCGCGCCCACACGTGTGCTCAGAGCCGGGCCCGGGCTTACCTTTCGCCCCGCGCAGCACGAAGCCGAAGCCCTCATTGTCTTTCTTCTGCAGGACCACGGTCTTCTCCTCGATAATGCAGTCACTGTAGAGAGAATTCCGGGGATAGCGCCCGTTATTGTAGCCCACCATCATCACGGCGGCGGCGGCGGCCGCTCCTCCGCCCGGGAGGTTCATCGTCACGGCCCCCGGCTCACACCGGACCCGAGGACCCGAGCAGCATGGGAAAACCGGAGCGGCGGAGGCCGGGGGAGGGGGCCGGACGGAGGCAAGCGGCGGGGGGGCGCCGAGCGGGGAACCAGAGCATGACACAATGGGCGCTCAGGGGAGAGCCGGGACCGCCGGGGGGCCGCGCGCGGGGGGGCGCATTCCCGGGGACAGGCTGAGCCGAGAGGCGATCATGGCAGCCGGGGGCTGGCGCGCGCTCGCCGACGAGCGAACTAAGTGGGCTGGCGGAGCCTCCTCACTCCCAAGCCCCTCTGGGGCGGCGGAGCCCGCTGCATCTTCCGGGGCGGCCGGCGGGCAGCCGAGCCCGAGCCCGGGGAGGCGGCATCCCGGGGAGATCGCCGATCCGCTCCGCGCCCCCTCCCCCGCCTGAGCCGGCCGAGGCACAAGCGAGGCGCCGAGCCGCGCGGCGCCCCCGGAGCCCCCTCTCAAGCGAACTGCATGCTGGCTGCCGCGAGAAGAGCCCCCTCCCACCCCCGATCAGCTGACGAGCCGACGATGGGCACGGCGGGCAGCTGCCTCGGCGTCATCCGCCACAGACCTCCCCAGCGCCGAGGAGCTGCATAAATTGAAACGGGAACGAGCGGGAGCGGCGGGCGAGTGGCAGGGGAGAGGCCGGGCTGCCCCCGACCGCGGGCGGCGGAGAGAAGCCCGGGCCGGCGCCCCCGAGACCTCGGAATGGCTGCTCCCCACCCCCAGTCAGCAGCACCTCGGGAAAAGGCTGCAGGGAAGGGGGGGGCAGCCGGTGCTCCCGCCCCTTGCAAATGCAAATCCCCGACACGTTTGGCCTCGGGTCACCGGCTGTTTGGCGGAACTGAGGCTCTCTCGGTCTCTGAGTCTCTGCCCCCTCCCCCTCCCCGTGTGATCTCTCTCCGTCTCTCTCACACACACACCTCCCCACCCCCCTTCTGCTCCCTTTCGGGAGCTCCTTTTCCTTTAACTCGGGGCAGAATTAGCCTCTGTCCCCAAGCCTCTGCCCGGAGATACTCCCAAGAGAGTGAGAAGTTGAGTCCAGAGCTAAAGCCTCATGGGATGGCCAAAGTCAAGAGTCTCAGTGCAAAGGCTGAAGCTCCCGTGCTCGGTCAGTGGGAGCAAGAGGGAAATGGACGACGGCTCCATCCTCAGTGACCAGGATCTTGGGGGCAGAAGGGAGCTCCTTCCTCCCTTCCCCTCCCCCCTTTGGTAAACAAGAGCCAGCTCAGGAAGGGGCCAGAAGCGCAGCAGGACCCTGCAGAAAGTTTGAGACAGGAAAGGGAGCCCTGGGGCTTCTCGTGGGCTCGCGAGCCTGGTGACATTAAGCCAGCCCTTGCAAGGGATCCTGTGATAGCACACAACCAATAAGTAGCAGGCAAGATCCCAACGTGGGCCTTCCTGACTCAAGTGCACCAGGGAGGGGGATCTCCGGATGAAAGGAAAACAGGCAATTTCAACATTTGTGAAAGAAACCCGGTTTTTCTGGGCTCTGGGTTTCACCACATGGAAAGGGGGGGGGGAACCACTTTGAACTGATGAGAGGAGAAAGGAAACCTTGTAGATGGGGAACTGAATGCCCAGGGCTTCGAATGCTCTACCAGTGTTCAGAGTCATTCTCCCCTCCCCGCCAACAAATCCACGGAGGCAGAAAGCACTTCAGCACTGGGGGTTTGTAACAGGAGGCCTTGGAGAAGGACTTGGTGTCCAACTGACTCAGGAGAGCCCAGAGGGCGAGCCCGCTTTCAGATCTTGTAATCTAGTTCCCTCCGTCCATGCCCTCCTGGAAATCAGGAACACCCGAGCCGGAAATCCCTTTCTGAGCTGCACTCTACGACCTCAGGCAAATCAGTTAATCTCTTAAGATTTTGCTTACACACAGACACACACAGACATAGACACATACACACACACAAACACAGACACACACAAACACAGCCCATTTGTAAAGTAGAAATACTCCTGTCCTGTTCTGACCTAAAACTTAGCTCCTTTCAGAACCACAGAATCTCGCGTCTGAAAGGAACCCTAACCCACCCAACACCCCACACCTGAACGAGGACCTTTAAAACAAAAACAGGCGGACACATTCTAGGAGGGGAGCCCAACCACCCAACACCCAGAACTGAACAAGGACTTCTCTAAAACCAACAGGCAGACACATTCCCAGTATATTCTAGTAGGAGAACCTGAACCACCTAACACCCCACACCTGACTGAACAAAGACCTCTAAAATGTAAACAGGCAGACACATTCCCAGTATATTCTAGGATGGGAGCCCGAACCACCTAACACCCAGAACTGAACAAGGACTTCTCTAAAACCAACAGGCAGACACATTCCCAGTATATTCTAGGATGGGAGCCCGAACCATCAAAGACCAAGCACCTGAACAAGGACCTTTAAAACAAAAACAGGCAGACACATTCTAGGATGGGAGCCTGAACCACCCAACAGCCAGAACTGAACAAGGACCTCTCTAAAACCAACAGGCAGACACATTCCCAGTATATTCTAGGATGGGAGCCCGAACCACCCAACACCCAGAACTGAACAAGGACCTCTCTAAAACCAACAGGCAGACACATTCCCAGTATATTCTAGGATGGGAGCCCGAACCACCTAACACCCAGAACTGAACAAGGACTTCTCTAAAACCAACAGGCAGACACATTCCCAGTATATTCTAGGATGGGAGCCCGAACCACCTAACACCCAGAACTGAACAAGGACTTCTCTAAAACCAACAGGCAGACACATTCCCAGTATATTCTAGGATGGGAGCCCGAACCATCAAAGACCAAGCACCTGAACAAGGACCTTTAAAACAAAAACAGGCAGACACATTCTAGGATGGGAGCCTGAACCACCAAACACCCAGAACTGAACAAGGACTTCTCTAAAACCAACAGGCAGACACATTCCCAGTATATTCTAGTATAAGAGCCCGAACCACCAAACACCCAGAACTGAACAAGGACCTCTCTAAAACCAACAGGCAGACACATTCCCAGTATATTCTAGGATGGGAGCCCGAACCACCCAACAGCCAGAACTGAACAAGGACTTCTCTAAAACCAACAGGCAGACACATTCCCAGTATATTCTAGGATGGGAGCCCGAACCACCTAACACCCAGAACTGAACAAGGACTTCTCTAAAACCAACAGGCAGACACATTCCCAGTATATTCTAGGATGGGAGCCTGAACCATCAAAGACCAAGCACCTGAACAAGGACCTTTAAAACAAAAACAGGCAGACACATTCTAGGATGGGAGCCTGAACCACCAAACACCCAGAACTGAACAAGGACTTCTCTAAAACCAACAGGCAGACACATTCCCAGTATATTCTAGTATAAGAGCCCGAACCACCAAACACCCCACACCTGACTGAACAAGGACCTCTAAAATGTAAACAGGCAGACACATTCCCAGTATATTCTAGGATGGGAGATAAGATAAAGACAAATAAATAAAATAAGTTAGGATATAATTAGCACAAAAAAGAATATAATTAGTGCATGAATGGAGAATGAAGTGCTAGAAGATCACATGAGGGAGAGATTTTTTCAGGCTTTTTTTTTCTTTTTCTGGGAGCTGGGGAAGGAAAGGCCTGGGGAAGGCTTCATGAAGAAGGTGCTATCTGAGCTAGGATCTGAAGGATGGGTAAAAGTCAAGGGGCAGAGATTGTGTGGAGAGGGGTACAGGAAGAAGGGAAGCCAGCTTCTGGTGAGTTGAGGGAGATATGGAAGCCCTCAAGAGCTTTGTAAACATTAACATGCTGAATGGCTCCATAAAAAAGCAGGTGCTACTGGTAGTAGGGATGGTGACGGTGAGGTTGGGGGAGGGCGGGATGCTTCTCCAGTTTTACAAATGAGGAAACCCAGGGCCAGGGAGATGACTTGACTTGGCTAAGAAGGTACAGGGAGTAAGCCCCAGAGGCAGATCCTTGGACTCATACCCCCGACTCCTACATCAGTGCTCCTTAGGGTGGTCTTTAAACTTTCCAGCACTTGATGGCCTCCTTTAGTTTCTCCGTCACCTCTAAATGGAGACACCACCATTCCCTGAAGACCATAATCCTCAGTGCTAACCTCTGCTCCTCCCTCTCCCCCTCATTCTACATCTCATCAGTCACAAGTGCCATTGGCTCCCAACCACCCTCATTGGAAGCCACTGCAGTCGTAGTTTTCAGATTTGTCTTCCCACGTCTCATCTCTGCTCCCTCCAACCCAGCCTCCTCATCGATGCAAACAGAACAGAAATCACAGCTCATCTCGGGGTAGTTTTGTGCTCATAAGCCTCCAATGGCTCCCTGTTGCCTATGGAGTAAAGTGCTGATAACTTACATTAGTATCAAGACATTTCATGATACAACTTAAGTCTACAGGGTTCTCCCCAAATGAATGTAAGATCATAAAAGTGCTTAATAAATGCTTGCTGCTGATTGAAAAAAAATAAAGGAACCAGTGATTGTATTAGGAAGATCTGAGTTCAAATCCTGGCCTTGTGAAGGCGTGACCTCTACTCAGTTCTGTGGGTCACAGTTTCCTCATCTATAACAAGAGGGGGGGGGCTAAGATGGCTTCTGCAGTCCCTTCTAAGTCGATGAGGGCACCTTTCCAAGCTCATCTCCTAAGAAGCCATCTCCCTCTAAAGCACTTGGGTACAAGGCAGTCAACAAAGTCCTGGCTCCATAGCCTGAGGATCCAGGTGCAAATCTCGCCACTGCTGCTTACTGCCTTCATAAGCTTGGGAATATTACTTGGTTCTCAGTTTCCTCATCTGTAAAATGAAGGCTAGATGGCATTGAAGGCCCAACCTCTTTAGCTCTCAATTCAGAGTTCCCACATTTCCCCGCCCTGCCCTTTGCTCCAGCTCTGCTGGACTCAGGGGCCATCCTTCCACTCTCTGCTCACGCTATGTCCTCTTCAGGGGAACACAAGGGAATGAAAGAAGTGGACACCGACGCACTTCCGACCTATTGGGGGTTCAAGAGAGTGGGGAGAAAAGGCAGCAAAATGTGAGAGTGGCCGGTGGGCCGTGTGCCCGCCCGTGAATCCCTGGAGGGGGCCCGAAGGGATGGAGTGGGTGCCCTGAATGGGCAGCAGTTTCAGAGGTGGGAGGCAGGACCTGGGGGAAACAAAGCAAAGCAAATCCCCAGGTGCTGCCCCTTGGCCCCAACCAGTCTTCTTGTGCCATTAAAGACAGGAGAGCAAGAGCTTTCTCAGACCAGAACAGATCTGCTCTCTTGCCGAGCCCACACTGAGCTTGGTTCCGAGACCCAGACCCGGGCTGGGAAGCGTGCTGGGTGGGAGCAGGCTCTCCCGGTAGCTCCGGGAGAACCTTCAAGAGAGAGAAGGATCTGCGATGCGCGTTTCCAGTTTTGCTTTTTCTGCTGGTTTACAAACCTGAACAGCACAAAGTCAAGATTCCCCCTGCAAACATGGAGAGAATTAGAAGCTCAGTGTTGGATGAAACACTTGTAAGAGAGCAGGAGAGCCAGGAGCCCTTTGATCCCTAGTCACATGGCAAATCTACCTGGAGCCGTGGCTGCAGAGAGGGAGAGCACAGCTTGGCTCAGAGGATGCCTGAGGCATTTGCACACTTCTCCAGCAGGTGTGTGTGTGTGTGTGTGTATGTAGAGGCATTTGCATATCTCTGCTTCTCTAGCAGGGTGCATGTGTGTGCATTTGCACACTTCTCTGGCAGGGTGTGTATGTATTGTGTGTGTGTGTGTATGTGTAGAGGCATTTGCACACTTCTCAGGCAGGGTGGGAGTGTGAGCATTTGCACACTTCTCTAGCAGGATGTATTTGCACATTTCTCTGGCAAGGTGTGTGTGTGCATTTGCACACTTCTCTGGCAGGGGGTGAGTGTGAGCATTTGCACACTTCTCTAGCAGGGTGCACCCCAACTTCTTGAATCTGGGTTTTCTCCTCGACAAATGAGGGCTGTTAACCTAGACGGTCTCTTAGAACTCCCTTGGGCTCTACATCAAATGCTCAGGTCCTGACACTGCTGAGAAATTCAGGAGCACCGGCCGGCCCGGTTCTGTTCCTCAAGGCCACGCGTGTGAGTCCCAGCACAGGCTGAGTTAATGCAACCTTTCTCCCCCACCGGCCCTTGAGCCAAGAGCTGGAGGCCGCCTTCTCCCCTCCACTCCAGCGTGGGCTGCTGCCTCCCCTCCGAGCGATGTGGCAAGGACCCGGAGGCTGGCTGGTACCCATCCTGCCAGCTGGTGTTTAGGATTTATCAGTCACTGAACAAGTTCCCCTGGCAGCATCTCCTGATCCTGGAGGAGGCGAAAATAGAGGGCCGCAGGAAATCAGCCGCCCCTGGCAGGAAGAGGACGGACCCCGAGGTGGGTCTGGTTGCCCTAGCGCTCATGGAAGGGACAGACTATGGCATTTCAACTTGGCCCAAGAGGCCTGTTTGGGCAGAGCAGATGGCGCCGACCAGGGATGGAGGAGTCTCTGTGGAGAGGGTGACCCTGGCAGCTGACACACTGATGGTGTTTTTTCCTCCTTCTGAGTTGGACAAAAGTCTCAGTGACTGACCAGAGTATGGAGACATCTTGGGGCCCTTCAAAATCTACTTGGGATCTTAGTGAAGGCCATTCAGATGTTTTCATCAAGGGCACGTCATCAACAAATCTGCGAGCCCATTCCCTCTGGTTTTTTATTTGGAAGGTGGATGTTTCCCGTACACAGGACAACCAGAAAATAACAAATAAGTTTTTGAAAATGGTTGAAATATGAAAATAGCCTCTGAAAAACAGAGCACCGTTTTATAATCTACACCAGAAAGAGGCCCCAGATTGATGAGAACACATGACTTGGAGTAGGCAAGGCCCGAGTTCTAATCCTGCTCCGGCCGCTCAGCCGGGTGACACTGGGCTAGCCGTTCAGCCATTACCTCAGTTTCCTCATCTCCAAAATAGGGACGACCACAGCATGTAGCTCACAGGCTTGTTGTGAGGATCATGAGACAATGAGTCTCAAGTGCTTTGCTCATCTTAAAGCACCAGCTATTATTATTATGGTTATCAGACCGATCTTCTCTCAAATACTCCAACTTGATCTATTCAATTTTCTTGACATCCTCCTCCAGCCCATCTCAGCTACACACGGAGGTAGTCATCCCCTTGATCTTGCCACCACCCACAAATGTTCCACTTCCATCTTCATGAACTCTGAAATCCCTTCATCTGATCATAATATTTTCTCATTCCATCTTTCCCTCTGCCTTAGTGCCCCCAACCTCATTCTTCAAACTCACTGAGACCTCAAACTCTTCATCTTTCAACACTGTTCCATCAATAGTCACTCTCTCCTTCCTTCCTCAATTTCCTTCCCTCATCCTCTTGTCCGATCGCTCTTTGCCAAGCCCCAGAGCTGGACTGCTCCCTTCCATTTACTTCCTTTTCTATAAACCAAGCGGTGCTGTCCGGAGTCTGAGAAAGACTTGAAAAGACCTGGGTGGCAGCTAGGTGGCAGAGTGGGGCATTCAGCCTGAGGGCAGGGAGAACTGAATTCAAATCTGGCCTCAGACACTTCCTTGCTGTGTGATCCTGGGCAAGTCACTTTGCTTTGTCTGCCTCAGTTTCCTCATCTGTAAAATGACCTGAAGAAGGAAATGGTCAACTACTCCAGTATCTCTGCCAAGAAAACCCCGGACAGGGTCACAGAGAGCTCCACACGGCTGCAATGACTGAACAATGTTTACTTGACAGCTTCGTGCTAACCAGTCGACTAGCACACACTGCTTCATCTCCCACTTCCAGGCCTTTGTACTCTGTCTCCATTGTACACACCGTTCTTCCTCCTCAACTTCACCTTTGGCTTCTTTTAAGACTCAACCTTCGGGAGGCCTCCTCCCAATCCCTCCCGTTACTACTTGAACCTTCCCTCTGAGATGACTGTCCTTCCACACTAACATTTATGTATCTATTTCTTTTCATGATGTCTACCCACTGGAATGAGTTCCTTGAAATCATAGATTAGTTTTTGTCTTTTTAAAAAATACAGGGCCAGGCATACAGTAGGGGCTTAATAGTTGTATGATGATCGGTTGATCCATGTATTCTGACGTAACATCTGAACAACTAACCTTTATATAACATAGACTACAATTGATCATTTGGACTTTCCTGGGAGAGCTCCATGGATGGGGATCCCTTCCTCCATCCCCAGGTAGGCCCTTGGGTTGTGAGGAAGCTTCTTCTGACACCTGGCCTAAATCTGTCCCTGTTCCACCCACTGTCTCTCATTTGCTCCTGGCTCTGAGGCCTGTCAAGGCAAGGCTGGACCTCGTTCCACAGGACAGGCCACCCCTTCGGCTACGCAGAGACCGCTCTCGTGTGCCCGGAGCCTTCTCTTCTACTACAAACTATTAGCATTTAAATTGGCCGTATCACCCCTCCAGATTTTCCTTTTCCCTAAAAGGAGAAGGGAAGGTGTATGTGTTTTAACAGCTCACTAAACTGCTAAACACTTTTAAATATACTTACTTAAATATACTTAGACTTAAAATAATACTTACTAAAGAGCTGTCTTTCCTGTGGATGATTTAAAAGTGAAAATTACACTTCTGATCCAATCTTCTGTTCTCACTTTATCCTCATCTCTCCATCTCACACACCTTTCCTCCCCTCCTCCCCTCCCCCACTTTGCCCCCCTCCTGGAGAGCCAAAGGTCCCGTACTATCCACAAAGCTGCATTTCTAAGTGTTTACTATGCTATGGGCCCTGTGGAGCGTGGCAGGGACACGCTCTAATTATCAGTGAGTTATTCCTTTGTTTCAGGGCCAAATTTGCCTCTTTTTAATCTCCCTCCCATCTCTCCCGCCTCCCCCCAATGGCTCCTTGCTCTGCCCTCTGGAGACAAGCAGAACAAGACTCAGCCTCCCTCCCCAAGTCGGCCTGTAGACCTCAATCTGTGCCATCTGCATAGCGGCGATCGATCAGCCTGGACAACAACCACCAGCCTCCCTGGTGTTGGCACTTTTGTGCTCCGTATACAGTAAGTGCTGACTAAGTGTACCTCCCAAATCCCTTGGTCATTCTCATGAAGACCCCTGAGCGGAGAGGCGTTGGGATCCCTATTCTGATGAAGCTCACAAGGCTAGGGATTAGATCTGCGGCTTCGTGTATTTTAGGAACTCCCAGGAGAGGAATCTCTTTCTGCTAATGAAGATTGGTGCCCTCTCCAAATCATAATCTAAGAGGATGGAGAATCAGGTGACTCACTAGGATCCTCCCTTCCCTCTCCCCATTCTCTTGTATGTGTCAGAGACTGGACTCGAACCCAGCCTTGCCCACTTTCCAGGGCAATTTCCCCGCCACGTTGCTCATGTGTGAAAGCTCTTCTGACAGCTCCTGTCACCACATCACAGTGACAAAGGGAAAGAAGCCCAGGCGAGCCTCAGACTCCACTTACACTCAGGAGCCGGGGACAGGGATACTAACTCGGCCTTCGGAAGCCTGAGGAAGAAGGAGTGCTAAGCTAGGAGGAGAACCAGGAGAAAGTACACTCACTAAAACCCAGGGAAGAAGAATTCTGGGGCACCAGAAGCTCAGAACATCAATAGGATCCTGGCAGAAATATGGAGAATTCTGAGCAAGCCCTGAAGAAGGGCTCAGCATTTTGTAATTAAGAAGCAATTGTTTACCTCTGAGGAAAGTGTCATTCAAAGGGTGGGGTACGGGGCCAGACTGCAAGTGGCCGGGAAATAAGGAATATGAAGGCGGTTGAAAGAGGGAGGAGATGTGGGAAGGGAAAGATAGGGAATAAGGAGTAATGAAGATTTCCCCTTTTGTTTTAAGGATAGGAAAGACCTTTAGAGGAATAAGCAGAGGGTGAAAGGTGAAAGAGAAGGAAGGAGCAAAAGCCTGAGGAAGCAGGGACAGAAGGAAGATGCTCAGAGCAGAGAAGATGCTTCGGGAAGGAAAAAGGCCCCTTCGTTCTCTGAAACTGGGCCAAAAGAGGAGAAGATGGATGAGGGCACGGTGAGTATTTAAGGGAAGAAGAGGGATGACGAGGAATGAAAGATGAACTATAAGTGTTTTTGTGGATGATTGAGGTTGAAATTGGGAATTTAAAATTCCAGGAAGCCAAGTTAGGAAGAGGATCAAAGCTTGAGAATTATCGGGGAAAAGATGGATGATAGAAGGACAAGAGGCTCAAAGGTCAGACCACAAGGTCAGTGGTAAGGAGAGAGAAGAAGAAGAAGCTTCTGAAGAATGCGGGACACGAAGCCAGAAGAGGGATGGGATTTCTCCTGACAACGAGCTCGGGCTTCTGAAGGGGCTATCCAGACACTATTCCCGCTGCGGGGATTCCCTGAGCCCTCTCCCAATTTCATAGTGCAAGCAAAGGTTAAAAGAGCAGATGTTTCCTGGCACGGAGGGACTGCAGGCCCAGCCCATGAGGAATATCTCAAGAGAGTGGCTGTCAGGAAACCGGTAAATTCTCTCTAGGTAGCTGCTGGCCAGTCTTGAGGAACAGGGGCCCCCGACTTCCACGGCTCTGCTACGATTCAGCAGTTGGACAGCACCGGGCCACTCTCAGAGCTAAGCCGGAACCGGGCTGCTATTAGAAAGAGGTACCTCTAGGGAAAAGACGAGCCGTGGCTGTCCTAGAAATTTCCCAACAGATGGAAATGAGAAGGGAAGGCAGCAAGACGTCCACGGAGCCAGGGAGAGCCGCGGGAGCGCGAGTGACCTTGGCTCTGCTTGTCGGGGACAGGCCTGACTGCTCGGCTGCTTTCGAGATATCTGGGCCGGGCCCGTGCTCAGCGTCCCATCGGCGGTCTGTTCTACGGGGCAGCCCGGGTGGGCCTGGAGACCCGGGAGTCTCTGTAACACGAGCTAGTATTACTGTTGCTCTTGTAATCAGTTGGCTTATTCCGAGAGAGAAATAATCTAAAGAAAAATGGGGATCCTGCTGTTCTTTTAAATACCGAATGTGGATTCTCATGCGGGAGGATAACACTTTTTAGGGGAATGAAGCAGTGAGGTATAAGCTCCTTTTTGGTAAAATCCCCGGGAGCACTTCCAGCTCAGGACGGCCCCATTCACAGAATGAAAGGAATCGTATGTACCTTGTCCTGTTACCAGAAGGGTTTAATGTCCTCTCCTGGGAGTCTATACTTTGAAACCTTTTGATTGCAGACAGGGCAGAGATGGTGGGTATTGCTATGACAACATTTTTTTCTAAATAAAAGTCATTCTTAAGTTGATAGGGATATTAAGGCTCAATTCAGGTGTCTGTGGGAGCTCCAGCCTAATGATGTCCTGCTGGCGATTCGCTGTCTGCGGTTTCCTCGATGATAACTTGGGGCCTTCGTTAGTAGCAGGGCAGTTGTTGACCATTAGTAAATAAAGGACAATGAGCTTTGAGTAAACCTTCCTGGCCACCTGATCGTTTCTGTTCAGAGATCTGACGGACGGTAAAATTTTTCGCCTTGTAGCCATAGGCTGCAAAGCTTCTACCACTTCACTAAACAATCATCCAGGAGAAATAAGCGCTGGCCCTATTAATTTCTAGTGACAATGATCTAATCCTGCAGCAGGCTCATAAAACCCTCCATTTCTACCAGTAAATCCGTAGGACTCAGTCATTTGTCCCCTGCCTCTCTCAATTGGCCGAGTTGATGGGGATGTCACCCACGGAGAGCCTTTTGATTCCATTCTTTGGACTTTAGCCATTTTATGGACTCCATCCTGAAGTAAGTCCCCTTTGATTACTTTCCAGAAATCCAGTGGTATTATTATACTGTGAAATTAGGTCGGTTTATTCCAAGGACCTTTCGGAAACCTTTAGACACATTTAACTCTGAGAATATCATCATCATCATCATCATCATCATCATCATCATCATCAGCCTCTGGACAAGGCTCATCCCCTGATCATCCAAGGAAAGGGATTCTGTGTGGGCTATCTATTTTAATTTGGTCCCACCCCCACTCCCTTCGTGGTGAGTGAGCAGTAATCATTCACTTGGGGAATTAAACCCAAAGCTCTTTGCTGATTCTTAATCTCAGCTGCCAGGCACATTTCTGGAAAGCTCTTCTTGGAGCAGTCGCTCCTATTCTGGGGACAGCGAGGGGATGATGAATGAGGGTAATTCCCTCACAAATTATAAGGCTGGCATCCGAGAGGAGCTCAGGCTGAAGAGCGAGAGGACAGGAAGGGCGATGTAACTCCCCTGGAAATGAATCAGACGGCTTCCAACACGAGCTTTCTCCGCGGTCCCCTCCCCGCCCGGTTCTAACCAGACCCTGAAGCTTGTTTTTCCTGGGGTCAGCGGGAGAAAGGCACTCCCCCCCGACTCTGGGATTCCTTCCAACTGTTTCCCTTTCTTTTTCCTTACATGATAGGGAACAGACAGATTTCCTAATAGAAACAAATAACACACATAAAGACCTCGATTCGAACCAAATTATCTAGTGACTTCGTCATCAATCATGCGAGGGGACCGCAGACTCTGGCCCCGGCCCGCCCGTGAGCGGCCGGTCACGGTGACCGGGCAAGGCCGGGCCGAGTCTCGGCGGAAAGAGGCGCCATTCACTGAGGGGGATTCCAGGATATATAAAAAGCCTGGAGTTTAGAAACACGGGCCCAAATGGTGCTGATTTTCCACGACAGAATAACAGAAACAACAGATGACACTGGGATCCGGTGATGTGAAACCTCGCCTCAATTAGACTTTCTAATAACCCCGTGAGCTAGGTACTGCCTGTGCTTTCCCCAGTTTGCTGAATAATAATAATAATAATACTGATAGTGAGAATAATAACAGCCAATTGTGCTCCCGGCTTTGCCTCATCTGCAAATCTGACAAGCGTACCGCTGCTCTTCCATTCAAGTCACTGATGAGAAAGGGAAATAGTGCTGAGCCAGACACAGATGCCGAGGAATCCACCGCAGACTTTCTTCCGAGGGGCCTTAGACCCTCTTCAGGACCTTCTTGCCTTTAAGATTCTAAGAATCCTTTGGGATCCGGCAGGAGTCCCGGCCGGGATGACCTAAGTGTTGCTCCAAGGAAAGGAAGGGAAAGCTTTGAATATAGGGAGGTCTAACCTCGGAGCTAGCTAAGAGAGTGAGAAAAGGTACCATTCTTCAGGTGTGTCATGGCAGGTGGAGGCTTATTCTTTAGCCACAGAAAACCCTTGACATGACAAGACTTGGAATAAGGAGGATCTGAGTTCAAATCCTCCAGGCACACACTGGCTGTGGGAGGCAAGTCTTATCTCTCAAGGAAAGGCTTGGTCCTGGTGGCCTTTTAGGGTCCCTTTCAGCACTAAGTTGTAGGGAATGAGCCAAAGAGCCTCCTGGAAGACCACTCAAGCATCATGGTCCCCGAGGGGGGCGGGGGGGAGGGGGTAACCAGGGACAGCCGACCTGTGACAGTCACAGAGGAGACAAAGAATGATAGATGGTTGGAAGCTGAGAGGTTCTCCCAATGCAGCTCTGAAACCTCACCTGGAAAGGAAAGGGGATGGGACTGTCTACACTTTCCAGCTCTGTACCAAGCAGGGAGGACACAGAGACATAAATGAGATGGTCCTTGTCCTCCAGGAGCTTATGTTTTAATGTGGGCAAAGGGAGAAAACAGACATAGGTCACTGAAATTCAGAAATGTATGGGAGGTTTTTTTGGGGGGGGGGATCAGAAAAGGCTTCCTGTAGGGGATGAGCTTTGAATGTAGGGAGGGATCTGAGTGCGGGACACAAGGAAGGGAGCACCTCAGTCACGGGACGGCAGACTAAGCAGAAACCCGGAGGCGGAGATAAGCATGGAGGGAGACGGAGCACTCCGTGTGGGCAGTGATGGGCAGACTCCCTTGGCTGGAATAAAGAGCTCGTGCTACGGAAAGGTCTTTAGAGCAAGGCTGTGATGGGCTCTGAAGGCTAAACAGATGATTTTTTCATTCTGTAGACAGCGGGCAGCTAACGGAACTTTTTGGGCGTGGAAATGTGGTGAGGTCCGAGCTTTGGGGATCTCAATCTGGCAGCTATATAAAAGGTAAATTGGAAGGGGGAGAGACCAGAGGCAGGGAGACCGATAGGGAGACTCCTCCAGTCCAGGGGAGGGGAGGGGAGGGTCTAACCTCGGAGCTAGGTAAGAGAGTAGAGAACAGGGGCCATTCTTCAGGTGCGTCATGGTGGGCGGCCATCGTAGCCCCACTCAACCCTGTCTGACTCTGCGAAGGGGATGGTTGTAAGAGAGACTGGAGGGGGAGAATCTATAAGCGTTTGCCACTGACTGACCGGGGAGGAGGAGTCAGCAGTCACGAAATTGATGGCGTGGCAGGGACCTCTCCCAGTGGTCACCCGGCCCCAAGCCTCTCTGTTACAGGGGAAGAAACAGGTCCAGGATAGTTCGGCTAAAAGATCACGGGGGCCTTGAGTACTGGTCCAGGCCCAGAAACCCATCCTGTGGTTCTGAATGGCCTTCTTTCCAACGTTCTTAAACTGCCTTATCTGGATAGAGGGATTTAATTCTTCCTCTGCAGGACTACAGTGACCCCCAACGTTCCTTAGGTACGTGCCTGGCTAGGACGGCCCTGAGCTTTTCTTAGGCAGGAGGCCTTGCTCCCTTCCCTGGGCCAGTGGTCCGGGCAGAGAGAAGACCCCCCCATTCCGGGTCCTGACACCCCATGGCCACCTTAGCTTCTCCTTCTGTCTCAAGGTCTCACTTGACGCAGCTTTCAAGGCATGTGACAGATGCACGGATCTGCCTTTGCAGGCCCCGGAAAGGAACTTCCAATCCCAGAAAAGGTGAATTGTGGAAACTTTACCAACACAAACATCTCAAGGAAGTTAAGGAGCTGAAGAAAGGATTCTTTTTAAAGAACAAAGAACCAGCCCCCCTTCCCTTCCCCCCCTTCCCTTCCTTTCTTTTCCCTTCCCTTCCCTTCCCAAATCACCAGCACGGATTCTCATGCCAAGTTTCTTTAGGAGGGAGGCACAGGTGTGCCCTAGATCAGGTTTGAATGGCCTTGACGCCACATGTTCCAGCATCCCTAGGGAACGGTACCGGAGACTGCTCACGTCTGGGAAGATCCCATGGGTCCTAGACCTACCACTCACGCTCGCACATAGTCAGTCCCTGTGTGGGGGAGGCTGGCCAGTCTGCACTCACCAGAATATGTGAAGGGTCTACTTTAGGAAGTCCTGCCCCCAGTGCAGATCGCAGCCCATCTACACTTTGGTGACAAATCCCAAGGAGCGGGTCGGGGCTCCGAGAACTGAAGGGATTTTCCCACAGTCATCCAGCTACCAAGTGCCCGACATGCATTTGAACTCCAATTTTGTGGGACTCTAAGGCCACATTTTCCCACACTAATTTCTAATGAAATTCCCTGGGTAGATTTCCAAGCAACGCACTTTCCTCAATGACGAGGAATTTAATCTTGTCTTTGGTGAAGTCAACTGCTCCCCGTGGTGGGAAAAGACCCCTCCAAGTCCTAATAAAATGCACCTTCCCAGCCCTGGAGAATTCCTAGGTGGAGCCTCCCAGAGCATTTAAAAAAATAACAGCTTTTGATTTTTCAAAATACATGCAAAGACCGTTTTCAGCATTCACCCTTGCAAAGCCCCTAGACAGAAAGTAATTCAATACATGTCAAACTTGTGCAATTCTTCTACATGTATTTCCACATTCATCGCGCTGCACAAGAAAAATCAGATCAAACGTGGATCTCTCCAACAATGAGATGATTCAAACCGGTTCCAATTGTTCAGTAATGAAGAGAGTCAGCTACATCCGGAGAGAGAACTCTGGGAAATGAGTGTGGCCCCAACACAGCATCTGCACTCTTTCTGTTATCGTTTGCTTGCATTTTGGTTTTCCTTCTCAGGTTTTTTTCTTTCTTTCTGGGTCCGATTTTTCTTGCGCAGCAAGATAACTATGTAAATGCGTATCCTTATATTGAATTTAATATATATTTTAAGTCAAGTAGGAAGGCGGGCGCACCGTCTGGCTCTCAGGTCACGATCCCCAAAGCATTTTTTCCTGTCTCCATTAAGGGCCTTCCAGGAGAGCCCCAAGAAGCTTCCTCTGTGCAAGGAGTCAATGGTTCCCCCCCAAGCCATAAAGGGCACCCCCGCGATGGAGCCGGAGCACCGGGACCTTCATTTGTCAGATGAGACACTGACTGTTCTAGAAAACTGGATCCAGAAAGGAGCATGCTGGGACTGACCCAGCCACCCCAGCCAACTATGGCATCTCCTCTCATTTACATACAATTGAGCTGATATTTTCAAGCATCCTACTTTTCCTCTGTGGCTAATTCAGGAAAGATCTTTTCCCAGAGGCTTCCTCCTCACCTGGGCTCCTTCCCCGCCAGCTATGTCCTGTTTTCCACCTGAATTTACAGGAAGTAAGCGGCCCCCATGACTTCTGCCTCCCGGAGGCCTAAATTCGCCTCAGATACTTCCTGGCTGTGTGACCCGGAGGATCAAATGAGATCGGGTCTGGCTAGCACTGGGATACCTCCGGGTGCTCTATAAAGGAGGACCGTTGGAACTGGAAGGAAGGCGCCGGGCTGGAACCCAGTGGCTGCTGTTCCATGCATCCAAGGCCATCCTCAGGCGTCCTGATCCATGTCTGGACATCGGACCCAGAAGGCTCTGGAGGAGAAAGCGAGGCCGGTGACCTCGCCCGGACCCGGAAGGCTCTGGAGGGGAAAGCGAGGCCGATGACCTCGCCCAGTGCCACCCCCCCCACTTAAATCCAACTCACTTGCACGTCACAGTGTCCCCTCCCCGATGTCACAGTCTGCTTCCAGAACAAAGGGCAAACAATGAGCTCTATGACAGGGATATGACTTTGCAGCCCAACCTTCTGGGTCTCCATGATGGGTGATGGCCCTGGGACCCTGTAGGATTGGCGAGTGCTGTGGGACCCCTCCTCCCTGCAAGTGGCTGGCAAACCACTAATGGCAAATACAGTTACATCCCTGAGATGCTACTTATTAAACTGGAAAATGGGCTCATGGGTTTTAGAATAGTTCTCAACAATGAAGCTTTTCTGCTTAATTTCAGTAGCCAGGGGATCCTGCCCATCCCAGTGTGTGTGTGTGTGTGTGTGTGTGTGTGTGTGTGTGTGTGTGTGTATGTGTGTGTGTGAGTGTGAGTGTGTGTGTGAGTTTGAGAGAGTGTGTGTGTGAGAGAGTATGTGGGAGTGGGAGTGTGAGAGTGTGTGAGTGTGTGTGTGAGAGTATGTGGGAGTGTGAGTGTAAGAGTGTGTGTGTGTGTGTGTGTGTGTGTGTGTGAGTATGTGGGAGTGTGAGTGTGAGAGTGTGTGTGTGAGAGAGTATGTGGGAGTGGGAGTGTGAGAGTGTGTGAGTGTGTGTGTGAGAGTATGTGGGAGTGTGAGTGTAAGAGTGTGTGTGTGTGTGTGTGTGAGAGAGTATGTGGGAGTGTGAGTGTGAGAGTGTGTGAGTGGGAGTGAGTGTGAGAGTGGGAGTGTGTGAGTGTGGGAGTGGGAGTGTGAGAGAGAGAGAGAGAGAGAGAGAGTGTGTGTGTGTGTGTGTGTGTGTGTGTGGTGAATGACAACAGGCAATATGATAAAGCAGACAGTGGGGACTATTGGGAATGGGGAAGAGCTGTGTATAACAGGAAGCACTTGGGTCAAGTGTTGAAAGAAAATGCGGATTCTAAATGGGAACAGCCGGGTGGCTCGGCGGAGAGAGTGCTGGGCCCGGAGTCAGAAAGAACTGAGTTCAAATGTGACTTCGGACACTTTCTCGCTGCGTGACCCGGGACTAGTCACTTCACCCTGTTTGCCTCAGTTTCCTCATCTGTAAAATGAGCCGGAGAAGGCAATGGCCCACCCCTCCAGTATCCTTGCCAGGAAAACTCCCACTAAGCAAATGAACGACAACAAAGGGGTGTATATTCTGGATCCGGGGGACAGTTTGTGAAGGACAGAGAGACGAGAGACGGAATAACAGATTCTGGAGCACAGCTGACAGGGTGTCTTGGCTGAAATAGAGCGGTCTGGGGGTGGGCAGCGGCCAGCATGTGGATGGTGTTATGGGACAGGCCCGAGAGGGAGAATGGAGCCCCTGAAGATTCTGGATTGGAGAATAGGAATACGCCTTTGGTGACTCTAGGCCACCAGGGCAGCCTTTCCATTTCAAGACAAAGCAAGGAGGTCTCCAGCAAGTTAGGTAGAGCCCCAGGGGTGAATCATGGGAAGAGCCAGACAAGGCTCACACAAGGAGCAAAGGACAGAGGGGTCAGCACTCCCTGGGGTCAGCGTCCCCACCGTCCCACATCCCCCCCTTCAGGGGGTCCCACGGGTATGAGAAAAGGAAGGGCAAGGGAACAAGCACTTTTAAAGCATCTACTGCGTGTCAGGAAGCGGGCTGAGTACTATAAAATGTTATCGGTCCTCAAGTCTGGGAGGTCGGAGCCATATTTAATGGCAGAGTCAATGACTTGCCCAGGGTGGTACAGCTAGTAAGTATCTGAAGCTGGATTTGAATTCAGATCATCTCGGGCCCAGGCCCAGTGCTCTATCCCCTCAGCCACCAGTGGCCCCGAGGTGTATAAGGGTTGGGATCTACTCTATCAGAAGAAACGTCCAAATTGATGAAACATTGGGGTCTGAGTATTTAACTTGGTGGCTTTTAGACTGAAGAGAGGAGACCCTGGAACCTGATATTTCATGAGGTGGCGAGGACACGGCCGTGTGGGCAGAGGGCGGACAAAGGCGACCAGATGGGCGACTGAGGACCAGGGGACTCGGAGGCCCTGAGGGAATGGGCAATCACGGGAGGAGGCCGAAGGACAGCGGCAGGGAAGGACTCAGCAGAGTGAGGGCCCGGTGCTCCCTCAGACAGGTTGCGGAGCCAGCGGGGCTCCTCCTCAGAGAGGGCTCTTTAGCTGGAGACCCACGGCCACAAGGGCCACAAGGAAATCCTGAAGTCACTGCCCACCCCGGAGCTTACCCAGAGGCCTCCCGGGGCCACACGGATGCTTCGGGGACATGACCGGGTCTGCTGCCCCCACCTAGTGGCAGAGCCGGTAACTGTGCATCTCACCAATTTCCTTCGGAGGCCGGGAAGAGAACGGGGCTCAGAGGCTGCCGGGAGCCCTGGACCCAGCTCCGCTGTTAGCAGGCGACAGAAGGAAAAGCTCCTGTTCTCCAGGTGGCGGTGGACGAGACCCTCGGTCCCGACGCTGCCATTTTGTGCTTCTGGCAAATAAGGGGCGCGCCGGTCAGCCGGGCCGGACGTGATGCCCTCAGACAGCACGTGGACACCCCCAAGATGCTCATTTTCCTGTGGGGTTCCATGAACTCTGCAATGACCTTGGGAGCTAGTGTTAGTCCGGGTGACGATGGCCGGGGGGACGTCCGGGGGTCCGGAGGCCGGTCCTCGTTACAAGGGAAGAATCGAGCCTCAGACCCGGCCCGGCCCGGCGGGCTCGGGGAGCTCCTCCGACGTCTGCTTCTCTCCAGACGCCGACGAGTTTTTCGCCCAGGAAAACAATGGCGCAATGAGTAAAGGGGGTGTTTGCAGTCGTGTACCCCTCCTCTTGGGAAGGGAATCCATCTGTTCTTTCTCCCCTCTCTCCTTGAGTCTGACTCTGCTTTCCCAAGACAGCGGAATAGAGTCGTTCCTTCAAGATGTTAGTTAAGCCTCTTAAGACACAAGGCAACCCATTTTTCTGGTCTACAGATGTTCAGACGTTGCAAAGGCTTAATTCCCCAACCTGCTTCTTGTTCAAGACCAATTTTTTTCTGGTTTTCAAGATTTCTTAATTGTTCTCGCTGCTAATGATTTCTTCAGTTTCTAATTAAGAGTTAGCTCCAGTCAGAGAGCTGGGCCTTCATTCCCCTGATTTAGGGTTCGCGCAGCCTGACGTGGCCGGGGCACAGGGGATCCGATCAGCCCCTGGCCCTCCTCCTTCTTGCATCTGTGACTTTGGACGAGTCCTTCTCTAAGCCTCATTTTGCTCATCTGTTAAATGGGGAAGGGAGACTGGAAGATCTTTAAGGTCCTTTCCAGCTCTGAAAACCTATGAGTCTCTCCCAAGGATAGTGCCCAGAACCAACCGCTTGGCTACTCGAGGAGCCCAAATGGCTCCCTGACTGACCCGAAAAGGTCAGGGAGAAATCCCAGTTTGGCAAAAAAGCGCGTCACTGCCTGTTCTCCCCCAGGCTCTCTCCTCTCGGTTCCCCTCTGTACCTTCCACATTCCGGCCAAACAGGCTCCTTCCTGTTCCTCGTCCAGGAAACGCCGTCGCTCACCTCGAGCCCATTCCTGAACGGCGCGTTCTCTTCCCTCTTCCTTGGCCCGCCAGGACTCGGCATAAGCGTCACCTTCGGGAGGAGGGCTCCCCCACCGGCCAGGGTTACCGGCTCTCTGGCTCAGTCGGGCTCTGAGAACCTCAGCTCTAGAACTGTTGTCTTCGCCACGGACCGCAAAGTCTTTGCAGGAAGGAGACCTTTGACTTTGTCTTTGGGTCCCCGGTGCCTGGCAGCGTGTCTGGCACACGGGATAAATGCTGGCTTACTGATCCTTGCCCGGCTGCCCGTGCCCACTGAGCTGCTCATTGGCTTCCATCTCCCGATGCCTCTGACCAGCTCCAGCCTTCAAGATGCATGCTGTCTACCATCTGCCCCCATCCTTTGGTCCGCGGGGGGCATCTCTGGGCTGGCAGCAGGGAGGGCCCTCCGAGGCACTGAGGCCTCCCTATAGTTTAGTAAGAATCCTCCCCCAACGTCCCTGACCAGCAGCTGATCTGCCTGCCGGGCAGCTTCTTGATCCTTGAACAGCTCTCATGGCAAAGTCTTCCTAATGTTGGGTCAAAATTGGCAAGTCCCGTTGTGCCCGTCTCTGGGCCGGCTCCTCCAATCCCCGACAGCATCTGGCACGTCTGCCCTGATGCTTCTCTTTAGGTCGGCAGCTAGAGTCCGTATCATTGTTGTTCACTTGTTTTCAGCCACATCTGATCTTCACGAAGCCATTTAGAGCTTTCAGAGTGTTCGCCATTTCTTTCTCTCATTTTTTTTTTTTTTTTTTTTTTACAAATTAGGAAACAGGCAAATAGGGCGAAGTGACTGGCCCAGGGTCACCCAGCTGGTGAATGTCCAGCAGTTGGTTTGTCTGCCCTGACAATTTCTCTTCAGGTACCACAGGTGTATTGGGAGACAGAGTGGAGTTCAGCAGTGCAGTGATCGCTCTGTTCCTGTTTTGCTATTTCTTCTCATCTAACATATCAGGATCCTTCTTTTTGAAATTGTGCCTGGAAATTATTACTAATTCAACATGTTCTTGTTCTCTAATTATCCTCTTTCAGCTTGCTCACATCTTTTAAAAAATTTAATAAGTCATTTCATCATTACCATCTCCCCCACCCCCTCCCGCCATTTTAAACTGGACCGGCACATCCATGAGTTTTGTGAGCTCTCAGTCCGGGCCAGTACCTTCCCTTCAGTGGATAGCCACAGAGCCTGGAGCACCAAGAGGTTCAGGGTTGGTTCCACGCATTAAATGGCTGCTGGGTGGCAGAATTTAAATTTGGAACTCAGGCCGTCCTGACTACAAGAGCAGCTTTCTATTCCCAATGGGTTGTTTTCTTTTACAACATTATCCCTGAAATCTGGTTATGGCTTTTCCTCAAGCATGGCTCAGAAAGAACCTGAAGGTGATTCATGTAACATGGATTTTAGTTAAAAAAAAAAAGAAGATATCATCTACTTTGACTCTTTTACCATATAAAATTGGGCCCCAGAAAAGGCAAAAGAGCTCCCCAAAGTGAGAGAGGGAGTTCATGGCGGAGCCAGGACTACAATTCTACTCAACTGGTAAAATATGTCGAATATCCCAACACAAATGACCAACTCTCATGGGCAACCATTCCAAGAAGAGCTGGGAAATTTGGGACAGCTTGCCACGCCGGGTCAGGTGGAATTATCTGCTTGATTGCTTTTGCTGAGGTCTCTTTAAAATGTCTTGTTGATTTTTATATATTCTATTCTATACATATTCTAGTTCTGTAATATGTAGAACGCAGAATGTATCTAGTTCTAGATACATTCTCTATATATTCTAGTTATTTCCTAATGGTCCAACCATCCCCATAAGAAAACCCTTCTTATAATCAGGTAAGCAAAAAATAATCAATAAAACTAATAATAATCAATAAAAATCAACATCCTTGAAAATATCTGCTCCATACCCCATACATACGCTGCCTCCCCTAAGAGCTGGGAAACACGTTTCATGAGTTGTGCTCCCAAGCCATAACTGCTCCCTGCACCGCTACGACTTCTGAGCTCCATCTGGGCTTCTTTCCTTTACGCTTTTCGCTCTCCCAGAATTGTTTTCTCCCAGTTTGCTGACTTTGCGCTGCATCATTTTGTTTCCTTTCCAATGGCAAACTTTTGTCCTGTTACGTTCATATAACGCTGTTTAGCCATTCCTCAATCCAAAAGCACCTCTCTTCCTTCCTAATTTTTACTAATTAAAAAAGTAAGTCTACATTTTCATATAGATGGGACTTTTTTCAGAATAGGGTTGAAAAGGACCCTGGGAACCACGGAGTACAAATCATGCCCCAAAAGAATATCCACTTCTCTTCCCAAGCAGTCACTTGGTGTCTTTGAAGACTTCCAATGAGGGGGGAGCTCCCATTCTACTTTTGGACTTACTCCTGGGGCGTATATATACCAGTGTTGCCAGAAATGCATGATTTGATGACTTCTCTAATTGAGAAGTTTTCCGGAAGGATTGGACCCATTCGTAGACCTACTGACAGTGACTGTGTCTGGCTTCCCACATGGCCCCCGCCCCAAATGCACATTTTCACCATTTTCCGCCCGAGTCCGAACGATGGCTGGGAGGTGAAGGTGGGTTGTTTCGGTCTGCTCTTCTCTCAGGAGTAATTTGGCTGATTTGGGGGCTGTTGCCAGCTCGCGTTGGGATTTGTGAAACCTGCCACTTGGATGTTTTTCTCTGTTGCTGAGAATCATGGTCAGACAGGATTAGGAGCGATCAAATGACTGGGCTATGGAGACAAAGGTGGCCACAAAGTTTACCTAATAATCATCCTCATAATAAGCCTCCCGATAAGATCATTTGTGTTTAAATCCTTTTCCCTTTCTGCCACAAGTACTTAGGCTGATGTCAGGCCCCCATACAATATGCAAATCTCTCCCCAGAGTTAGATTAGAAAGCGTCTTCCCTGGCTCTCCTGTTTGGAATTAGAATAATGGGGTGACAGGAAGCTCAAGAAGAAGTCAGGCTTCTGACAGATCGTCTCCTTTTCCCGGACCCCGCGGCTTCCTAGACCAGCCATGGGCTGGTGGGGCGGTCCAAGCCTTCCCCCCACTGCCAGCCGGTGACTTGGTTACGGGCTTTGCAGGCGCGCATTTTCTCTCTTGCGTGTGACCTCTTGGTCCTTCCTGCAATGTCTGCCGGTGGAAGCGGCAGAGTAAACAGGTAGAGCGAGACAATGGGCGCGGGTTGGAGAGGGTCATTCATCACTGCAGGGAATCAGTAAAAAGAGACGCTCAGCCCAGTGGCCAATGCCCCAACAACTTTCGTCTGAGACACAAATACCGTCTCCCGGGGTCACAGGGGCTGAGATTCCCCACCCAGAAACTAATTGGATGAGAAGGAAGCCGGCTCTCCCTGGGTATCATCACAGTAAAGGAGGAGGAAGATAAATCTCTCAAAATTGACTTCTATCTTCTGAGGAAATTAGCTACCCATAATGCACCACCTCAGTAACCCTGGACTGCAAAAACTATGGATCATCCCTTAACAACCTCCCCCCTAAAAAAACTGTCTTGAGTTCCCAGCATTTGAAATCACAGAGAATGGTGAGCAATAAAAAAACAGGGCAAGACTCTGAACGACGCAAAAGAAGCCTGTCCGGGAGCCAGAGGTGGCTGTTCTCTGTTTGGAGAGGGGGAATCTGCTTCTCTGCCTCTTGGGGTTGGGAAGGGGGATAGACCCCCCAGACCCATCATGAGGCCGGGCGAGACCATCCCATCCCATCGAGAGCTTAGAGGGTCCCCTCACAATGAGAGTATTTATTGCCAAGGCCGATGCTCCTGAACTGGCCTTCACTGAGGGACCTCGATGGGGACGCTGTTACCAAAGAGCCAAGCCCGTCTTTCAGAATTAGTTTGTTTAGGAAGTATTTATGGACAGCGTGGTCTACATTTAAACAGGGGCCTTGAGCTTCAGCACAAAGGGGAAAGTCAGAGCCCAGCGAAGGGAAAGCCCCCGGGGCGAGGAACCCAACGCCCGCCACAGTCTCTGTGGGTTCCGAGCCCCTCCTATGGCAGGGCCACAAGCAAACGGACAGAGGCTGCAGCCATCAAAGAAGGCCCCGCAGTTCAGAAGGGGGATGAGCTCCCCATCACGGGGAGTGTTCAAGCTACAGCCCCATGGCTGCCTGCCGGGGACCCTGAGAATTCCTGCAGAGGCACAGTTTGGGCGCGATGCCTCGGGATCCACTTGCTCTCTGAGTCTCCGTATAGAGCTCGGTCCCAAGGGCCTACATGAGAATAGCAGAGGGAGGTGTGAGGATGTCTGACTGCTTCTCGAAGCAGGGAGGCAATGGCTGGTAAAAGGTGAAGGGAAATGGGAGTCCAAGTCGCCCAAGAAAGCGGATTTCCTCGATGGGGTCCAGGCACAGGTCGGCCCATCTGCCAGGAATGATTAATGAGGAGCCGAGCGTCTGGAGAGGAATGGGAGGTGAGGGAAGGAATAGGACCGAGCGGCCATTCTGGGCACATGGCTGCCAGCCTGCTGGGCCAGGCTCACGAAAAGGAGGAAACGGCCTTTTACGACTTTCCGGCCATCCCGGCAACATCCTCCTCGGGGCCGGCGGGCGCTTTCAGGGTCTTGGATGGGTCTCAGGGCTTGAGGAACTTTTGGGGAGCCCCATAATATACAGGTTTCTAGAACCTCAACCCGCCAGGCCCTCAGAAGCCATCTCCTCAAGGCTCCCACCTATACCTGCAGGGATGTGGAGTCCGCCTCCCGCCCAAGCAGCCCCTTCCACACTGGGACGGCACAGGAACCCTGGGACTCTGCAAGCCCAGTCCTGGCGCTACTGATTCTGCCCTGGGGGCCATGCGGGAAAAGTCTGGGCCTTCTGAAGAACTTGGCAGCCTTCTGACTAAATAAAAGCAAAGGCAGCGGGTCTCCCCTGAGTTTTCCTTCTCCAGGTTACATACCACTGGTTCTTTGGGTTAGTCCTTCGATGGCACGGCCTTGAGACCCTTCCCCAAGGTGGCTGCCCTCAGCTTATCGACCTCCTTCTCCCAGGCACAGACCTGAGCCCCCCAGACGTGCTCTGACCAGGGCAGAGGCCAGGAGGGAGCCCCCTCCCACCCCGGGACCCTGGGCCTCTGCCTGGACAATCGTGGCTCCCATAGCGCCCTGCTCATTCATTCATAATCTGGGAGAGAAGGCCTTAGAGGTAGGGGGAGGGGAAAGAGGCCTAGAAGAGGCTCCAGGCAGAAGCCGGGGCCTGATGAGGATCATGAAGGAAGAAACCTCAGGAAAAAGGGCCTTTCTGGCCTAGAAGGTGGGGGAGACACAGGAGGTGGGGGGGAGGGCTGGGTGAGAAGCAGAGGGGCCAGCTGGCCTGGGGTGTCCAGCTTTAGAAACCAGGTTCCATAAACCCGGAGAAGGACTGAGCTCTCCTATGCCGCCCCCCCCCCCAAATGGAGAACGCTTGGCAGGAAGAACGCGATGGACTGGCTTTAAAATGGGCCAGTTCCAAGAAGAGATGGGTCATTTGGGACAGGCCGGTCGAGTTCCTTAGAGTTACGCAACAGAGCAGGAGGAAGGCGCGCAAAGGCTCAGGGGAGCCCCCCCGGGAGTGAACGAACGAGCCCGATCCACTGGCTGGCCACGACTGCAGACACTGGAGCACTCTCCACTCGGGGAGGGGACGCGGAGGCTGGAGCAACATCCGAGAGCATCACTTTCGCTCCCTCCCTGTGGTTGGGTTTCTGCAGCTCGATCCCGCCCCAAAATACCCTCTTTTGTGCTCATTAAACTGGGTCTGAGAGTCGGGACAGGGGAATGGTACTGAGAGAACCCAAAGGAAGAAGGACACACAGAAGGCACTTAAGTCAAGCACAAGAAAGGCCCCTGATTTTGTCCATAACTTCGGCAAATTCCCCGATGCTGAAATGGCTTAAAACAAGACCGAGTTATCTTCCAAACGATCCGGACGTGCCGTGGAGCTGGCGCTCACTCAGTTATCAGTCAGACATCCAAATGAAGCCCATTTACAGCTGACATTTCCTTCTTTCCGAAAGACAGACGCGAGTGAGCACAAGTGCAGCAGAAGGCCCCACAGAATGTCGAAGCCGGTCGGGCGACGCCTGATGGGGGGGGGTCACAGGCTATCTAACTCACAGGGACCCCAGAGACAGCCTAGAAGGGGGGACTGAGGGCAGGGAGGGGGTAGAACTTGTCTGAATCAGAGTGTCATTGAGTCAGAGACCAGCCACTGTTCTTTCCGGCATCCTGAAAGAACCTCACTAATTTCTGGGTCTGTCTCGTTAGCTGAAGCTCTGTAAAGGAACACTTTGATCAGTGGAGACAGAGAGGATTGCCCCAAATGGGACGTTTCCAAGCCCAGAGAGCCGAGCTGTCCACCCGGGGTGCTACCTGCGGCCTGGAGAGCTACGCGGAGCAGTGATTTTGCATATTACAAGGCTAATATAAAAGGAAACAAGATCACCCCTGTCTTCAAGGAGCTTCCATTCTTCTTTTTTTTTTTTTTTAATAACTTTTTATTGACAGAACCCATTCAAGGAGCTCCCATTCTAACCGACCCCCACATAAAGGACCGCAGGAAAGCGGAGGGCCAGGTGGGCGAACGCTCATGCTCTAAGAGGGCCCCCAAAGAAGTCCTTTTCCACAAGGAATCCACAAATTTCCTCAGGTTTAGAGCAATTTCTTGAGTAGCTCTTGTTATAGAGGCCCTGACTAACATGAAATCATAGTTTATTTTCCCATTAGAACCTATTAACCCAGCCTAATTGTAGCATTTGGAGCCAGAAGAGACCTAGCTGACATCACAATAACAACAACAACGTTACTATGAATGTAGTGAATAGGGAGCCGGTTTCAGAGTCAAGAAAATACAGGTTCAATCTCGACTTCAATTTATTCAGTTGTCTTAATTGTGTTCTATTCTTTGTGACCCCATTTGGGGTTTTCTGGGAAAATACCCTGGAGTATTTCCTTCTCCAGCTCATTTTACAGAGGAGGAACTGAGGCAAATGGAAAGAAGCAAATGTCAGCTGTAAATCTGGATGCCTGGATGATAACTGAGCAAGCATCAGCTTGACAAGTGACTTGCTCAGTCACAGGGCTAGTGAGTGTCTGAGACAAGATTTCAACCCAGGTCTTCCTGATTTCAGTTCCCATGTTCTACCTGCTGTTCCACCTCGCTGCCTTCCCTAACTATGACTCTGGTACATCCTGCTAAAAGAACCTCTCAGTGTCCCAGACAAATCTCCCAGACTGTGATCACTTAATCAGTCAAATGAAGAAAAAGGAGAAATGTAAAACAACGCTGGAAAGGAGGAGGGTGATTTTGAAGGGCCATAAAAGACGAACAGAAGACTTCATATTTTATCCTTGAGGTGACAAGGGCTCACTGGGGTTTAAAGTATAGGAGAGTGACATCCTTGACTAATGCTTTGTCACTGGGATCCTGTTATACAGCAGCAAAGTCAAAAAGGGGCAAGAATCAAAGGTAGCAGTAACACTATTGACTGAAATTCAGGTGGAGGAGGTGAGGCTGGAAAGGTGTCATCCAGCTAAGTTTAGAGGGCCCTGAATGCCATGTAGAAAACTCTGAACTTTCCTTGGGAGGCCACTGACGCAGAGGAATGACAACTCCCAATCAGTCCCTAAAAGGGATGCTTCTGGCAGCTTACGGAAGAGCCATCAGAAAGAGTGGGAGATGACTCTAAGAGTCCAGATGGGTGGTAATAAGGGACTGGCATGAAGATGGGGACAGTGGGGATAGCGCTGAAGGCAGGGGAGTGAGAGATGCTGGGAGACAGAAGAGTTAGGACGTGGTAACCAAATGATGGAGGATGTGGGAGAGAGAGCTCCAACATGGAAGACTGATAAACGCTACTGGACAGTTACAGACAACCTCAAGGATGGTCAAGCTTTTTAGGGACCTTCCCTCAAGTGATCCTCACTTCAGCTCTCCAGAGAGCTCTGCCTCTGGACTCAGGGGCCTGGGTTCATATCCAACAGCGATTCATTACCCAGATGACCCATAATATTTATCCGACACTTAACTTTCTTATGGCTTGGCTGAATAATTAACCAGCCAGAATTACTTAGTTTTGAGAAATAAGTATTTTACCAAGATGGGGGCAACTAGGAGACACAATGGACAGAGCACTGGGCTTGAAATCAGGAAGATTCATCTTGAATTCAATCTGGCCTCGGATCCTGATGAGCTGTGTGATCCTGGGCCAGTCCCTTCACCCTGTTTGCCTCAGTTTCCTCATCTGTCAAATGAGCTGGAAAAAGAAATGGCAAACTCTCTAATATTTTTGCTAAGAAAACCCCAAGTGGGACCACAAAGAGCTGGATATAACAGAAGTTCTTCAACAACATACTAAAAAGTGAGAATTTAAGAGCGGGTGCTGTCAAACTGTCCCTCAGTCTGGGACACAGTGATCCATGTACCTCCCTAATGCAGGAAGAAGCTGGCTCGGACCTGGTGAGCCCATGCACCGATGCACAACCTCAGGGGTCACGGACGGATGGAAGCCTGCTTTGGATTTTCTTTCCCTTCTTCCTTTGCAGAGTCCTTAGGAAGCTCCTTTTTGGAGTGTGGAGCCCTCTGGTGGAGTCTGGTGGCCAGTGCCGGCTCCTACTTAGGTTCAGATCCACATTTGAGGAGCCGACTGCAAAGGCTGGTGGGAAGCACTGAATTCCCAGCTTGCAGAATTCAGCTCTGAAATCGCGTCTCTTCCGAGGGCTGGACCGGGGCTCATCTATCACCGGCCGGACTAATCCTGCTGGATTTCAGACCCGCTCGCTGTTTTATCCAAGCCCTCCAGAGGTGACTGATTCTCTTCCAACAACCACAATCTTTCCTGCGTGGAATAATCTGCTTTCACTTAATGACCCGAGTAATTCCCTTCTCCCAAACTTATTAAATACGAATTCATACTTGGTTTATACATTTGATTGACTGATTCAATGAAAGGTCTAGAGACGTTCACCTCTGGTTTGTATATTCGACTGACTGGTTCTGTAATTTAATCAAAGGCGCTCTCGCCCGATAAAAGCGCCGAGGTCCGGAGAACTGTTAATTACATTTTTGAGGCCGGTGGGTACCAATTACCCCCGTTACAGAGTTACTGAGGCACGAGAGTCTATGATAAAGTCAGACTTCCCGAAGGGGAAGAATTGGAAATAAGAATGGAAATGGAGGCGAGACCCAAATCACGGAAGGCTTTGAACAAGAGGCTGAAGGATTTGTGCTTTATCCTAGCGTTAATAGGAAATCTTTGAAGGTCTCTGAGCAAGGGAGAGCTATTGTCCGACTTGGTGAGAAGGTGACTGGGCAGCTGCCGGTGGTTGAGAGGATCTCGGCTCAAATCCCACCCATTACCCTCAGCTGCTGACTCAGGGTGAGTGACTTAGCCCTGCTGGGCACCCCTCCCCTATAAATGTTAGAGAACACTGGTCTCGATGAACACTTATGGCTGCCCAGTTCCTGCTGATTTCTCAGGAGGGGTTTGCCGTTTTGTGCTTTAGAATTCCTTTAAAAAATAAAAGCACCCGCCGCTCGCGACAACGCCCGATTGCTTTGAAACCCACGGGCCTGTGTTTTCTTCCTCGGTCGTGCTGGGAAAGGTGACGCCCCGCTTCTATCCCCGGAGGGCGGGGACTGTCCCTTTCAGGATGCTTTCGTCCAGAAAATCACATTTTCCTGCTTGGGCTGCAAGGCGAACAGTCATGAGAGACGTGCGGAGCCTCAAACGAAGGGAACTGGGGGACGTTTCTGGAGAGAGCAGTTCCCAGTCCTTCTGGGCAGGAGAATGGAGGGGGAAGGGTGTCCTGCGGAGATGCTCAGCTTGGGAACACCGGGGCAGTCTTGTTAACTGTGCCCCAACATCTTCAGGGCTCTCTCTCAGAGGAGGGCGCGGCCTGGGCGCTGTAGCTCAGGGGGCAGAGCTGGCTCCGAGCCATGGGCAGGACCTACAAAGAGCCTAGTTTAGACTTCAAGCAAGGAAAAGGGAGGGCCACAAGGTGGCGCCCTAGTGGGTAGCGTGCTAGGAGCAGAGTGCTGACGGGGAGGCAGGATTACTCAGTAACCCCGAGGCCTCAGATACTAGTCCTGGGATCCTGGGCAAGCCCTTCACCCTGTTTGTCAAAAAAAAAAAAAGAGCTGAAGGAGGGAACGGAAAATCACTTCGGTATCTCTGCAAAGAAACCGTCCAGCTCAGAAAGCGTTGGAAATGACTGAAAAGAAACGAACGACAGTGGAAAGCTCCTTCCAAGCAGCTGCGTCCCAGGGTGGGAGGGGATATCTCGGGAGCCGGCGGGATCCCCTCCCAGGAGCCTCTAAGCCGAGGCCGGCTGCTCGCTGGTCAGGGATAGTGGGAGGGGAAGTTTCAGTTAAGGCGAGACCCCGAGGCCCCGAGATGCCAACTCCAGGATCCTAAGTCTGACCAGGTTCGCTCAGTTTTCCGTGTCGTGTTTATCCTCCATGAGTCTCATATTCTTCACCTGCAAGAGGGAGGGAGGGAGGGAGATAAGCTCCTGTCCCTCCTTGCTCCCTGGGCCATGTGCCTTTGAGAGATGATGCAAACAAATGGGCTTCTTCATCCCCCCTAACACCGTTGGGTGTGACTCTCCCGGGGACTTTTATGTCTCGTCTCCGTCCTGGGGAGGCTGAATCACAGCCGTGATCTCAAAGGCAGCTTGGACACAACGAGTGGAACGGGGAGAGCGATCGTTTGGGCACCGACAGTGTCAGCCCGGCACTTCCAGGCCGGCGCTCACCGTTCCTCACGGCAACCTTTAGGACACTTATAACCCCCTTCTCTTCCCTTTCACAGGTAGGAAAACTGCGTAGCCAACGAAGAAAGTGGCTTGTCCAGGTCACTCAGCTAACAAGCATCCCAGGCCAGGCTTGGAGCCCTCAGGCCTTCATGAGAAGAGGAAGGAAGGGAAGGGAAAGGAGGAGCAAAAGGTGGAAGGAAGGAAGAAAGGAAAGAGAGGGAAGGAGGGAAGGAGGGAAGGAAGGAAGGAAGGAAGGAGGAAGGAAGGAAGGAAGGAAGGAAGGAAGGAAGGAAGGAAGGAAGGAAGGAGGAAGGAAGGAAGGGAGGAGGGAGGGAAGGAGGAGGGAGGGAGGGAGGGAGGGAGATAAGCTCCTGTCCCTCCTTGCTCCCTGGGCCATGTGCCTTTGAGAGATGATGCAAACAAATGGGCTTCTTCATCCCCCCTAACACCGTTGGGTGTGACTCTCCCGGGGACTTTTATGTCTCATCTTCGTCCTGGGGAGGCTGAATCACAGCCATGATCTCAAAGGCAGCTTGGACACAACGAGTGGAACAGGGAGAGCGATCGTTTGGGCACCGACAGTGTCAGCCCAGCACTTCCAGGCCGGCGCTCACCGTTCCTCACGGCAACCTTTAGGACACTTATAACCCCCTTCTCTTCCCTTTCACAGGTAGGAAAACTGCGTAGCCAACAAAGAAAGTGGCTTGTCCAGGGTCACTCAGCTAACAAGCATCCCAGGCCAGGCTTGGAGCCCTCAGGCCTTCATGAGAAGAGGAAGGAAGGGAAGGGAAAGGAGGAGCAAAAGGTGGAAGGAAGGAAGAAAGGAAAGAGAGGGAAGGAGGGAAGGAGGGAAGGAAGGAAGGAAGGAAGGAGGAAGGAAGGAAGGAAGGAAGGAAGGAAGGAAGGAAGGAAGGAAGGAAGGAGGAAGGAAGGAAGGGAGGAGGGAGGGAAGGAGGAGGGAGGGAGGGAGGGAGGGAGATAAGCTCCTGTCCCTCCTTGCTCCCTGGGCCATGTGCCTTTGAGAGATGATGCAAACAAATGGGCTTCTTCATCCCCCCTAACACCGTTGGGTGTGACTCTCCCGGGGACTTTTATGTCTCATCTTCGTCCTGGGGAGGCTGAATCACAGCCATGATCTCAAAGGCAGCTTGGACACAACGAGTGGAACAGGGAGAGCGATCGTTTGGGCACCGACAGTGTCAGCCCAGCACTTCCAGGCCGGCGCTCACCGTTCCTCACGGCAACCTTTAGGACACTTATAACCCCCTTCTCTTCCCTTTCACAGGTAGGAAAACTGCGTAGCCAACAAAGAAAGTGGCTTGTCCAGGGTCACTCAGCTAACAAGCATCCCAGGCCAGGCTTGGAGCCCTCAGGCCTTCATGAGAAGAGGAAGGAAGGGAAGGGAAAGGAGGAGCAAAAGGTGGAAGGAAGGAAGAAAGGAAAGAGAGGGAAGGAGGGAAGGAGGGAAGGAAGGAAGGAAGGAAGGAAGGAAGGAAGGAAGGAAGGAAGGAAGGGAGGAGGGAGGGAGGGAGGGAGGAAGGAAGAAAGGAAGAAAGGAAGGAAGGGAAAGAAGGAAGATAGAAAGGAAGGAAGGGAGGAGGGAGGGAGAGAGAAAAGGAGGGAGGAAGGAAAGAAGCACTTATTATGTTCTTACAATGTGCCAGGCACTGTGCTAAGCCAAAAGTATTAACCATTACAATCTATAGGGAGTCCAAGAATCCTTATAAAAACTGAGAATTTTACAGGTCAGGGAATCATGGGATCTTACCTCTAAAGTTAGAAGGGAGCTCAGAGACTAGCTAATCTAGCTCCTTAATTTTACAAATTGAGAAAGTGAGGTCTAGAGAAGAGAAAGGAGTTCCATGGTAGTCCAGGTCTCTTTCCTTTGGATCAGGAGGGTCTTGAGGTCTTCTCACCCTATTTTTCCAAAGCCTGAAAAATCCCTTTTCCTGACTCTTCTGGAGGTGGGAATACCTAGCTGCAATTCCAACTGTGGACAAAATAGCTGCATGATCCTGGAGACATCACTTAACTTTTCTCAGCTCAGTTTCTTCACTATAAAATGAGATGGCTGGACTCAGTGATCTTGAAAGTCATTTTTGCCTCTAAACTTATGATCCGATTCTCCTAGAAAGTCGTAAGAGAGTCTAAGAATGGAGCAGGAAGAGCAGTGCTTTGGGATAGAGAAGATGGAGCTTGGGAAAGTGCCTTAGCCCCTGGTGCCTAGATTTGTGCAATTAGAACAGAGCAGGATGGGATAGAATAGGAAATTTCTAAGGACTCTGCCAGATCTCCATTCTCTGGGCCTCAGGCTGAAGCTCTTGCCTCATATGCGACACAAGACCTGAGTCTCCATGACTTGCTGATGTGCTACAGACTTTGTCAACTATATTTGGGAAAAAAACCAACCCAATCTTTCTCAGGGTCCCTTGGCGGAGGGAACTCTGGTCAAAGGGAGAGCAAAAGGAGCCTGTTCCCAGGTACCCTAGTCACTTAGCACAGCATCCCTTTCTCCCCAGACCAAAACGAGTCACCAAGAACAGTGGGGTAAAGAGAGGGAAGGTCCTAGCCCTCGCCACATTGTTCTCATGATGTTCATGACGCTCCTGGCCATTCACGCCATCCTCTAGACCCAGATGCCCGGGCTAGCCTCAGAAGCCCGCTCCCTGCAAGGGCACGACTCAGCAAAGCCCTCCCTGGGGTCCCAGGAACTTCAGGCTGCCTTTTTTGCTCACCCCTCATTGACAAATCCCAGGACCCTGCAAGAGCAAGGGGTAATCTTCCTAAGCTGGACAGGCACAGAAAGATTTGCCCAGGGCCCCCTGGCAGCTCAATGGAAGGGACCCGAGGGTCCTTCTAGGCTTCAGTGCAGGCTGAGCCCAGTGATTTGCGCTTGAGGCAACCAAACAGGCAGTTCTAGCTGTCCGGTAAGTGGGCACCCAGGTTTGGCGCGGCTCCTTGAGCTTATCAGTGAGCCTTGCTTTTGCTGCCAATGGATTGCCACCAAGCGCTCCTTGACAACCCATCTTCTCATTCCCTCACCGACTCCCTTATAACCCTATTTCAGGGGGAGAAAGGCTGGCTAAGGCAATTAAAAGGAATTGAGGGAATTACACGCATTTTCCCATTTCTTTTCAGAAAGGGCAAAAACACTAGAGAAACGAGTGGTATTAAGTCAACGGAGGCAACATCAACAAGGCAAAGTCAACCTGGAGAAATCCAAGCCTGTAAATATGGGTTTTTTTGGGGGAAGTGTCACATATGTGCAAGTCTAGGCAGCCAGGATTAGCCCTTACCAGGAATTCTCTCTTTGTTTCACAGGAAAACTGGATCTAGAGCTGGAGATGTGGCGAGGAAGAGGTGGGGACCTTAATGGTTAAAACATTGGCCCTCAATCCACCCATCCAATGGGGCTTAACGTTCAAGGGCTCTGGGCTTCTTGATTCCTAAAGGGAGGAGGGTGGATTACAGGCTCCTGAAGTCTCCTTCCCTTCTAGATCTAGGATATCACAGGCTACTAGGCCTAGAAACAGACCACGAACTGTCCAAGGTGCTGCAATTATTGAGGCGGAGGGACAGGATTCACATTCACGTCCTCTGACTCAAAACAGACTCCTTTTTCCTACCATCCCATGATGCTACAAACAGCTTTCCCATAAGGAAACAAATGAGACAACACTGGACAAATGAGATAACTCAGTAGAACCTCCCTTAGTTCAGACGAGGCTTTTCTTACTTCTCATCTGGACTCTTACGATGCCTTAATTGGTCTTCCTGCCTCCAGTTCCTCCATTCCAAGGAATCATCTCACACACAGCTCACAAAAACAATCTTCCTAATGCTATACTCTTCCTCAAAAACATTCTAAGGCTCCCTACTGCTGCTAGAATAAAAACAAATCCTCAGCCTGGCTCAGAAGATGGCTCCCAGTACGGCTCAGACCTGCCTTTCCAGTCTCACATATTATCCTCCCTCATTCACTCTCTGCTAGTCCAACTGGCCTGTTGGCTGCTTGTCAAACGGGACCTTCCATGTTTTGCCTTCCCTCCTCATCACTGTCTCACAGAATGCCCTGGTTCCTTCGAAGCACAGCTCAGGTATCCTCCCCCCCCCTCCCACCAAGACCTTGGACGCCTTCCTCATTCTCACCCCAACCGGGTACTCATTTTTTAAAAAATTGTTTACTTGTAGCTACCGTGCCCCCTCGTTCCAAATAGAAATGTAAGTTTCTTGAGAATGAGGACGATTTCCTTTCTTCCTTTTTATTCCCAGAGCCTGGCATGGTGCATAACGCACAGCACTGGACGGATCTGGAGTGAGCAAGCCCAGAAATCCAGCCCCAGACACTTACGGGCCGTGTGACCCCTGGAGGACGCTTTCCCTCTGCTTGTCTCAGTTTCCAGATCTGTAAAATTGGGGTAATTTAGTGTATTCCTAATGGGTTTTTGCAATGACCAGAAGAGAGAATAATTGTAAAGTGCTTAGCCAGGGGCTGTATGTAGTAAGAGCTACAGAAATGGCAACTATTATTGGCTATTACAGGCACTTAACGGGACCCAGAGAAATGAAGAGATCCACTTAGTGGGACTCGGGCAGGCTCTGGAGCTCGTTCTCTGATCTCCAAACAAGCTCTTTCCCTTACTCTTTATTCAGGCCAATTGTTGTTGATCCCTGTGTAACCAGAACCATTTGTAAATCTGTCTGTTCTGAGGTTACTGATGTGCCCGCCTCTACAGGAACTCTGGAGGGTCGAGGGTGACCCAGGTAGCCAGGGACGGCTGGACACTGGCTGCAGTTCTGTGTCTCAGAGAAAAGCACCCACAGTCTGGAACACTGGGTGTCTTCGTGCATGAGTCTGGGAGCAAGGAGTCAAGGAGCAGGGAGGGAACGTTCCCCTTCCACTAGGCGTTCTCTAAATAAAACTGCGGGCAGGGCCCCGGTCACTGCTCTCATCTGCCAGTCTCCAAGTGGCCACTCTAGCCAGGTGCTATGGGCAGCCGCCACTTCGGGTCCTGCCCCAGAGAGATCTGTCCCCAGTCACTGAGCAACCTTTCCCTCCTTCCCAAGTGCCCTCCTCACCTTCTGCCAACCTTGCCCCTTCTGCCTTCCTTTGCACCTGTTACATCAGGGAGCGGGATGGCTCCTCCAGAGGAGGGGCTCCTTCTCTTGGGAGTGTTCCTGACTCTGGGGAACAAGAGCGGGCCTCCCGTTTCTTTTAACCCTAACACAGGCCATGTTGAATGAATCAATAACCACACCTGCCAATTCAGGCCTAACCGTAAATATTTAACCAGGACTCTCTTTTTTCCTTCCAGTCTTCACAACACCCAGAGAACTATTGATTTTACCTTAAATTAGAAGCAAGGGAGAGATTCTCATTCCTGCTCTTCCCCCTGCTCTGGAGGCCAACACACTTACAGAAGCATCTTCACAGCAACTGAAAAGCTTGGATGGTTTTGTACAGACTTTAGAGTGGAAAATCCCTAGGGGCCACTACTCTGCGCGTGGCCAGGAAGCTCATCGGTCCGACCTTCCTGATGGCCGTGCTTCCGGAAGGCTGCCCGCGAGCGGGGCTGGGGACCAGAGATGCCGCTGTTAATAACCACTTGGCTTCCCGCTCTTTTGGCCCATAATCCCCTCTCCTCCCTACCTCTGACCTGGAACGCACCCTAGGAGGGCCCGGACTCCGTACTACTGCCTGGCTCTCTCTGCCAATCCCCTCTCCTATTTCCCATCCTCCCTTTGTGTGTTGTCTTCCCTTCTTGGAACATAAGCTTCCCCAGGGCAGGGCTGTTTTTGCCTCTCAGGGATTCGTGACCAGGAAGCTTTATCGCCTTCCAGATGACGATGGGCACTGCGCTTCCTGAACCTCAAAGAGTCCTTAGAGTCAAATTCCCCAAACTGTCTAGCCCAGAAAATGATCTCAGACTTTACCAGAAGGAAAACTCAGCCCCTCCCTCTGCCTCTACAAGAGGGACATGGCAGGGAACAAGAATTACGTCCTAAGAGCCTGTCAAAAACCTTTGCTTCCCCAAATACTAGAGACAGATCAAGGAAGGCTTCTCTTAAGTCTTTACTTGATTTTCTCCTGGTATTGTTTTTCCTTTTTAAAAAACAACTAAGTTTTAATGATTTCTTTATTTTTGCATCATTTTCCCTTCCAAATAACATTGCCCCCCCCCCAAAAAAAACAAAACAGAAAAACAAAACTCTCTTGCAATGACCAAAAAAAATAGTTTGATGAGACAACTCCAACCATCCTCCATGTCAAGGACAGGCTATTTTTACTGAATGTTTTGCAGCATTTCAGGAATGGGAAGGACTTCACAAGGCATCTGGGCCGGTGCAGAGATGGGAAAGAATCATTCGGGCCTCTTACTTGGTGGCCACCAGGCAGACCTAACTTGCAGAGCTTTGATGAGAGAAGAGCCCTCCCACCTTTCAAGGAAGCCCATTGTGTTAAACCATTTTTTGCCTCCACTTTTCCTAATTATTAATAGACAAACAGACCTGGAAAAGACCTCCAAGTCAAGGTCTCCCACTGCATCTTAGGCCCTCCCCAGTCATCCTGACCTAAGTCTGGTCACTGGCTCCTCTTTGGATGAAAGAGAGAGACTGCTGATCTTGCACAGCCCTCACTCAAACTCAATTCATTTGGAAGTCAAACCATCACCCATCTTCCTGATGTCACTGACCCTCTTTAGGAACAAAGGGACAATGATCCCAACCACCCCTGAGATCCTGCCTGCCCCAGGGGTCCTTGTTCTGTTCTCTGAGGTCAAGCACAATTGAATCCAGCCTCTCAATAAAAGCCTTTTAATAACTATGTGACCACAAATCACAAAAACGGACCAATAAATGACAACAAAACAAATTACAAAATACTTAAGAACTCAGATCGAAGTCATAACCAACCAAGGTTATTGATAATTAAGAGTCGAATACTGAAGGCAATTAGGGTTTCTAAGAGGCAGAAGTGGGAAGGGAATTCATTCAGTGCAGAGATACGCAAAGGGAAACTGGAAGAAAAGACCAGTTTGGCTGAGCTGAGTGTGCTGGAAGGAAGGCAGTGTACATTAGGGCCCAGGGGGTCAGAAGAAGGAGGCTTTGGAGACCGTTTTATGCAAAGCAAGGCTCATTTTAGTATCTAGTACCAGAGGGAATGGGGAGTCACGGAGGTTCATTAAGGGTGTGAGGGGAAGGATGACGGCCGTATCTGCATAAATACCAGAACAGATCTTCCCAAAGGAGATAGGGCAGAGAGATCAAACAGATCGTCCCAAAGGAGATAGGGCAGAGAGATCAAACTGATCGTCCCAAAGGAGAAAGGGCAGAGAGATCGAATAGATCGTCCCAAAAGAGAAAGAGCAGAGGGATGGAACAGATTGTCCCAAAGGATGAAGGGCAGAGGGATCAAACAGATCGTCCCAAAGGAGAAAGGGCAGAGAGAGCGAACAGATCGTCCCACAGGAGGAAGGGCAGAGGGCTCAAATAGATCATCTCAAAAGAGAAAGAGCAGAGGGATGGAACAGATCATCCCAAAGGATAGAGAGATCAAATAGATCGTCCCAAAAGAGAGAGCAGAGGGATGGAACAGATCGTCCCAAAGGAGGAAGGGCAGAGAGATTGAATAGATTGTTCCCAAGGAGAAAGGGCAGAGAGATCAAATAGACTGTCCCAAAGGAGGAAGGGCAGAGAGACAGAACAGATCTTCCACAGGAGGAAGGGCAGAGAGATTGAACAGATCTTCCACAGGAGGAAGGGCAGAGAGACAGAACAGATCGTCCCACAGGAGGAAGGGCAGAGGGACAGAACAGATCTTCCACAGGAGGAAGGGCAGAGGGACTGCTTGGGAAACTATTGCAATAGCCCAGGAAAGAGGTGATGAGCCTTCGTGGCAGCTCGGGAGGAACGAGACGTGGCGCAGGGAGAAGCAGCGACGTGGGTGATGGACAAGCCCGTGGGATGAAGGAGAGAGAGGAACGGGGGCAATGCCGAGGGCAGGAACCTGGAGACGGGACAACGGCCGTGGCCGGGACAAGAATGGGGATCGGCGGGGGGGCCTTTGGGAGGAAAACGAGCGGGTGCCATCTGACCGCGTGAGATGTCCCCGAGGGCCTGCTCTGCGATCTCCGCTGGCGGGCACTGCTCGGGAGGGAGACCAGGCCGGCACGGAGATCGGCCATCAGCTAGGGAGGATCATTAAACCCGCGGTGGCTCATGACGTCCCCGGCCAATGGGAACATCCACATGGAGGAGGGTTGATACCAAAGGAGAGGGAAAGGAACCATTATAAACACTAGAGGGCGCTGTGTCCTTAAAAGCCCAGGGAGCAGAAGCGCTCTGGGGGAGAGAGCGCTTCATTAACAGAGGCAAAGGCCACAAGGATGTGAAGAAGGCTGGGATTAAAGGGAAGGGAGCAAAGCCTTCTGGGTGCCCGCTGTGCGCGAGGTGCTTGACAAATATTCTCTCTCTGATCCCCAACAACAGACCTAGAAGGTCGGTGCTGTTAGGATTCCCATTTTAGAGTTGGGGAAACCGAGGCAAATAGGGGCTGAGGGACTTGCCCAGGCTCAAACATCTAGTGGGGTCTGAGGCTGGATTTGAATCCAGGGCTTCCCAATGCCAGCCCAGGGCTCCATTTACTGCGGTGCCGCGCGCTGCCCACCTGTCGAGAGCGTGGAGGGAGCCCCGTGGACAGTGATGGGGCTGCTCGGGAAGATGCGCTCACCAGCTGTGAGACTGACTGTTGGGGTCAAGGCCGAGGCCTCCTGCATAATTAATAATTATTATATAACATCACATCCATAGAGTATAACGGTGGGTAATCGGACCCAGTGAGAGATGGGGCCTGGAACCGGACGTCGCCCTCCTCACTCGGCGCAGCCTCCTCGTTCACCCAGGGACACGACAACGGCCCCTGCCAGGCGCCCATCCCACACGAGCCCGTGGGGGAGGATTCCCGAGCAGGCTTCTGCCTCCCATCCAGCCCTTCCCCCACGGCCTGCCCGCTTGAACAGAGGCCCCGCGGGCAGCTTCCAGGCCGAAGGGCAGCCCTGGCTCCTGGCAACCCTGCGGGTACGTGGGTGAAAGGGAGCCTAAAGCACCACACACTGGTTCTCGGGAGGGCGGAGTTTCCATCCACACCCTGGAAGAGAAGCTTTATGCCCCGGGACCGAACATGGCCCCCTCCCCCGGGGCCGAACATGGCCTCCTCCCCCGGGGCCGAACATGGCCTCCTCCCCCGGCCTGGCCCAATTTTCTCCCTTCTCTCCTCTGGGAAGGCTCCTGGTCTGGGGCCCTCGGGCTCCTGCAAACCCCAGCCCACAAACCCGAGGGGCAGCCAGGGCTCAGAGCCTAAGCTCCCACATCAGGCCGACATCACCGGGATCGTTCCGAGGGACGCGAGAGCGGCAGGAAGTCCCCCGCCCAAACACCCGGCTCCTCCGACCAGCCGCGCCGACCATTAGCCCAGAAGCCACCGCGGCCCCGCATCCCAGAGAGAAAAGAAATCCATCTCACCTGGAGGCGTCGAAGCTGTCGTAGGAGCCCACCGTGTAGTGTCGGAAGAGCTTCTTGGTGCGGTCAGTGCGAGTCTCTGTGCAGACGGAAAGAAAGAAAAATCGTTTTTAGGAAACTTCGCCATGAACAAAGTGGATGCAACTTGGGCAGGTCCGACCACGAGGCTCTTCTGCTGGCGGGACCGAGCGGGCACAAGAACCAAGTAGCTGCTGCGTCTCTGATGGGGGAGCTCGCTGGAGAGGGGGAGCGGGGCTCAGAGCTGAGATCTGCTCTCTACTCCCCGAGGACTGGCCTGGAGGACTGGGCTCCATCCACCTGGAACTGGCGGAGGACTGGCCTGGAGGACTGGTCTGGAGGACCGGCCTGACCTGGAGCACTGGCCTGACCTGGAGGACCGGCCTGACCTGGAGGATTGACCTGGAGGACCGGCCTGACCTGGAGCACTGGCCTGACCTGGAGGACCGGCCTGACCTGGAGCACTGGCCTGACCTGGAGGACCGGCCTGACCTGGAGCACTGGCCTGACCTGGAGGATTGACCTGGAGGACCGGCCTGGCCCGGAGGACCAAGCAGCCGGCATTCTGGGGATGGCTCCTGGGGCTGTCGGCAGTGAAGAGGGGAGGGGGCCCTTCCCTTCCCCAGCACACTGTGGGTTCCAGGCCGGGGCCCGTTTGCTGTTGTGCTTCCACGTCCCGTAGAACATGGAAAGCCGAGCAGAATTCGGATCGGACGCTGGGCTACCCCCAAGCTTGGGCACTCGGGGCCCTGCTGCTGCTTCCATAGTAAGGTCATTTCTTCCCAGACCCACAAGAAAGAAAATAGCAGCGCCCCCAAACTGGGAAAAAAGCCCCAAACAGTTTCACCGGCTTCAACCAATCAGAGAGAGCAGAACGCCGGCTCCTCCGAGCCCCGGGGCTATTTGGGAGATGCTCGGCACTGGCTACTGCCCTCAGCCTCCGAGCCCACCAGCCGTCACAGCCTCAATGTCCACCCAACAGACACGGAACGCCAAGTTAGAACATTTTCCTTCTGGAAAAACAACAGCGAGTGTCAGGGGGAGGCTGCCTGAGCCCAGGAGGCTAAAAGGACCCCCCAGAGCCCCGGGATCTCTCCATGGGGGACGGCAGAGACTGGAAGACAGGGCCGGACTTTGGCCTTGTCAGTGCTTAGGCCTGAGAATGCTCTAGATGCCCGGGGGTGAGGGGGTGGTATATGCTCCCACCCGAGAGCCTGAAAGCACAGATCTAACAAATCTTTCCCAAGATCAAGAAACCTCAATAGCTCCCTATTGCCTCTCAATGAAATCCAGCCTTCTTTTGGAACCTAAAGCCTTTCACCATCTGGTCCAACTGAAGTCTGTGGCCCGCGTCCAGGTGACTTGCCCTCGTAAGCTCCACCTCCAGTCAAGTGCCCCTTCCCACTCCTCCCCTCCAGCTCCCACAGGCTTTTTCCCTCTGCTTGGAATCCCCTCCCCCACCTGGAATCCTCAGACTCAGATATAGTTCAAGAGCAATCCACCTCTTCCCAAAGCCTTTGGAGACTCCCCGAGCCCCCCCGTCAGCAGTTACCCCTCCTCAAGGTACCTTTGTCCTGTTCACTCATTCGTTTTCTGCCTTCTCTGACTTCATAGCTACAGCTGGGGGAAGGGCAGGGCAGAGAGCTCTCCACGATGGGTGTGGAAGGGATGGTCAGACCCTCCATGGTCAGGGGAGAAGGGAAGGTCAAACCCTCCATGATGAGTGTGGAAGGGAAGGTCAGACACTCTGTGTGGGGGGGAAGGGAAGGTCAGACCCTCCATGATGTGGGAGAAGAGAAGGTCAGACATTCTGTGTGGGGGGAAGGGAAGGTCAGACAGGTGAGAGAGCAGGGGTGAGCAGCGTCACCTGAGGATGCTGCCTGAAGTGACCCCAACGCTAGCAGACCACCACCACCTCCCCTTCGGGGGGCCGCCCCGCCCAGGGCGCCCCTTCCTGTAAAACAAGAGCGTTTCCTCAGGCGCGACCTTTCTGCGGTCCTGCCGCGTGGTTCCCAACGGGGGCGCGATGCCCGCGGATATTCCCTCTCCCACTGGGTCCTCATTAGCCATCACACATCCAGGCTGAAAGAAACCTGGGGGAACATCTGGGCCAGGCCCTCCTCACTTTCTGTGCCGTTGAGTCACGCGGCAGCACTCAGCTGCTGGAGCACCGAGGGCTTTGTTATTAATTATTATTATTACTCGCTCCCCTTTTTGCTTAAGGCTCAATTTGGTGGCTGTGTGCTGGTTACCTAGGGAACTATTCAGGGCCTCCACCTGATTGGGAGACTGTGCTCTCCGACGCAGACGCTCTCAGGGCCGGGGTCAAGGGTTCCAGCCCGCCAGGAGTTACACGTGGGGGTGGGGACCCCTTCCTCTGTCTGCTCACATGGTGCCCAAGGAGGGGCTGCGGACAGACACCCTCTGGCCTCAGTGCAAAGCTCAGCAGCCACCGGGAGCGGCATTCAGCTCTCAGCCCCAGGGGAGAGGGGCTGGGGGAAGAGAGGGAGGGAGGAAAGGAAAGATGAATAAGAGAGAAAAGGAAGGCTGAGGGAGAGAAACAGAACAAAGTAAGACAAGGGCCTGCACTGGAGGTTTGGAGATCCTGCCCCGAGGGGAGGGGGACAGATTCAGAACCGGGAAGTTCCGGGTTCAAATCTGACCCCGATAATTGCTAACTGGTGACCATAAATAAACCTTCTCAACTCCCTGAACCTCGTTACCTCACCTACAAAGCTGGGAGATAATTAATCCCTCCAGAGCCTTTATTAAGCACCCACCACAGGAGCCAGGCCCTGTCTTGCAGGAGCTTATGGTCCAACGGAAAGACAACAGGGCTTTCTATGGCTTGGAATCAAAGGCCCGTGGAGCAGTGCCGGGGCAGGGCCGGGCGCCGGGTCTGCGGGAGTTTGCAAACCCCATCCATCGCTCCCTCTGACTCGGTTATGAGTTTATCAGTAGGGACGGCACTTGTCGCCCACTCTGGGCGACCTCGTTTCTCCAGAACAATTTCTGCCTGTAAATGAGGCAGGCGCCGGTAGCAGAGCAAGTGCTGGGGCTGGAAGTCGGGGAGATTCACCTTTCTACTTCCAAACCCAGCCCCGACTCTCCTTAACGGTACGGCCCTGGGCGAGCCGCTGAACCTTGTTGCCTCAGACTCCTCCTCTGCAGAATGAGGCGGAGAAAGAAACAGCAAATCACCTCAGGATCTCATGCTCTCTGACCCAGCAATGGGTGGGATTTGAATTCCAAACAAATCCTAAAAGAAGGAAAAGGACGCACGCGGGCAGCTTTTGTGGTGGCAAAGAATTGAACAAGGGGGAGATGTCCATCCACTGGGGAACGGCTGACTAAGCTGGGGCATGTGAAAGTAATGGAATATTATCGTTCTATCAAAAATGAGGAACAAGCTGACTCTAGAAAGACATGGAATGATTTACATGAACTGATGCGGAGAGAAAAAAGCAGAACCGGGAATACAGTGGGCACAGCAACAGCGAGATTGGGCAATGATCAATGGCGAGAGACTTGGTTCTTCTTGGTGCACCAGTGATCCAGGGCAAACCCCATAAACTTTGGATGGAAAACACTATCTGCAGCCAGAGAGAGAACCATTGACACTGAATATAAATCAACATGGGCTCTATTCACTTATTTTTCTTCTGTTTCCTTTCTTGTAGTTTTTCCCTTTTGTTTTGATTTTTCTCTCCCAACATGATTCATATGGAATTATGTAAAAAAAAAAAAATGAACGTACATGTAAAACCCTTCAAAATGTTTTCCATGTAACTGGGGAAAATAAAAAAGAAAAAGAAAATCAGACTGGGAAAAACCAAAATGTTTTACATGTAACTGGGAAAAAAGTAAAAAGAAAAAGAAAATCAGACTGGGAAAAACCAGCCATCAGGAACTCAGCTCTTGATTGCTCAAGCTATCTCCCTCATGGAACCGGGAATTTGGCAAGGCCACAAGACTCATCCCACCGGGCCCACACATCCCTGTTGAGATGCTTCTCATGAAACGAGAAATGGTTTTTGAGGAAAAAATCTCTTTCAAAGGACAAGATCGTTAAGACGTAGTGTCCTTGATTCTGTTTCCACCTAATTAGCCTCTACTTAGCTTTTTACTGAAATAATATTATGGTGTGTGCTCTTTAGGCATTTCTGACACTCCATTTAACAGCTAGAGATGATTAAATGAAATACTCGGTTCACCGATCCTTTGCTAACCTAAGGGCGGATTTAAAAATATTTCAATTCAAAATTAATTCATCGAGAACCTACTGTGTACACAAAACAAAATAATAAACACCAGAATATTCCACAGAAGAAATGGAGTCAAGGATGTTATTTATGGGATCAGAAAAGATAGTAGACTGGTCCCACAGGGAGAATGGGGTCTACTACCGGACAGCGGGCAGGCTCAGCGTGTGGGGAGGATCTTCTGGAAATGATGGGGCCCTATCTGGACCTCTGGTGGCTCAGTTCAGCTTTGCACTGACCCTTGTCTGGAATCTTTGTCCCCTAGCGCCCCGTGATTGTGGCTGCCGAGCCTTGGCCCTGCGTCTCCCATCCCCTGCAGCCTTTGTTCCTATTCACAAGCAATAAAATGGGGTTGAAGGAAGTCATGATGTCACACAGACTGTAGCCAATACACACGAATGCTCCATCATCTCAACAGGGCCCTCCCCGCTGCACTTTAGTCTTGTTCTAGCTCCCAATGAACTACCTGGTGATTCTTCCAAACTTTTATGTCCTTTCTCAAATCTCCCACAATCCAACTGTCCAAGTAAATGCCTCAAAAGGATGACCTAGAAGACCTATCAAACTCCCCACTATCCTTTCCCAAGTCCTGCTCCTTCCAGATTTCCTATTGCTATGGAGGGGACCGCCATCCTCCCAGCCCCCCAGGCTAGAAACCTAGGTTTCCTTCTTGATTGCCCATTCTCTCATCTCTCATCAATAATCAACCTCCAAGTCTTGTAGATTTTACCTTACAAATGTCTCCCGCATAGGTCTGTTCTCTGCCATTTCTGCCGGCCTTGTAAAGTTCTCAGAACCTCAGGCCTGGACCATCGGCGGGCCTGCCTGCAAGTCTCTCTCCACTCCAATCCCTTCTCCATTCAGCCATGAAAGTGAGCTCCCCGAAGTACAATGTTCCCCCCAATTTCTATCCAATAAACACTAACGACTCCCTCTAACTTCTAGGATCAAACACCAGGTGGCATGAGAACTTCAGCCCTTTCTAGTCTTCTCCCACCTTCCCCCCAGCATGTGCTCTCTGGTTCAGGGTCACCCACCTCTTGGCTAATCCACAGAGCTGACCCCCCCGGCTCTTGGCTGAATTGGAACACTTCCCCTCCTCAAATCTGTCTTCTGACTTTCCCGGCCTCCTGATCCCCCTCAGTTGATTCTCTCTCATTTACTCTCTCCATAGTTTCCTTATACATAGTCATTTTCATGTAATTCTCTCCAACAGACTGAGCTGTTTGGGAATAGGGTCTGTCGCTTGTCTTTCACTTAGTGCTCTAGCACAGTATGTGGCACATGGTGGGGAGTGCTTAATAAAGGTGTCCTGATTCTTTGACCAATGCAAGAGTTCCAGCCCTGGATGAAGAGGCAGAAGGAACCTTCTCATCTCTGAGATTCTAAAGAATTGCGCCAGGCTGGCAAGGAGCCGAGATACGGTCACCATCCCAGCATCCTGCCTGCTCCAGCCACTGTCCCAAAGCTATTTCCAGTGGCTAAGCTCCAATCTCAAATCTTTTTAGTCAAAAAACTTTAACAGTATCTTTTTCTTTTCAAAATATATGCAAAATAGTTTTCTATTTACAAAATACAAAAGATATAATTTGTTTTACAAAAAATACAAAAATTTATGAATATAAAAATAGAAAACCTTGTATTCCAAATTTTTCTCCTTCTCTTCCCCCCACCCCTTCCCCTAGACAACAAGTAACCCAGTATATGTTAAACATGTGCAATTATGCTGTACCATATTTCCATTTTTATCATGCTGTACAAGAAAAATCAGATCAAAAAGGGAAAAAATGAGAAAAAAAAGCAACTAAATGAACAACAAAAAGGTGAAAATACTATGTTGTGATCCATCGTCAGTCCCCGTAGCTCCCTTTCTTTCTGTAGATGGCTCTCTCCATCACAAGTCTATTGGAATAGCCAAAAAGTCTGTTGCAAAAAAGCGGTCCCTATGTCTGCCTGCACACTATGCCACAGAACAGTAAATCCAGAAGAAAAGTATCACCATCGGGCTCGTCTCAGGACCATTTTTACCTACTCTCCATAAGGTAACAACAGCCACAACACAGACAGTCGAGCGCTTTTTGTTATTTGTGAAGCACTTTACGGTGGTATCACAACTGAGATTCAGAACTACTCCATGGGGTAGGAGCTCGGTTTTAATTTCAGTTTGCAGATGAGGAACTGAGGTGTAAAAAAGTTAAATGATTTGACTAGGGTCCCAGAGCTAGGACGCGTCAGAGACATTATTTCAACCCAGATTTCTCTGGTTCCATCCCTGAGCAGTGACATCTGACCGCGGCAGGCCAGGCCCTCCTCCCGTCTCCCAAAGTCTATCCAAGCTCCCGCTCCTTGTTTCCCTGACACGCTCTCTCCTTCTCAACTTCTGCTACCCCCCCTTCCTTTTTGCTTTTAATTTTTCCCAACAACAGGTCGTTCCCATTAAGTCCCATCTTCTCATTGTGTGGCCAAAGTGGTTTAGCTTCAGCTTCAATCTTTGCCTTCCAGTCAATAGCCTGAATTAATTGCTTTAAGTATTGACTGACTGGATCTCTTTGCTGGCTGAGGGACTCCCAAAAGTCTTCTCCAGGACCACAGTGGGAGGGCATCGATCCCGTGGCACTCAGTTCTGTTTACGGTCCAACTTTCCCAGCCATATGTGGCTACTGGAAAACCCCAAGCTTTGACCCCGTGTCCCTGCAAGTGAATAAGACTCGGTTCCTGTTGTTAAGAAGCTTACAAGTGAATTAGGACAATTGACCAGAGCGTCCCCTAAGGATATCCTAGAGGATGGAGACTCCCAAACACTCCCATCGGATGGGGGGGGTATTTGGTCTGGGATCCTCAGAGAGTTGAAATGACTTTCCTAGGGTCACCCTGCTAGCATCTGAATCGCACCTTCCCAATGTCAAGTCCAGCATTCTAGCCCTTGTCCCAGACTACCCAGTAGATGGGGGCAGCATAAAAGGCACTGAAAACCCCGAAACCGTTAAGTCTTGATGGGTTCACATTATTTCCAGATGCCAGAAGGGCAGAGGAGCCCTCACTTGCCATTTAAAAGCTGCTACAATTCCAAAGTGGAAAATGAAGGTCAATTAATAACGTGGGCTTCAGTCTTGTTCCATGTCCAATGAGGGGACAGGGTGGGGTAGGGGGTCTCTGAGCTCTTGTCGGGTCCTAAATCCTGACTTCTAGAACAGGAGCTGAGTTTCTTTTCTGCCCTTCCGCTCTCTGAGCCCAGGACAGTCCGCAAAGGTGGCAAAAACCGACCGACCGACAACTACCCTCTGCGGGACCGAAAATCTGAGAGGAAAGGGAAGGGGGGAGACTCGGCTCTCAGGGGAGGAGACGCGGCAGGCAGCCTCCTGCAGTCCCGAGCCCGATCCAGAATTTGGGCTAAAAGGAGGAACAGATTCCTGATTGGTGCCCAAGCCAGAAATAAGCCTCCTTTTTAACATTATAGACAGTTATAGAAATGCTAACAGAATGCAGAGCAAGGTACAGACAGAAGGGAAAAGAGCTGAACAGGACAGATCTGAGTCCAAGTTTAGGAAGACACGACGTCCCCTGGGCAGGAAGCTGCGTCCGCAGATGGAAGCGCTTCTCTAAGACGGGCCAAGCGGAGAAGGAGCCCACCCGGGATCAACCGGTGGCCATGTTCGAAGAGAGATGGGTCAGAGCTATCCAGTCACCTGAACTTGTGTGTGTGAGTGTGTGTGTGTTTGTGTATCTGTGAGTGTGTGTGTGTATATCTGTGTATGTGTGTGTGAGTGTGAATGTCTGTGTGTGTGTTTGTGTATCTGTGAATGTGTGTGTTTGTGTCCCAGTGTGTATTTGCGTGAGTGTGTATATCTGTGTCTGTGTGTGTGTGTATATCTGTGTGTGTGTGTGAGTGTGTGAGTGTCTGTGTGTGTTTGTGTATCTGTGAATGTGTGTTTGTGTGTGTGTTTGTGTCCCAGTGTGTATTTGTGTGAGTGTGTATATCTGTGTCTGTGAGTGTGGTTGTGTATCTGTGAGTGTGTGTGTTTGTGTGTGTGTTTGTGTCCCAGTGTGTATTTGCGTGAGTGTGTATATCTGTGTCTGTGTGTGTGTGTGTGAAATCCCCCTGCTTGTGTTTCCTGCCGTTACCCGGAGCCGCAGCCCCAGCAGAGCTCCATGAAAGGGGCCATTATCCCTGGCCCTCCCTGGCCGAGCCCCGGAGAGCGCTGGACGTGGGGGGCGGGGGGAGCTCCAGCCATTCTGCACAGGCCGTTCAAGCTTCCATAACCAGGAGAGCAAGGCCGCCGTCTGGAACACCGAACAATGGGCTTTTTCTCCCTCAGAGTCCACAGCGCTTGGAGAGCAGAAGGAAGAACAAAAGGCGGGCTCCCCTGCGCTTGAGCCAAGCAGCCGGTCTCGGGGGAGAGTGGGGGCCTCCCTCCCCCAGCCCCATTTTGTGCCGGGCCCTCGCTGGCAGCTGTTGTGCCGCCGCTGGTTTCTATCCCGGGCGGTTGTGGCTTGTTCCTTGCCCGTGGGCCCCCGCCTGCCCTCTGCCCGCCAGCCTGAGCCCCGGGCTTTGGGCAGCGCGCCCGGGAGCCCAGGGTCCCTCTCCCCCGGCCGTAGCCAGTCGAGCGCCCCTGGGCCGCGTGGCAGGGACCGGCCTCGGGAAGGCTGCTGACCTTTGGCAGGGGATGCTCGGAGAGAAGGGCCGTGCGATGGCCCCCGTCTCAGAGGCAGAAGGGCCTCGGGGGGCTCTCAGCCTCCGCCAGCCTCAGGAAGCCTCTGCACCCTTCTCAGCAGAATTATTTAAATGCACAAAATTAAAAAAAAATGATGAAGGAAACCATGGATACTGAGATCCAGTGTTCTAAACACAGAGAGCAAGTTCACAGACCACAGGCAGAACCCTCCTGCCCCAACCCTCTCCTCCACCTGCAGCTGAAGCAGACTCCCCCCTAAAGCACCACGGCACAGGGCTCATGTAGTCCCGTAACAGGCGGATTTCTGTGCGGGCCTGTAAACAGATCATCTCACTTGAGCCTCCCCACAAACTGTGAGCAGGGGGTTATAATTATTCCCATTTTACAGATGAAGAAATTGAGATTCAGAAGGACCAAGTTCAAATTCTGCCTCAGACTCTGATTAGCTCTAGAAGTCTTGTCAAAACACCGCTCCGTGCCTCAGTTTCCACATCCGTTAGAGGAGGTGTCGAGGTGGCCTCCTAGCTCCTTTCTGGCTCTCAGTCTACGACCCTGTGACTCTGAGAATCCCAGAGCGAGGAGTAAGGGAGGTGGGAACGCGGTCCAGGTTTTCTACCCGTTGGGCTGTCCCGTCTGCTGCTCCTCCCAGCGGCCCTGCTCCCGGACCCGGAGAGCCTCAGGCCTCCTCTCCCCCTCCCCCCCACCCTGGTGTTACTGGGGGGAGGGAAGGGAACCACTTCAGGTGGAGCCCCCCAGTCTCCTCACACAACAGCCTGGTTGGACAAGAGAAGCAAGCCTACTCCCTGTCAGAATCAAGTTTTGACTCTATAGTAATTAGCACGATAAAAATAGACTTTCCAAACCAGCCCCTGCGCCCCAGCGGAAGCCATTTCCCCAAGCCCATCCAGCTCCCCGAGCCGCCGAGATGGCAGGAGAGGCGCTGCCGAGGGGCACTGCCCGCGCCCGTCCTGCCCGCGCCCGTCCTGCCCGCCGGGCTTGTCTTTCTCTCCCCGGAACGGCCACGGCCCGGCTGTCTGCTCTCCCCGGGCACTCAGGGCCCCGCAGCAAGCGGCCCCCAGCTCAGACTCCCGTCCCTCTAGCCACTAGGGGTGTCTGGGACCTGGTGGGACCCTCGGCGCCCAGGCTCCCGGGGCCCTTAATTAATGCTAGCTTTGACATGTCTTTGCTCACGCCCCACCCCTGCAGACACAGCCCAACTCTTCCAAGAGCCCCCCTCTGCCACTACCGGTCGGCCCCCTTCCTCCACGGCCCCCTCTGGCCACCTTTGTCCTCTGGGGTGACTCCAGCACCCAGAGGCGTTGGGAGCTTTCTGGAAGAGCTCACTTTGGCCTTGGAAAGAATGGCCCCTTATAAGTCCGGGGCTCAGGAAGCAGGGATGGGGACGGCCCCAGCACGACCTGTTGAATGGCCAGGCACCCACCCCGAGCCTGGCTGAGCGTCCTCGGCCTGTGTGAGTGGGCCCAGGCAGCCCCGGAGCGGATGCAGGAGGCGCAAGGACGGCCTCCCAGCGGGGCAGATCTTGTTGGCCAACAAACCAGTGATGGACGGCGGTCACGGCTAAGCGAGCTCAGCTCCAGCCCGCGAGCCCACACCCTCTCTGCAATCCCTCGGAGCCACCCCCCAGTGCCCTGACAGACCCTCCTCAGAGACACAAGTGCCCCTCGAGGACCCCCAGCGAGCCAGGCGACCACCCAAGGTCAAGTTCTCCCTGAGCTCGGGAGGACTCCCCAAGAGATGCCCTTTGCTCCACCTCCCTTCTGCAATCCTGGATTTCAAAAAGCCCGAAGCCCCCTGGTCCCCCTGCCCAGCCTTTGTATGCCGCAGGGACCCGTTGGAGCTCCTGGGCTTCTCCTGTGGAGGGAAGCTTTGCCACCCAAAGCAGCATCTGCTGCTCCCCTTTCCCTGACTGTTCCTCAGCTGAGGCTGGAACACCCGGAGAGGCAGCTGACGGCTGCCCGAGGAAGGCTTTCCTCACACCGGGGCAACCTGCCCCCTCGCCAGCCTGGGCCAGCCTGGTCACCCCCGTCCCCCATCTCAACAGAGGAGACTGAGACCAGGCAGGCAACGGAGGCATTTGTCCCAGAACGTAATCGATAATCTTTAAAATTCGCCGGGTGCCCAGATCACTGTTACAGCCAAACATAATGGCCTCGGCTCTCAGGGACTGCCTCTGGAAGATGCAGAAGGGGGATTTTGTATTGCTATTGTCAAGGTGGGCTAAGAGATCGATTTCCAATCAGGAAGAATAAGGGAACGTTCCGCTCTTTTGGAGGGACCTCCTCCCCGGGAGATCCTTGCAGTTCCTTAAACAGCAGGGGATTCGGAGCCCGAGGAGGCTTCCTGCTCTAGAACAAAGACTGGGAAATACAGGAACTTGGAAATCTGCAATCCGCCGAGATTACAGTAATCCTGTCCCCCCTACACACACACACACACACACACACACACACACACACACACACACACACAGAGCAAGCGGAATCTGGAATACGATCGATCCATTTACAGCCACTCGAAAAGAACCAAAGCCCAAGGGACCCTTGGCCAGGAACACAACAAGTCCAGAAAGTTAGACAATACCTCCAAAATGAACTTTCTTCTTGAACCTGGAATTCTCAGCCATCATTTCTAACCTGGGTGTAACCATCTCACTCGACTTTCTCACGCTTTTCTCTTCCTGTGCAGAAACCCACGGTCTCCGCTGGTTACATGACTTCAATTTACTATTGTCCGTTCATCAAAAAAGAGAAAAGGAAAGGAAAAAAAAGCCGCAGCCCTCCAATTTCCCAATTAAAGAAAAAAAAAAAAAAGAAAGGAGAGGAAGGAGCTGCCTTCCTTCTGTGTGCTTAATCCCCAGTGAGATTTACAAAAAAAAAAAAATCTTACTTTTAGGTTTTGAAAAGCTGCATCAACTGAAAAGTCAGGTCTTTTACACAAGTTGTAAGCTCAGAATAAGAGCCCCCAGCCTTCCACTTCTACACTGTACCAGCAGGGCTTTTTTTTCCCCCTAGTGCTGGTTTCCATGGAAATGCATCAGTCACTAATCTAAATAAGTGAGGGTGAAGGACGCCTGAATACCCTGAGCAATTACGCATGCCACTGGAGAGGCAAGGCGGTGATTCAGCCAAGCTCTTCTCCCAGGGGCGGGCCTCCCGGCCGCCCGCCGGAGCCCGACTCCCCCCGCCGGAGCCCCTCGGTCGCTGGGTCCTGGGGTCACTCGGCCGGTGGGGTGGGGGATCGGCAAGCCCACGTTCTCTCAACTTGGCTGGTTTACAAGCAAATGATTCAAATAGGTTTTTGAGGGTGGACAGTGGAGAGCGGAGAGTCAAGCTGAGGTGGCTGTGTCCCGGCCCGGGGGGGGGGGGAGTGGAGTGGGGGAAGGAGTTCTGAGGTGGGAACACTGGCTGAAACGATGAGCCTCCTGACTAAAGCAGTGATGAATAAAGCTGCCATTTACAGGGTACTTGAGAGCTTGAAAAGCACTTTACAGTCATTGTTTCATTCAGTCTGAAAACGATCCAGTGAGAGAAGCTCGATCATCACCCCAGTTTTGGAGACGAGGAAATGATGGCTCACCAAGGGGGAGTCGTTTGCCTAGACACTGAACTAGAAAGGCAGGAAATGTTTGAACTCAAGTGACCAGCGTTCAGATGCTACTGATCTGTGAGGAAAGAAGCTACCAGGGCACGTGGCCGGGCCTAAAACTGCCCAGAAACAGGCCATAACCCCCAGGATTCTGCTTCCTTAAGAGGAACCCTTTTAAGCATCGGAAATCAAAGGGATGCCCATCCATCGGGCGACGGCCAAGCTGTGGCGTGTGGTTGTAAGGAAAGATTCTTGTACCACAAGCAGGGCGATTTCCAAACAAAACCTCCCAAGACTTACATGAACGGATGCAAAGGGAAGCGAGCAGAACCAGGAGGATGCTGTCTATGGTCACACAACACTGTTCAATGAAGGACTCTGGAGACATGGCTATTCTCAGCAGTGCGATGACCCAAGACAATCTCAAAGCCCACGGAGGAAGCATAGTAGCCGCCTCCAGAGAAAGAACCAATATTGACAATACAGAGAGAAGGGGGCTATTTTTCACTTTCTTTCCGCTTTTGTTTTATTTGAATCTTCTTGTAAAATAATGACTAATATGGAAATGGTTTACATAATCACATACAAATAACCTATATCTGATGAATTACTGTCTAAGGGAGGGGACAGAAAGGAACAGCACTTAGAACTCTAAACTTTAAATAAAAAATGTTATTTTTTTTTAAAAAATCCCTTTTATAAAGCTTGACCTTTGGGGGGTGCAGAGGAGGAACTGGTGTCCACTTTTCACTGGCCGTCACCTTGCCACGTTGAACCACCATTTCCCCACTGATGGGGAGGGGGAGGGGCAGAGGAAAAACCACGCCAAGGAACATGAAAAGACATGCCACGAAGGAAAGCCGGGGTGGATGGTTCAGGCGCAAGGTTTGTTAGCTGTGACCACAGACACCCGCAGCAAGAAACCCTCTGTGGCGGGGCACAGGAAAGAATCTGAAGGGCGGCGCAGTGTCGGCACAGTGCTGACGGGAGAGCGCCAACTATTGAAGGAGTCCGTGCAGATATATTGTATCAGAGGCTTTTTGGTGCGCTTGCCCGCATCTACACATATTTGACAAACATTTTCTATGTGCCGCGGGCCAAATGCTAGGACACAAGAAAAGTCTTGCCTTCAGAAAGCTTATATTCTAATTGCAATTAGATTAACAATATCAATGAATGAAAATAAATCAAAAAATAAAGGGGTTGGATTGCGTGGTCCCTGAGGAGAGACAGTGGGTTATAATGCTGAGAGTCCTGGACTTGAAGTTAGGAAGGCTGGGTTTAAATCCTTGTCCTTGGGTAATCACAGGCCTTCATAGCTAAACTTCAGTTTCCTTATTTGTAATGATCACTTCCACACTTTCCACACTATGAGGGCCCGGAGAGATGAGCAAAAATACAGGGCCAGATCTCAGCCTTGGGGACTGGAGGGAGAAAAAACGAGGAGTTTGGTGGTTATCAGGGTCTTACCCTCCCAGACTGGCAGAGGCTTCTGGTCCAACCCGTGCATGGCAAGGAAACCAGCCCCCAACATCCTGGATGAGTGCCCAGCCAGCCTTTGCACGGACATGTCTCCTGCTGGTGCCCGCCTGGGTTCTTTCTCTCTGGCCTTGTGATTTTCAGGGCTTCAAATCTCTAATGAGAGCTCCTGTCCAGTCATTACTATGGGGGGTAGCCCCAGGATAAAGAACCGAATGGTCTTGGGCTTGCCTACCTGGGGTCGTGCTAGTCCATGGGGTGGGGGGTGTACCCCAGAGCTGGTTATTCTGGGTTCCAGACACACTATGGTCTTCGGCAGTTAAAGGATCCCCATGACCAAGAAAGCCATCTCACCCATCTCCAAGGACACGAGATGCTAGGGTTAGCACAACCTTTCAGAGACTGTTTTATTTTTGCATTTCATAATATGATTATCCCATACATCCTGTATATCACATAGTACCTGGGTCCTGCGACCACAGAGACAAAAACACAAGTAGCCCGCCTTCAAGAGACTTCCATTTGGCGTGTGTGTGTGTGGGGGGGGGGTGGTAATAAGTGCATGTGTCTATGGAGATACAGAATATTGTGTACAAAGCAAAGTAAAAATGAAATTATACACGATGGGAAACCAAGGCAATCTCAGGCAAGAGGACATCGAAGGTTTCCTGGAGAAGGTAGCACTTAGGAGTCATAAGGTAGGGGTGAATTTTAGGCCTGGGGAAGGGCTCCTGCAAAGGGTGGGAGATGAAATGCTGCCATTTGATCTGTGAGAAGCCCAATTTAGCTGAAAAAGAGCATAAAGTAGCATTGCATATAATCAGCCTGAAAAGTCTGGAGCAGACTTTGAAGGGCCTTAAATGCCAAACAAAGCTTATATCTGTCCGGGAGGCAAGGAGAGCCGCTGCAGCTCTTGAGCAAAGGAGTGACCTAGAGGTCTGTTTTCAGCTGCCTGGAAGCCGTTTTTCACTGATTCATCTTCTGGCCTCAACTCAGAGTGTTTCAGGGATGTCTGCCATCAGGTCTGAGGGGAACAGCATATTCCTCAGAATGAGGGAGCCCAGCTACTTGCCCAAAGAAAGGGGTCCGAGAAAATGGGGCTGACTGACCGAGACAGAGCTCAGCCATCTCTTGGTCCAAGTGGGGCTCCATCTCTCCAGAATCAGGGAAGATATTCCCACTAAGGCACTGGGATCCTACCCCGGGGATGTCTGAACTCAGGAGACTCTAGTTCATGTTGTGGACAGAACATCTCACGTCTCATGCTTCCTCCCACACAGCAAAAAGCCTCTGAACGCTTCCTTGGTTGTAAAATTATGGCTACATCAGCATTCTTCTTTCCTTTGGCCTTAGCCCAATTTTTAATTAATTAAAAATATGAATGATCGACAGGAGTACATTTCTGAACTAATCAGGGAACAGCCCAAAGCAGAACGAAACAATTGGCAACAAGTCACTTCAAGAAAAAGCTTCCTAAATGCCCACTTGATGGAAAGTCGCGTACTTCTAGGTGAAGAAGACTTTATCCCCAGTTGGCAGAGCATCGGGTAAAATACTGACTTAGGAGGATCTGAGTTCAAACTCAGTTTCCAATAACGATTAGCTGTGGGAGCCCGACCAAACCACTTAACCTCTCTCAGACTCAATTTCTCATCTGTAAAATGAGAGGGTTAAATGGAGAGTTGCTCTCCAGCTCTAGATCAATGGTGTCACAAAGAGACACAAGATATATCTCCAAAAGAGCTTCTTGTTGAATGGAAAAAGTCATGGAACTGGGAGCAAGGGAAGGACAGAAGAGGAGCCAAGGGATTTTATTTCAACTCCAGCTCAAAAATAAGGAGGTGATAGATCAGACTGCTCGCTGTCTTGGGAAAGGGGGAGATCAGGGAAGGAGGGACAAAAAAATTGGAAAACAAAGTCTTACAAAAGTGAATGTTGAAAACTATCTTTACATGTATCTGGAAAAATAAAATACCATTGAGAAAAAAAGAGAATAAGGAGGTAAAAGTTCCAATCTGTCCAGGCCTGGCCACATCACAGTTGGAATTTAGTTTTTAGTTCAAACACTGCTTAATCACTAAGCATTTATTCAGCACTTATTCTGGCTCAGGCCCTGTGCTAAGATCTGGGCTGGAAGCTGAAGACCTGAATGAGGAGAGGGAAAAGAGAAGGGAATGGAGGAGTGAGAGGTTGTGTAGGTAGAATCAATGAATCATTGTAATAAACTGAATGTGGGGATGAGAGGAGAGAGAGAAGGCAAAAAAAATACGAAAGAGGCTGTAGAGAAAGCATGAGTAAAACACTGCAACCGACTGCCTATGGAGAGAAGACAACAAATCTGAGAGATGTCAAATGATGAATAGAACTTGGACGAAATGGGGAACCAAGGGAGGGAAAGAATCAAGGGTGACTCCAAACTGACTAATGTGGGTGATGGGAAGATGGTGGTACCCTAAGAACATAAAAACTAGCATGGCGGTGAAGGTGGTGGGGCTGGAGATGTCTCTGGGACAGAGGGAGCTGTCCAGCAGGGAGTTAACCACACAGGACTGGCTCTGAAACTGTGTTTCTTCATCTATAAAATAGGGATAGTAAGGAATATTATCTGCCCAACTGGGTTATTGTGAGGTTTACATGAGATTACGTGTCTCCAGAGCCTTGTAAATCTTAAAGCATTATTTAAATGTTGAATATGGAGCTCAGAAGAGAGACTGGGGCTGAATGATGTTAGAATAACTGAGTGTAGAGAGAAGATAGTCCGGGAGATTATTGAGGTATTCCCAAGCAGACATGGAGGGTGGATTAGGGATAATTATGCATAAAGGAGACAGAAGTGATGTGACAGGTGGTGGAAAGTAAAAAACAATGTCACAAAAAACATGAGAAGAGAAGGGAACAAGAAAGAGTGTCAAAGAAAGTACAGAGGTCTAGAAAGACAAGGACTAAAACAAAGATAATTTAAGGTATCATTGGGAATCTTGGAGAGAGCTGTTTCAGTCAAGAGGAAAGGTCAGAAGTCAAACTCTGAGGGGTTGCGGAGTGAGTGGGATGCGAGGAAGGGAAGGCAACCCATGTAGACAGATGTCCTGGGAAACTTGATTGTGAACGGGAGAAGAGATGGAGGACAACAGCTTGAGGGCACAGCAAAATCCGGAGGCGGGGGTTGAATGAAGAAGACCAGGAGCACTTTCTGGGAAAACAGAGGAAATGACCCAGAGCCAGCAGATGATGGGAAGAATCTCCCGACTTGGTGGCAGTGAGAGATGGAGGAAACGTCAGACAGATCACAAGTGTCGCTCAGTGAGGGCAGCAGGGGAAGGTCTAGAAACGACAGTAGAAGCAAGGAATCTGTCTTCTCTTTCCCTTTGGTTAGTTTCTGACCATAAGTGACAATCCAACTACATGTTTCATGGTTTTCATCCTATAATTTGAAGCCACTTTGCTCAAGGCCCATATTGAAAAAGCCCCCATTGGTTACATAATCGGGACCATTAGCACCTTCTCAAAGATGTGCCAGTTTCTCTGAACTCTTCCGATGGTGTTTTATCTTCGATGTTAGATGACATTCAATTTGGAATATTCCCTAGTCATAGAATCACTGAATATTAGAGATTGCAAAAGTGACAGATTTCCAGATGGCCTCTGCTTGCTGCCTCCTGCAGGAATCCAGGAACAATTAGGCTCAGACTCTCCAAGTCATGCTCTTTTATAAACACCATTCGGTAAAATCTCAGAAATTCTGAAATACAGCATAACTTCCTTCTTTTTTTTAATGGCCAAATTTTTAGTTTTATTGTTTATTATGATTTCACTGGGATAGAGAACTTTTTTATTAAAGCTTTTTATTTTTCAAAACATGTGCATGGATAATTCTTTTTTAATTTTAATTTTCTTTTGCTGAGGCTTTTGGGGTTAAGTGATTTGCCCAGGGTCACACAGCCAGGAAGTATTATCTGTCTGAGTCTAGATTTGAACTAGGGTCCTCCTGACTTCAGGACTGGTGCTCTATCCACTGCGCCACCTAGCTGTCAAAAACATACACATGGATCGTTCAACATTAACCCTTGCAAAACCTGTAACTTCATTCTTAGTGATATTCAGTGTCGATCTTAAACAATGGAAACCTTTTACAAGAGAGCCAACCGAGGCTGACATGAACTATTATTCAGGCTTTAGACATTAGCATTCAAACTCTTCTGTTTGTGCCATAAAAGAAAATACATGCTTGTATTTAACATGTATTGGACTACCAGCTAGGGGAAAAGGGGGGAAATTTGGAACAAAAAGTTCTGCAAAGGTCAGTGTTGGAAAAATTACCTATGCACATGTTTTGTAAATAAAAAAGCTTTAATAAAATAAATAAATTAATTAATTAAAAAAAAACAAAAAAGAAAATATATGGTTGGGTTGAAAGAAGGGAAGGTAAAGTGACATGGAGGGAATAACTCTTCCTATCATCAATTTTAGAGATTTGGAAAGCAAAGTCCAGAGAGGTGAATACCTATCAACCCACGTCCCCTAGGTAGCAGCAAAGTTCAGAATCCAACCCAGGATGCTTTTCACCTCACCACCCCATAAGACCAAGCTTCTTCCTTGAGAAATGGGAATGAAACCGCTCACAGAGTCCTGGAAAACTAACAGCAATCCTCAGAGCGAATCCTCCCCGTGGCCCCAAAGCCGCCTCTGAGCAATCAGGCCCGAGGAGACGCCCGCCTTTTGAGCCATGAGAAAACGCTCCCCGGAGAGGCATTTGATAGTTCATTACCAAGCCCCATTTTCTGAAAGAATATTTAGGCTAATAACTTTTGAAGATGATCATTAGCCTAAATAATACCGGGATGAAAGGAAGCTGAGTGGGGTGCGCATGTGTGAGAGCCCGGGCGCGTGTGTTTAACACATCCCAGGGTTTCGGTGAGTCAATGTTTCTCTACAGTATTTAGACACGATACCGACACCCCAAACCAGAAGAACTCAAATTATTTACAGCTGGTTGTGTGTCACATTTATAAAGTGAGTCACTTGGTAACGTTGTAGGATTCAGAAACCAAAACGATGGGATGATTCTCTGAGACCTGAGGAGGAAGGCAGACGTAGCACCAAGGCCGGGGATGGGAGCGTGGCCCCTTCCAAAGGCTCAGCCTTTAGCGGTCCCGTCTCCTCCCTGATTTACCTTCTTACTCAGGGTCCATGGGGATCATTTCAGGCTTTGTGTCTGCATGGCTGAGAACATCATTGACCAGGCCACGCATCTCATACATCACAGCAATAATTCACCTTTCCACAATGTTTACTGATTTAGGACTCACTGAAATATGATCTCCACCTGACAGGTAGGAATACTGAGACTCTGAGAGAGCCAGGGTCCTGTTCCTCCCCCCACAGCTGGAAAGAGTCGCCGGTTCAAGGCCAGCCAGCCCTCTCTCTGCCACGGTACAGAATCTCAACTCATCAGACAAAGGGCCGGGGGGGAGAGTCGGTGCTGATGAGCACGGATGCGCTTGGGAAAAGTCCTCCTGGCCATCACTATTCATCCTCCAACATGGCGGAAATGGCCTTTCCTCACTCTCTGGTTAAGGAAGGGCTGGCAGCAAATCCCAAGACAACAAAGCCCCTTGGGATCCTCCCCAAGGTTCTGCTCTCCACTGACACAGATTGCGACCTTCCTTGTGAGGGGCTTGTGTCTTAGGAATCACTCTGGCTGCCATACAGAGACCAGCACTCCAGCGGTGGAGGAACTGCTACCAAATAAACTTACCTTATATGGCCAAGAGTCACAGAGAACGTGGTTGGGCTCACCACCCTTTCCAAAGCATCCCCAAGTTTATTTTATGATTAACAACAATCTAACTAATAGTAGCCAGGATTTATTTAGCTCTTCAATTTTATAAAGCACTTTATAAATGGTATCCTACTTGATTCTCACAACAACCTTAGAGAGGGAGGTAGATGTGGTTATTATCCCCATTTTACATACAAGGAAACTGAGGCAAAAAGGAGTTAAATGACTTGCCCAAGGTCACATGGTCAGTCTGTGTCTGAGGCTGGCTTTGACACCCAATTCTAGGCCCAGCATTCTGTCCCCTGAAACACAGAGTAGCACCTGGTAGAACGTGGACCTCACTGGCAGAGCCTTTGAGAGGCCAGACTTTTCTGTTTTATGGTGAGATATGAGGGAAGGATTTAGGGGGACACCAAGCACCATAATTGAGTCCTCAGCCACAGAAGCAGGAGGCAGTTTCCACTTACACCTTTCAAAGGAGTTAACAAATGTCAAGCTAAAAGTGTCCCATCATCATCATCATCATCATCTGCAGCAGCATCTGGGAGTAAATATCCGCCTCTAAAGCTCTCCTCCAAAGCCTCCTGGGCTTTTCTCTCCCCCTTTTCTCCACCCCTTGTGATCACCACCCCAGGATTCAGTTATAGCGTCCACGCAGTTGACTCCCGGCTCTCTAGTCACGCCTTCATCTCCCTCCTCATTCCCAGTCTTGTGTTGCCAACTATTGGCTAGGCTTCTGTACCTGGCCAGTCCAAGATCATTTCAAACTCCATCTAGCCCAGATGGCCCTCCCTGCCTCACCCAGTGACTTTCCTGTTCTCTCCGGGACACTGCCCACCACGCTTCCGGTCACCCAGGTCCGCAATTTCATGACCATCACTTCCCCCTTCTTCACGTGCAACCAACTACCAAGTTCTACAAATCTCCCCAACAACCCCATCTCCACATCCTTCTCTCCAATCACGGGACCACCACCTAGTTCAGGTCTTCATCCCCTTGGATCTGGACTGTTGCCAGCATCCAAGTAAAACAGAAAACTGTATTACCCCAGGTTCAGAAATGGACTGTCTATCATAGGAGAAGAAGTAAACTCTTTGCCCTGGCCCTTCAGGCCCTCCAGGGCCTTTCACACCATTTCTTCTAGTCTTGTTCCACTCACCAGACAAGCCTTTCCCCCCCTCCCGCCCTCGTGTTTCTGCACAGACTACTGACCCCGTCCCATCCATCTCTCAGGACCCCCAGCTTCCCATCTGAACCAGCTCCCCTTCTTCCACAAAGTCTTCCCAGAAGCCCGCAGTGTTGGTGTTTGACTGGTTTTCAGGAGGCGCGTTCTCTCTCCCCATTACGCAAGGGCCTGCTTTGGCTCTGTCCCTGTGTCCCTCGGGCCCCGGGCGTGTGTCTGACATACAGAGGAAGCTCCTAATAACCGTTACGGAAGGGAAATTAAGCGGGATCCCCAGTCACTGCAGATTTAGGTCATCTATGGGATAGAGCACTTGAGATGTTCAAAGAAAATGCATCCTATGTGACCCACATAGAAACAAAGCCACATAATGACATTTATCCCTCCCTCTCTTCCTTCCTTCCTTCCTCCCTCTCTCCCTCATTGGGAAATGAATCCAACTAGAGACAGAGGTAGAAAGTCCACTTTTCCATGGGGCTTCTTGACATGGAGATCTGGAATTTTGAAAACATATATATACACATATGTATATGTATGTATGTATTTATATATATAAAACCTCTATTTAAATGTGATTCCTTTCCCTAATCATATATATGTGTTTGTGCATATATGAATTTTATACATTTAAAGCTATTATTCAGCCTAAGGGCTGCAGTGGCTTTGGCAGGCTGCCAGAGGGAGCCAGGATCCAAAGGGTTTCAGAATACCTGGTTTGGAGAAGAAAGACAGATCCATTTTGGCCACAAACACTAGTTCCCAGTTTCCCTGAGGCTGCCGGCGGTGCAGGGGAGATGGGGCTCCCCGGGGTGCAGTGGGGGGGCATCCGTGAGCATCTCTGATGTGCCAGGGTGACCCAGGGCCGGGCGCTGGGGACTTGAGAGGACGGGAGATGGGGCCGGGGTTCTTGGCGGCGGCCTTCTCCCCACAGATGGGGCACGCATGGAGGTGAGCATGAGTCTGCTAGAATTCAACCCCAGGACCCAACTTCTGGAAAGACACCCAGGCCCAGCCGGGCTAGGCCACAGAGCAGGGAAGACCGTCCTCGAGAGCTCGACTTTCCCGTGGCCCCCGTCTTCCCCCTAGTAACCGAGAGGAGACACCATCCCGTGTTGTTTTTTATTCCCATTATCCACTAACTCCCACGTAGGCCATTCCACTCCAGGCCCCTGAGCCAGGAGGCCGAGGGCGAGTCTCTGTCCAGCCCTGACCGAAGTCTCCTCGCTCTCCCGATGTCCTGTTACACAAATGGGAAAAGGAAGGCAACATTTCCTTCTCCCAAGGACAAGGCCAAAGCTACAGGAGGTAGCTCCTGGGGTTCTGGGGCAGAACAAGCCAAAGAATAAGCACTGCGAGAGACCGAGTCTGTGCGGGACGAGGTAGCCCAGAGGGGACGAGCACAGGGAAGGAGGCCGTTTTAGACCCTCGTGGGAGAGCGAGCTTGAAGGAGCTGGGGCCGTGGCTGGGCCTGAGGGTAAAGCGGGGACGGACATGAGAGACCACGTGAGGAACGTGCGCTCAGGGGCCTCAGTCGCACAGAGAGATGAACCACTGGGGAGTTATTTAGGGACAGGAAGACTGATGTGACTGAGGGGGAGGAAGCCAGGAGGAGGATCTCCTGTGGAGAGAGGGAGGTGAAGAACAGGGACAGGGCATCCATGCTTTCTCCCCAGGGGAGGACGGAGGGGCTGCGGGGGGGCTCAACGACCCAAGGACCATTTTGTGGGTAAGACTAACAAACACAGGGGCCTTCTGTTTCTCTCAGCGGGTTCACAGCGGGGGAGGCCCAGCTTCATTCTGAGGAGACTGAGGAGAACAGCACCTTTATCACTCTCGACTCGACCACTTACAATTAAGCAGGACTTGGGCCCTCACATCGTCTCCCTGGGCCTCGGTCTCTTGGTGTGTACGGAAGGGGGTGCGTTCGCTGGTCTTTGGGGGCTCCCCCTGCTCTCAGGGGGGCCAGGAGCCTCAGGCCCCCTCGGACACCTCCTTGGGTTCTCACCCCAAGGACCTCCCGAGGCGTAGGGAAGACGCCATCTCCAGTTTTCCAAAGGGGAAATTTTGAGGGATAGCTGTCTGGCACCTGATCAGGTGAACATTACCTCCTTTAAATAGCTCCTTTCTATTTTCATGTTTAAAAACAACAACAACGAGACACCAGCAGGCCACCCTACCCGGCAGAGCAGCCCAGCTGTTCCCTCAGGCCATTTTTAACTCCTTCCACAAAAACACAGAATTGGGGTTGGAAGAGACCTGCCTGTGGCCGATCTGGGACCGGGGCCCCCCAACCTGCCATCCCAGCTGCCTCTCCTTTGCAGCCCCCCAAGCCTGCTACTGAGCCGCCCTGCCCTGTCTGGACGGCCTGGACCCAGGAGAAAGTTGTTCTTACCATAATACCTAGCACACAGTAGGTGTCTAATGTTTACTAATTGATTGGCTATAGTTTTATCTCCTAGTGATGGATCCTTAGCGCAATACCTGGCACACAGTAGGTGTCTAATGTTTACTAATTGATTGGCTATAGTTTTATCTCCTAGTGATGGATCCTTAGCGCAATACCTGGCACACAGTAGGTGCCTGATGTTTCTTGATTGATTGACTGGCTATGGCCTATGGTAGGACAGGGAGGTGGCCAGGTAATTAAGTGGGGCAGGGGGTGAGGGGACTTCAAGGCTCAGCCCAGAGCCTGGCACACACTAAGAGCTGCAGAAGCTGAGGATGGAAGGATGGATCATTTTGTTTGAAGTGCAGCTTTTATCTTTCGGGATCATTAAGACAAAGGAAGAAGCTCTAATCCTCCTCTTGCAGGAGCTCCAGGGGAGGGTGGGCATGGAAACCAGCAGGGGAGGAGAGGGGAGCCCGGTGCCCGTGGCCTCCCCAGAAACTCGAGCTGGCTGCGTCCATGTCCGGCAAAGCCAAGGGAGCTGGGCGGCGCCCTGGGCTTTTCAGGAGCTCGCTGTGGTGGCTACTGCAGCCTGCATCCTGCGGTGGTCTCCAGGGTAACGCACAATTCCCCCATGCAGCTGCTTAAAATATCCTGCCTTGCAGAGAGGCTGCTGGGCCTCCCCCCGCTGCGAGCCCGCTGTTCTTCGGTGGGTCCCCAGGCCGGCAGAGAGCTTCCAGGGAGGAGCCCTCCGCTCTGCCCCCAGAGTTGGCCCCGGCCAAGCTGGAGCCTTGGGGAGGAGTGCAGGCTGGGAATTTAATGGAGCCTGAGGCCCCTCCACTGACAGCTGCCTTTGGAGGCTGACAGAAGGAAGCCGCGTGCCTGGGATAGGCTCCTGTAAAACCAAGCTCAGAGCCCCAAACTCGTGGCCGGCCTGTCTGGCCGCTCTGTCCTGGCAGCAGGACGCTCTCGCCCGCCCTGAAGGCGGATTGGCCTGGGACCCCCCTTCAGAACGGCCTGCTTCCTGCCCAAGCCCCATGCTCCGGCCTGGTGGCCCCGGGGCCCCACAGAAAGGAGCCCAAGCTTTGTGAGCCCCTCAACACGGAGCTACATCTGCCCAAGGCCCTCTCTGAGAAAGGACAGAACCAGCCGGCCTGAAGCCTCAGGTGGCCGCGGCCCCGGTCACCCTGAGCCCTGGGCAAGGCCTGGCTGAAAAAGGCCCAGGCCTCCCACGGCATCCAGGGCGGGCGTCCGCATCTCTCTCTGGCCTCCGGGCCCAGCCTCCCTCACTTACATCCAATTCTCAGCATCCCCTCCCTGACATCCTGGTTCTCTTCAGGAACAAAGGACAAACAGGCATTTATTAATCTCAGTCCTCTCCACCATTTACAATTCTGTTCTCTGGGCCTTAGGGAGCCGGATTTTCACCAATAGCAATGACTTATTGCTGAAGATGGAGATGTTAGGAAACGGGAAGGGAAGTTTGGTGAAAAGGAGAAAAAATCCGGACATTCTTCCACGAACCTTAAATGTTTGGAAACCAAAGATCCAGAGGAGAGACAGACATGATCGAATAGGGAACTTACCAACCAAGTAGATTATAATGGAGGAAAAGGAGGAGTGGGAGATGAAGGAGGAGGAAGGACAGTCTTCCTAACGGACTAGACTTGTTCTGCGGGACCCCAAATGAAGAATTAGATTCACTGAGGAGAATTCACTGGGATTTCCAAAAATCCCCCGCCCCCCAAACGAATGGGCTGCCTAAAGCTAGGCTGGTGGATTCCCTCTCCTTGCGATTTCCAAGCAGAGACCAGATCCCCTGCCTGAGTGCACTAGAGAAGGGATTCTTTTGTCATTGGGACGTGACTGTTGAATTCCGCGCCGATTTTCCGATTCTGTGACCCTGTGAAACAAGTCCCGCCAGAACTCTTTTCTGTACTTTCTTCCTCTTCTTTTCCTAACCAATCCCTGTCCTCCTCTGAGGGTCAGAACATTTATTGGACTCTCTTAGATCAGTCCAGTCTATTAAGTTTCTTGTCCCTCTCCAGGGCCATCGCATTCAATCAACGCACTCTTTCTAGTTCATAGGATTATCTGTTTCATGGGTTCTGGCTTTATTCTTCTTATTTTTCTAGGAGCCACTAACGTTAGCATATATAGGATATAGTGTCATAATGCTAGAGATAGTTTCAATGGACGACAGCAAGCTCATCCCCCAGAAAATCAAACCTGTTTCTCCATGATACCCACAAAGTCTTCCTCTCTACATAGCAAGAAAAGACTGGGGGAAACAGCAATCCACAATGGGGAAAGCAGAGAACCGTGATGGCCCTGGTAGGAAGGAAACAGGCCCCTTTAAATGCATGCACCTTGAGGCCATGTCCACATTACCCTGTTAAATTAGAACCTTGTTTCTGAAGGACTTCTTCAAACAGAGGACATGTGGCCAGCCCCAGTCATCATGGATGCCATAAGCTAACCTTCCACAGCTTCATTAATCCAATCAAGCTTCAGGGTGATAACAAGTCCTGTGGAAGGACAGTAAGAGTATCTCCTGGGTTTCTCTCTAGAAATAAGCCTCTTATGGGAGGGATCAAGTCTACACACAGACCCAGACTCTTGCCTAGTGTTGAGCACATCCCAGTGGGGCCAATCAGTCCCTTATCATGAAATCATCAATTGAATAGCTGAAAAAAGCTTTGAATTCTGGGATTTGGCTGACCCAAGACAGAAGTTCAAGCCTTGGGGAAGGGTTAGCAAAGTTTCTCTCTGAAATCCATCCAGCTTTGGAATTCTAGACTGGACTGATCTAAGAGAGTCCAATAAATGTTCTGACCCTCAGAGGAGGGCAGGGATTGGTTAGGAAAAGAAGAGGAAGAAAGTACAGAAAAGAGTTCTGGCGGGACTTGTTTCACAGGATCACAGAATCGGAAAATCGGGTGCGGAATTCAACTATCAATTGTTAGTTTGCTCTATAGAGAATCCATAATCCAATTTGATTCAAATCAGCAATTATTTGCCAAGTGCTGGAGAGACAAAGACAGATGCAAAATTGCCCCTGAGGAAGTTTATGGGGGTGGGGAAAGGAGGTAAGAACATGTACAGGGAGGAGTCAATGCAAAATCCTTCTGAGAATGAACATGAAAGAACTTGGAAGTTGTAGTAAAGGAGGAGACACGGGAGGCGGCCTCAGAGGGACTTAGGAAGTGCAGGAGATTGACATGAGGAGGGAGAGGGCCTGGGGGAAAGTACTGGGGACAGACTGAAGGAGAAGCAGGTCAGTCTGGATGTGAAATTAGTCTAGAATACAGAACGGAGATAGAACAGGAAGCGATTAGAATGGTAAATGGCCGAAGCTGTATTTGATCCTCTACCAGGGGTCTTCAAACTATGGCCCTCAGGGCAGATGCGGCAGCTGAAGACGATTATCCCCCTCCCCCAGGGCTATGAAGTTTCTTTATTTAAAGGCCCACAAAACAAAGTTTTTGTTTTTACTATAGTCCGGTCCTCCAACGGTCTGAGGGACAGTGAACTGGCCCCCTCTTTAAGAAGTTTGAGGGCCTCTAGACAACCGGCAATCACTGACCCTTCCTTGGCAAGATGTGACCTAGACTTTAGGAAGATCACCTGGGCGGCTGAAGATTGGACTGGGGAGAGAGGAGGCTGGAACAGAGGGACTGACCGGGAGGGTGATGCAACAGCCCAGGTGAGCGTGATGAGGAACCCTACAGGAGCAGCTGAGATATGAATGGAAATTAGGGCACAGATAAGAGCCATGATGTGAAGGAATATTGAACACAACTTGCAATATAAAGGGAATGGGAACTCTAGTATCTAAAAGGATGGAAAAGCCCTGGGCAGAAATGGGCAAGAGCGCAAGAGGAGCAAGTTTAGGAGGGAAAGCAACGATCTCTGGAACAAGGTGAAGCTGAGAAGCCGAACTTGAACATCCATGTGCCGACATCCAGTCATCAGATGGAAATGTGGGACTGGGAGAGGAAAGGGCTGGATGGGCAGATCTGAAGGCATTTGCACAGAGATGTTTAAGCCCAGGAAAAACTTCAGTTTTGCCTGAGTAGCTGGGGAAAGCAGGATCAACATGATCAGGGTAAGAAAGTGGGAGTTTTAGTACAAATATTTAAAATCACAATTGTAGTTTGTTTGGTTTTTTTTGGGAAAAAGGCTCCTAAACAGGATTCTAATCTTTTCCCCTTGGGAAAGACTCCCCACCTGACTGATGACACTTGATCCAACTATCTGGCCCAACCAAGGTTGGCCAAGGCTTCGCAATGAACTTGTTTGGTGGTCCTTAGTTTGCCAAGGTTTAGTCAAGAGATCCTTGATGTGCTATGTGAAATTTTAATTTCCTTGTCCCGGGAATTGGCTTTCCTTTAATAACAACTTCTCTTTAGTTTATTTCCTTACTTATCATGCCCCCAAATGCTGTTGCCAAGTTTTCTCCAATTAACTGGCAGCCACTCTCGGCAATTAGTGAAAGTTCATTTCATTAAACTCAAAGTTTTTGCACCTTTGCTGAGAGCCATCGGCAGGAACTCTGGTGTCTGGAACAAACACGGGAGGGGAGAGAAGACCTGCAGAGTAATGATAAGCCCCCTACTTGGAAGGCCACCAGGGGAAAATTGCAAGTTGAAGTGGTGTCTGTACCTTTGATATTCTGCATATGCTTTTATGGGAACCGTGAATGGTTAGGTGCAATTTCAATGGGAAGGGGGTTACAGGAAATCCATCTTCCAGGAAAAAAAATGTGCTCCAATAAAACCCAAGTGATCCTCCCCTAAAAACAAAACAAAACAAAACAAACAACTTGTCTTTAAATCCTGAGAAAAAGAGAAAAATGGTGAGTCCCTTCTTCAAGTGGGAAAAGCAGACGACTATGATTGCCCTGGGAACGAGAAAACCCGGCCCTCTACATTTCTCTACCTTGAGACCAGCTCCATCACTCTGCTGAATTAAGCCTTTTTTGGACTCCTCCAGACCGAGAACACTTTTCTGGCCCCCCTCATTATTTGTTTCACCAATTAATCTTCCACTGGCTCATTAATTTAATCAAGGCTCAGTTTGATGGTAATAAGGTAATAAGGATGATGACAATAATAGAACCTGCAGCTTGAGGATAATAAGAACAAATCCTCTGAAAGGAGAGCAGAGCATCAATTAGAATTCACTTCAGAAGTGACTGCTGAGCATCCCTCTGTTGGCCGGCTCCCCAACTAACGGGCCTGGCAGGTGCGGATCGGCTTGGAAGCCAGTTCAGTACCAGAGGCGGACCGCATCTGCAGGACAGCCTCCCCTCACCGGGAGTGGACAGCAGCGGGCACAGCCAGAGGTAGCTGGCCACGCAGGTGGGACGGCCACTTTCTTCACCTGAACTGTTATATATAAAAAAATCCCTCAAGCGGAACGTTGCTTCCCCTGAGCTTTCTATTCCTGACAAACATACAGCAATCGGTATTTTCACCAAAAGGTAGTCCCTGGCTGACCCAGAATCTCCAGGGGCCAGTGTCAGGTTAATCTCTGCAAAGCCATGACCGCACAGTCCAGGGCCCAACAGTGCGACACTCTTACTGGGCCACTGAATAAAAACACTTGTCACAAAGCCCAGAACTGGAGCGGAGAGGATCTCGGAGTCCGAGTCTGACCCAGGCACGAAAGGAATCCCTCCTATCAGGGAGCAGCAACATGTGCTAGGATAGCGCTCTAGCTGCAGCACTGACCACAATGCCTGGAGACAGTAGGATGTTAATAAATGCACATTGGACTGAAATAAAAGGGTTGAGTGCTCCCAGAGTTTGTGGCACCAGATTCCACACGACAGGGTCTGTACACTTTGGCTTAGAGACATAGTGCCTGCTTTCCTGCTGCTGTGTCTGCTTGATCATGACCTTGTTGAAGGTTCTAGTCTTCCTATGGATTTAACTCTCTCTGTCCCAGGTCCTGAGAACTCCCCGTCCTTTATCTCCATTCACTTCAGTGATAGCTCTCTCAGGGGCTCCCATGGGTCAGTTCTAGTCTTGCTATGGACTTACTGCCCCATGTCCTGGAACTCCCCGTCCTTTATCTCCATTCATTTCAATGATAGCGCTTTCAGGGGCTCCCATGGGCCAGTTCTAGTCTTCTTATGGACTTACTGCCCCATGTCCTGAAACTCCCCGTCCTTTATCTCCATTCACTTCAATGATAGCGCTCTCAGAGGCTCCAGTGGGCCAGTTCTAGTCTTCCTATGGACTTAATTAACTCTCTCTGTCCCGGGTCCTGAGAACTCCCCGTCCTTTATCTCCATTTATTTCAATAATAGTGCTCTCAGGGGCTCCCATGGGCCAGATGCTGTGCTGTAGGACACACTTCTCTGAACAATAATAGGACAGGTGGCAGCTTGCCTCTGAAAGTCCTGTCATTTGTACTTGGTGAAATTCCGCCTGTCCTAGAAGAGCCAGGTCACGGACCGCTTTGGCCAGAATTCTCAGGTAGAAATCGTTCTCCTCCTACTTTCCTGCCACTGTTAAATGATAAATGTGTCACTGGTATTGTGATTGCAGCAGTTTCTCTGTGTATAACACATATCTCAATGTTGAATTTGTCATCCATACACCCACCCAATCATCCATACAATAAGCATTTCATCAGCACCCACTAAGTGCCAGCTGTTGGGTAGGTACTGAGGAGTTAAAAGCAAAACCAATAGTCCCTGACCTCCAGAAACTTATATTCTAATTTTTTTTTGGGAGGGAGGTGCACACCAAATGAAGTATGATGGATGGATAGTAAAATAATAAACCTGCCTTCCTCCTGAGGTTATTGCACTTTGTTTCCAGCCGCCTCCCAGGAATTGCTCCTGGTTGGTTTGCCATCACTTCAAGCACACACTGAGAACTAAAGTTGCCCCTACCGATCTCCCCCTGAATAAGCAATTCCTTATCTCAGAGTATCTGCCTCAGAAATACTACGTCTCAGTTCCAATAGATGTCCTTACTACAAACCCTGAAACCATCCCGCTCTTACCTTTTGTTCCTATATCTGATCAATGATTAAGTCTTTCCATTCCCCCTACTCAGTCTATAAAATTGGCTAAGGGAAAGACATTTTTTTTTTTTGCTAACCTTTAACTGAAATTTCACATTTCCTTCAACTTTGAAGAAAAAAATGATTCTGAGAAGGAATCCATTAGGGTTCACCAGACTGTTAAAAGGGTAATGGATCCAAAAAGGTTAAGAAACACAATTTAGACTCTCTGTTATCACCTCATGTTTGGATTCAATAAAAACATCTTGGCTGCTCTACCCACCTCAACTCCACGCTACTGTCATTCAAATCTATCCTATTTGTTGTAGGAGAATAAATCCCTTTAAAACCTCAATGATGATGATTTTAAATTTTGCAATGGATGTAGTGAAATATGTCAGGAACTGATGGCCAGTGAACAGGATAGCGGTCTGAAATTTCATCCACATGGAATTTGAAATGCTCCCTTTCACCTTATCTTTTGAAAATATTGTATTGATGGGGAAAACATCTGGGACAAATCTGGGGACCCCCATTGGATGAGCAAGTAGCCATCCAGTGAGATAGCTCTCATCTCCATTGTCATTATACACTCCTGGATGCCGCCATCTGTTCTGTCAACGGGACCTAAGAATTCCTGGGATGAGCCATCTTCCTGGCTAACACACCTCTAGTAGCTAGTTCCATCTTCCCTGCAGTTGGACTCTCCTGAACTCGTATGTGTTCTTTCCCTCAATGAGAATGTGAGCACCTAAAGAGCAGGGATTATAGGGCTTTTTAAAGATTCTATCATTGGTGCTTACTACAATATTTGGGTTCAAAAGTCATTGATTAAACCCCACAAAGAAGGCGGAACCAAAAGGAAATTTCAATAACACTTCAGTGGAAACCTCTGTTCAAATAGATGTGAAATCATTTGTGACTATTCTTTGAGTCCAGCCACTTTACCAATTCTGAACCTACCCAATTGTACTGTATTCTACCTCACACATCTTTATCTTTTCCATAAGAATAAGGTGGAAAGCTAATTAAATCATTTTTTTAAAAAGCTTTTGCAGGAATAAAAGCAATGCAACTAGAAGAGCTCCTTCTGAGGGAAAGGTCCTGCCTCACCGAATGTAGTCTGTAGGATGATGACAATAATGTAAATGGAAACGGTAATCAAGAACAAATGGAACTAAACGCTCCATTATTAAAATCACCATGAAATTTGGCTCTGGAGAAGTGTTGCAAAAAAAAAAAGTCCCTCTCTCACACCTTTGAAGGAGATGAGCTAGAAGAGGGTGTGAAATATGCTCAGAATCTATTGATGTAATGGTTCATTTTGCTTTATTATTTCTTCTGTCTTCTTTGATTCTTGTTACCAAGGACAGCTCACCAAGTAGGGGAAGGGAGGGATCTACTCCAACATAAAGCCGAGGTAAAAGCAATTGAAAAAGAGAAAAGAATGAAAAAACCTGAATGAAAAAGCATGAATCTTGCCCCTACTACTCTTGACAAATCTGGTATCTAAGGTTTAAAGGGACTTGAAATAAATACATGAGACATCCCAATTGCTAAGTAGTCAAAGGATATGAATAGTTTTCAAAAGAAAACAAATGCTTACCATCCATAAAAATATTAATACTAATGTATGAGAAAGAAAAAAAAAGCAATGAAAAAGAAAAATAATAACCTTGTCCCTACCACTCTTGACAAATCTGGTACCTAAGGTTTCAAGGGACTTGAAATAAATACATGAGACATCTCACTAACTAAGTAGTCAAAGGCTATGAATAGTTTTCCAAAGAAAACAAATGATTACCATTCATAAAAATATTAATACTAATTCATTTGAAAGAAAAAAGAAAAGCAATGAAAAAGAAAAATAATAACCTTGCCCCTAGTACTCTTGACAAATCTGGTACCTAAGGTTTAAAGGGACTTGAAATAAATGCATGAGACATCCCAATAGCTAAGCTGTCAAAGGGTATGAATAGTTTTCCAAAGAAAACAAATGCTTACCATCCATAAAAATATTAACACTAATGCATGAGAAAGAAAAAAGAAAAGCAATGAAAAAGAAAAATAATATCTTTGCCTCTACTACTCTTGACAAATCTGGTATCTAAGATTTAAAGGGACTTGAAATAAATACATGAGACATCCCAATAGCTAAGTTGTCAAAGGATATGAATGGTTTTCCAAAGAAAACAAATATTTACCATCCATAAAAATATTAACACTAATAAGATACTAATAAGAGAAATGTAAACTGAAGCAATATGGTGGTATTATCTCACACCAGGCAGACAGACAAAGATGATAAAATACAGCAAGAGTCATTGTTGGAGAGGTTATGGAAAAGAAAGTACATCAAAACACTTGACGGAGCTGTGGATTGGTTAAAAAACAAACACAGGAAAACAATTTGGAATTATAGAAGAAAAAGATCACTAAGCTTCTTGTATTCTTGACCTTATGCCCCAAGGACTTAAATCCCACAGGACATCAAAGGAAAATGAAAAGCTCAGCCATACCAAAATGTCTGCATCAGCACTTGGGGAGTTGCCAAAACAATTCTGAATCAGTTGAAGGAATTGGGGTACGGGAATGTAAAAATAACCAAAAAATGAGAAGTTAGGGCAATTCAGGAGTCTTGCATGAAATGATGCAGAGCAAAGGAAGCAGAACCACTTTTACAATACGTACACTAGCTCTAATAATAGCCATGAAAACAGCAGGATGGGGAAGCTGGGCTGAGATTTCTGGAAGAAATGTGATGAAGCAAACACTCCTCCTCCCCTTTGGAGAGGAGGAGATCTCCAGCCTCATCAAACGCATTCACGTGGATTGTTGATTTTGCTTATTTATTTTACCTTACAAGGTGAATTCTCTAATAACCATGGTTTTAAAACAGCAGGCGGCAATAAATATTTATTTTTTTTAAGCAGGCCTGAGTATTTCAATACTTGGCTAAAATCAAGGTCAACTCTATGAAATTTTCTCGATCAACCAGTCCAAAGTGGAAATGAAGCTAGTGTGGCTTTCCTGTCCCGAGGGACTCAAGCGGGCTACTTATGATTGTTGCTTCCTTTTCTAAGCATTCATTAACTGTCCCTTTATTAATGCATTCTAGGAGGAGGGGCGCCCTGGACAATGAGAGATGGGTATACAGCAGGCCGGGGAACACTGTGCGTGCTCGAGGGACTGAGCCCTCATTAGCCAAGCCTTTCATTGCCCACAGGAATATCTCCAGGAATCAAAGGCAAGATCACCGGCCTTTGATTTTTCTCCTCATCTGAAAACCAGGACATTATCTGCCGGTCTCTAATCCTGGGGGACAAGGCACCTCATTAGGACACTCAATGAACTTGCTATCCCAGAACTTATAGGTGAAAGTTTGAGTCAGCAGCCCCCCTGCCCTAACAGGGCTTTGCTTTCCTGGGAAAGTGAGGAGTCCAAGAAAAGAGGACTCAATGACAATTTTCTTCATTTTCTTTCAAGTTGATCTCACAGTCAGATTCTTGGTAAGTGGTAGACAAGAGCAAACAGTCTTCATAATTAAGAAAACACATTTCTCAGAAAGGCAAGCAGAGGAGGAGAGTGAGGGCACACTTTCTATCCTGCAGCTGTCCCCTGGAGCAGGGACTCGGGAGACTGGCTCCTAATCCAGACTCCCTCCAGAGATGGGGGTGCCGCGGGCCCCCCGGGCCAACCTGCTCTCGATTCAGATCAGCCTCCACATGGTTCCCCCCAAGCAGTCTCCAACGAGGGGGTGACAGACAAAGCACTCTGTGGAGAGAAAGGCTCTGATAAGAGGTGCCAGGGATTCTGGGGAGACTTTTTTTATCCGATCCGATCAATGCGATGAGCATTTCTCAAGCATGGATTAGGTGCCAAGCACTGGCACAGACAAAAATAATCAGAAAGATCTTATGTGCTCAAAGAAAACAACATGTGGACAGAGATACAGCCATAGAAAATACATAAAAAGTACCCCCAAAGTAACCTCGGGGTGAGGAGAGGACTGGCAGGAAAGGCCTCGGGTGGGAAGAGGAAGCTGAACTGGGGAAGGAACCAAAGATTCTTGTTTTTAATTAATTTTATTTATTGAAGCTTTTTTATTTTCAAAACATATGCAAGGATAATTTTTCACCATTGAACCTTGCAGAACCTTGTGGAGAACTAAAGATTCCCAAGAGGCAGAGGCGAAGATGAGGAGCATTTAGGTGTGAGGAGAGCCTAGAAAGAGCTCCACACTGAATTACTCAATGAAGATTCTCACTGGACTTACATGAACTGATGTTAAGTAAAATGAGCAGAACCAGGAGATCATTATGCACAGCAACAACAATTCTCTGGGGGACGTGACTCTCTTCAACAATGAGATGATTCAAATCAGCTCCAACTGTTCAGTAATAAAGAGAATCCGCTAGACCCAGGGAAAGAACTATGGGAAATGAGTGTGGACCACGACAGAGCATTTCCACTCTTTCTGTTGTTGTTTGCTTACATTTTTGTTTTCTCTCTCAGGTTTTTTTTTTTAACCTTTTTTCTAGATCTGATTTTTCTTGTGCAGCAAGATAAATAGGTATACATATATTGATTTAACATATACTTGAACATATTAAACATGTATGGGACTACCTGCCATCTAAAGGAAGGGGGAGAAGAAGGAGAAAAGTTGGAACAGAGGTTTTTTGCAAGGGTTAATGTTAAAAAATTACCCATGCATGTGTTTTGTCAATAAAAAAGCTATAAAATAAAAAAATCTAAGTAAAAAAAGACTCCCACTGACATTTGACTTTTTTTTTTTAAAGTAAAACACATTCTAAGATTTGAAACTTGATCAAATGGAAGGCGGTACAGATAGGATGCTCCTGCACTGCTGGAGTGAACGTCCACAGTGAAGTCACAGATCCATTCGGTATACACATGTAAATGTACCTACATACACACACACATCTATAACCATAGTTCTATCTGCCTAGGATATCACATCCATCACATTAAATTGAAATGATGGGACTAGGAGGGGTAGTTCTCAAAGGACATTTCAGAAGAATTCTGCAGCGCTCCCAAGGTTGAAAATAAGACAGACATATATTCTACCATCTGGGCACATTACCATGAATGCTCCCTGAAGTGCCACAAATTCTAGGCTATGTGGGAATTCTCTCTATCCCTTCCCTCAGGAGCCAGCTTCCTACAAAGGAGATCAGAATAAGTTCACCACCTCCCCCCAATAAAGAGCATGCACTGGGGGATGGCTCTGCCAGAGGAAGGGTCGACCCTATGTATGCTGGAAGAGGATTTCTAGTCTAGACAATGGCTCCGGGCTCCAAGTCTGAGCAGAAGGCTTCAAAAAACATCATTCACAGTAAAAATCTGAAATAGAGTCTTTAGTAACAAATCTCCATAGGAACCAAAGAAAAATAGCTCAAAGGAAAAAAAATGGATCCGCAAGTAACATGCCTCCAACTAGTAAGAATAAAAAAGTTCCCCCTACCCTTGGCAGGGTAATTACAGCAGCCAAGGGAGCTGAAGTGAATTAAGTCGGTAGAGGAGCTAGAACAAAGATGAACGCCAAGTGAGTCCGATGGGGTATTTCCTGCCATTATCGCCAACTTCGGGCCTGCAAATGGCGCTCCTCGTGCTCCCCGGCTTCTGGCAGCGCAGGCCAAGCGGGCCCACGGCCAGCATGAGCTGGGGGAACCCACATCGAGCGGCCGAACCTATCCTACGGCTCCAGGAGCCCAGAGACAGAGCCCGCCACCAGAACACCCTCACTGTGTCCCTGAGGCTGCCCGCTGACTAGGAAGGACAAGGAAGTGATCTGGACGCAGCTGACAAGGTTCCAGGATCCCAGAGGGAGACGAGAGGGATCTCGGCAGACACGAAATCTAATCCCTTCTCTTATTAGATGTGGCTGAGACTTAAGGGGTTAAGCCAAGGTTATACCCAGTCAGGAAGTGGTACAGCCTTAGGCCTCCATTCCAAGCCTGGACTCTTTCCCCTAAAAGGAGCCCTGGGAAAGTGAACGTTCTGAGGAAAGGAACCTTCTGAGGAAGGTTACCCAAAAGGCAACGGGAAGACCTATGGTGGGCTGGGTGCATTACCCCTCTTAATGGTCATCTCTCAGCAGAGACGTGTCTGGCCAGAAAGATGGTCGGGCACGGAATAAAAGAGCAAGAAATACAGGGCAGAGAGCTCACACACTCCCCTGAAATCCATGCGTCATTAAGACAAGGAGATCCTAATACATAGAACATGGAGCGTAAGAGCTAAGAAGGACCTTATAATATAGAATGTAAAATATTAGAGCTGGGGAGAGGAGCCTAGAACATGGAACAGAAAGTGTCAAAGCTGGGAAAGACCTTAGAACATAGAACACTGAATGACAAAGTTGGGAAGAGCCTTAGAATTCAAACATTGAGTGTCAGAGGTACAAGGAACCTTAGAACATAGAACAGACAATGTCAGAGCTGGAAAGGGTTTTAGAATATAGAAAACTAGATATCAACGCTGGCAGGGGCAGATCTCGCAACATAGAACACAGAATGACAAAGCTTAGAGGGACCTTAGAACATAAAACATTGAATATCTGATCTAGGAGGACCTTAAAACAGAGAAGGTTGGACCTAGGAGAAACCATCGCATTGAAAATGGTAGAACGGGAAGGTGTTTTAGAAGACAAAACATTGAATGTTAGAGCCTGGAGTGCCGTACCAACCACTCAGTACGTTCTTCAGATTTCATGAGGAGAAAAATTAGCAGCCAGAGGGGAGACGATATGCCTGAAGTCACACAGACTTAGACCTAGGTCACTTAAATCATGGTAACAATGGAATCTCAGAATGGGAAAGGCCAAAGATCGGGGATCTCATCTCACCAGCAGAAGCGTCCATCTCCAGCATCACCGAGCCCTCCCAGCATCTAGAACTCGCTGTGTTCCTGAGTGTGGGGAGGCTTGGACTTGGGGCGGGTGGCGTGGTTTCTTCATCCCTCCCAAGTCTGCCTCTCACAATCTCCAGGCTCCTCTTCCTCTGTCCTCTGGATGAAGGAGGACAAACTATTTTCTCTTTTCCCTAGAACCTCCCAAGTACTTGGTGCCAGTGATTAAGTTTCTCAAATCCTCTCTTCTCCAAGCTAAACAGTCCTGATTTCTTCAACTGCTTCTCATGGAGCATGGTCTCCAAGGCCTCTGCCGTCATCATTGAGAAATATTTCTAGAACCAATCTCTGTCCTTTACAGGAATTCCCTGGATCCAACCTGGAGCTTTCCAGCAATGACAGCTCTAGTCACTGCCTGAGAAAAGCAAACCAGATCTACCTCCCAGTCATAGACTAATCAATAAAATAATGGTCTCTATTAATTACATATCTCATCTTGTTTTTTTAACAGATAAGTTTAAAACAAAATACAATGTTTGTTAAATGAAGCAGGGACACATTTTCCCTAGTGCTAACAATTAATCAATAATGACTGTTGGGAGGAAGAAGGGAGGGAAGGCTAGATGAATGGATAGATGATGGATGGATGAATGGATGATAGATGATGGATACATGGATGGATAGATGGATGGATGAATGGGTGGGTGGATGGGTGGTTGATAAATGGATGATGGATGGATGGATGGATGGGTGAATAGGTGCATGGGTAGATGGGTGGTTGATAGGTGGAGGATGGATGGATGGATGGATGGGTGGATTGAAAGGGGCACTAGGCCAGAATCACCTGTGAAGTCAGTTGAGCCAGTCTAGTGAGAACGCCTGTAGAAGTTAGGTTCGGCTCCAACCGCATGTCAGAGCAAGTCCCAAACAGTTCATGGGAAGAGTCCCCACGTCCTCATTCATCAGGACACCCCCAATTCTAGGACCAATCCTGGTGGTAATACAAGACACTTTCTATTCTGGCTCCTCCAGGGTTTTAGGCAACTCCAGACAACCCCAGATTGTTTGAAATGGGGGCGCAGTGGAGGTTGGACAAGAACTGAGGGAGTTTATTTTTAGGCTCAGCTAAGTCAATTAAAATCAACAAACACTGACAAAGAACCTGTTGTGTAAAATAATAATTGGCACTTCCACAGGGCTCCATGGTTTGCAAAATGCTTCCCAAGCCTCATTTCATTCTGGCTTCATAACCAACTATGGGGTGCGCACTGGGGATTGTCACCCTCATTTGCTAGATGAAGAAGCTAAAACACAGAGAGTTGAAGTGGTCAATGGTGAGCAAGGATTGGAGTCAGGATTTGAACTCGGGCCCTCAGATACAAGTGCTCTTATGAAAGGAAAACTGAATGTCAAATGGCTGGCTGGGGCAGGGGGAGGGAGGAGGGCTGCTGCTTTGGCCCCCCTTGGGCTGCACCCACAGTTTCCCATCTCGTGGGTTTGGGGAGCAGCGATTCCACGGCCCAGCCTTCTCCTGGCTGACTCAGCCCGCACACAGATGGCTGGGGGTCTGTGTCACTTGCTTCTTACCAGAAACAACAGTTGATACGTAAACTAGAAACCAAGGGAAAAACCTGTTAATGAGCCTCCACGTTAAACACGGTGTCATTCTGTGAAGTTTCAGGCCACTGTTACAGTGTTGGCGGGTCCAAGGTGGCCAGCATTTGGATCGGTAAAGAAGAACTGAAGAAGCAAAGGCTCCGGCTGGCTGTGGCTCTCAGGCCGCGTCCGGCTGGGGGAGCGGGCTCATATGGGCCGGAGAGCGGCGGTCTAAGGCAAAGGAGCCTCCACCACCACGAACTTCACTAGGGTCTGATGACCATTTTGTCGCTTATGTGGGACGAGCTTCTCTCGCATCTCCACGGCAGAAAGGAAGCTCCTTGAGGGCAGGGATGTTTATGAAGTGCTGTTTCATATATCTTAGGCATGGTGCTTTGCACACAGAAGGTGCTTAATAAATGTCTGAATCTTCAGCATAATTTCCTCAGGCAAGGGAGGGGTTACTCTCATTTGAGTTAAAGAAACTGAGTAAAGTCAAGTCACATGGCTGGAGGAATAATCAGAAGCAGAATCTAGATGTTCTGATAATCAGCTGTCTATTCTTCCATTCAGATTATTATGCTCCATCAGAATACAAAATGTCGATTTTTTTCCTGTTGCTTTCAAAGTTTACAAAGTGGTTTATCCAATTTTCTTCATGTGGGTTTCTTTCCCCCACTCTGTGGGGATAAACACCACGGACATCGTCATCCTTACGTTATAGATGAGAAAACGGGGTCCAGATGGTGGAGATTCCCCGTTGTTAAGTTGGGGGGTGTTTGATATGGACATCGAGGGTCATGGATTCAGAGCCAGAAAGGAGCCACCAATTTTTATGTATGATACAATATGATAAAATATAATTAATATGATATGATATAATGTGATATAATATAATGAATATGATAAAATATAATGTGTGTATATTATATACACACACACACACACACACACACACACACACACATATAAAATAAAAAGGGCCCCTCATTTTAAGATGAAGGAACTGAGGCCCAGAGTAATTAAGTGGCCTGTTCAGGGTCACCTACTATGTTAGTACTTTATGGGAGGCAGGATTTGAATCCTGGTCTTCTCCATTCTAGGTCCTGGCTCTCTCCATTCTGCAACCCCATTGGTCCAGAAGGAAGAACTAGGGCTCAGGGGAGAAGCTGGACCTTGCCCCAATCAGGAGCGGGCTGCCCGGGGGAGGCTTTCTCCTGCTGGGAAGCCTTGAAGCAGAGGCCGGCTGCCCCTCGTTGGCGAGTCATAGAGGCCCTCTGGGTAGGGCTGGCTGAGCCGCCCTGTGCAATCCTTCCATTCGCTGAGTCCGAGCGGGCTCCAGGACCCGGCCCTAGGCCTGATGACCTTCCTCCTACTCCCCATTCAGGGCCAGGCAGAATCGCAGAGCAGGGCTTCCTAGCCCCATCCCAGGCCTCGAGTCCCCAAAGACCCTGGGGCTGGCCGGCGAGTCCCTAAAGCTGCCCGGCTCTTGGCTCTTCGAGGGATCTAACAATAGGCTTCTGGTGCATCTGTGGGGAAGGATGTACTCCGGAGAAAGAAGAAGCAAACTTGGAGAGTATCCACGAGCAGAGACCGTTCTGGACCCAATCCAAGAAAACGAGATGAAGACCATGAAACGCAGAGGGGAGCAGGAGAGCTGAGGGGGCGTCTCCCGGCCTTGGAGCTGCTGCGTTCTCCAAGCCTGCTCAGCTAAGACGGGCTCCTCCAGGAACAGGGACCGTGGCTGAGTGAAGGAAGTGGGGACCGGGCAGGAGGGGTTGTGGGGGGGGGACACGGGCAAGCAGAGGGAGGCGGGGGCCATGCGGGTGACAGGAAGGCCAGCAGAGGATGGACAAAAGCACGTGCCGGCAGTCAGGCCATCCACGTCGGAGGCCCTGGCACACCACTGGCCACCTGACTGCCAGAAAGTAAATGATAGGAATCAATCCTTGGAGACAGTGCAAGTAACACAATTAAAGCCGGCAATTAAGACCAGCAAACGCCAACAAAGCACGGAGAAAGGGGACAGGAGGCAGGGTTCCTTCCCGGTGGCAGAGAGCTCGCATAAGGGTGGAAGCTCAAGGCAGGAGGTTTTAACAGGGACAGGGCCGGCCATTGGGGCCAGCTAAGTACCCAGGGTACTTGGGAGAGGGAGCTAAGGGGGCTTTTGGAGAGAGCAGCCAGAGAGCGAACGTCCCACGGGTCCGCCCACCATCCCCCGCGAACTTCACTGGGGACTGACCATCTTCCCACCCGAATGATGGAACCTCCCAAGAGAGCACGAGGTCTCTGAGAAGATGAACTGTTCTCTAGTTTGTCTCTGTAGCCTCTCCTCACAGTGCCATGTATGGAAAATGTAAATAAAAACAAGTCATTGGGATGGGATGGGAAGGAAGTGTGACTTCCCATTCTCGAGGAGGGGAGCGCCTCCCCCAGATAATCGACAAGAAATCCCTCGCCTTCTCAGGGAGGGAGGGAGGGGATGTTTAAGAGCTTTGTTCAAGTATTTTTACACGTGATGAGGAAATATCTAATGAAATAAGTAAAAATGATTTTTTTTTAAAAGAAGGGGAGAGTCTTTTCCCCGCACGCCAGGCTCCTACTTCTCTCGACCCCCAAAAGACTGATCCCCACTGACCCAAAGAGACATCCCACCGGCTTCATCTTTCTGCCATGGAGGAATGATAAATGTAAACCAAAGTCCAATCGACAAGTCTCCAGGAGCCAGAAAAGCTCCCTCATCTTTTAGGAGAAAGTAGAAAATGACCACAAAAGTCACCGCCAGTAATTTACTCAAGCCACTCAAGCCACCAAATCCCCACAAACAGACAAGAAGACCCCGAGGTCCGGCCACTGCCACGGTGCACGCCGACCAGAACCACACAAGAAATCTGATGGACTCAAGCTAAGGCCCAGCCACATTTGGATCCCATTATCGGTATCTGGACGAAGGACTCGATGAGCAGATTTCCAGCAAGGCCGGAGCCATGATGAGATCACAAAGCATCAGACTCAACAACGAGACATTAAGTAGGTGAAGAACAGAAGGAAAGATTCCAGGAGGGGGAAATAACCTAAGTTGGGGCGCAGGAGCAGGAAGGTGTGGGACTTTGGGACAGCTAGAATACTGAGTGCATGGAGAAAAAAAAAAAAAAACTAAATGAGAATGCTGGAATAGTAGTCCCAGAAGGCTCTGCTAGGGAAGGAACTGTGACCTTTTTCCAAGGAGGCACTAGGGAGCCACAGCAGGTTTGTAGGAGAAAAAGTGTCCGGCTCAGATCTTTTCCAGAGCACCCCCAGCCATCCCTCCCGCTTCCCCTACACTAGGGCTTGAAGCACACACTCTTCCCCAGGCTGATGTCGTCAGAGGGCCTCCGGATTGAAGTCTGCATCCTCCTCCCCGTTTGCAACAAGCAGCTTCAGCCAGCCCTAGGTTATTTATAATCACATGATTATCCCCGGTCTTTTGTCACTGAAACAGTTTAATTGGAGCTGTACGCACACCCACAGCACAGCTCTCGCAGGGACCCGCGTCACGGGGGCAGACCCCCGCTGGCGCGATCGCAGCCGGCTCAGGGGGGCTCCGCCTTGGTCCCGATCACGTACCATGTGGGGACCCGTCAGGAGACAACTCCTCGCCTCCCATTGGACCACGGACCCACGGTGGGAAGAGCCGTTTGCCATCTCTGTAGCCCGAACTCGGTGCACACTCAAGAAATAGGGGCTGAATGAATGAATGGGGGAACGGATGAACAAGCGCGTGTTGAAGCCCTCGGGGTCGGCCCTGCCCCTCAAAGTCCAGCCTCAGAGGGAGGGGGAGGTCTCGCCGTGGGCAGGAGTGACTCTCTCTAGATCGGGGATCCAGGGCCTTTGGGGTTTGGGCTTCTGGGACTAGGAGGGCCCACTGCCACAGAATGAGCCACCACAGCCCCACCTCCCCGTTTTGACTTATCTTCTAATTTGGGATCGACCTTCACCTTTGCTCTAACTCATCAGTCTCCGAGGTTCACAGATCACTGACTCAGAAACGCCTCCCACCATGGGAGCATCACAGCTTCCAGGGGAGGCCATCTGCTGAAGGTGGCAGGGGCCGGGGGCCTGGAAGGGGCACTTGGGGCAAGGCCGTGGGGGCTTCATCTTAGTGGAAAGCTTTAGGAGGGGCTTGGCAACGAGCCTGGTTAAACAGAGAGGAAGAGGGACATTCTACATTGTCTATATTAGATCTATATTAGAGGAAAGAATTGTCCACACCAGGAGTTCTTAGCGTAATAATAATTGTGCTTATTGAGTCATCTTCAGTCATGTCTGAGTCTTCATGATCCCATTTGGGGTTTTCTTGGCAAAGGTGCTGGAGCGTTTGCCATCAGTTCATTTTACACATGAGGAAACTGAAACAAAGAGGGTTCCATGACTTGCTCATCCAGCTGGTGAGTGTAAACTGCTCCTCCTGAGCCAGGTGAGCCACTTGATCCCCTGCAGCACCACCTAGCTGCCAACTCAGCAAGCACGACAGCTAGCATTTATACAGAGTTTGAAGCATTTTACAAATATAATCTCATTTTGCTTTCTTTGCTTCACGGGCCCTTTTTAGAGCCTAGTGAAGCCTATGGATTCCTTCTCAGAATGATGTTCGTCAATGCACAAAAGAAAACACAGCAGATTACAAGAGAAACAAATGATAATGAAGTATTACAAAAACATGGGTAAAAGTTCCTAGACCCCGTTGGGAAGCCCTCCCCCACACCCAGGACATCTCCAGTCCACATCGAATGTTTCCTCCGGGGATGCTCTAGGTATACCCTGGAGTCGTGGAACACAGCAAGGTGCCCCAGGCTCACAGAAGTGAGGTGAGGGTAAAGACTGACACAAGAGGGCAGCTCCTTTGTCCCAGAAAAGTCTTGTTGAGCTGCTGGGGCTCAAGAGCTTGGTCCCGTGGTGGACAGCCCCCAAAAGAGGGCCTTTTTTGTTCCATGAAGAAGCTTGGGATTTTAAGGCCACAGATCTGGAGCAGGAAGTCACGTTGGAGGTCACTCAGTTCTTTTTACAGGTGAGGAAACTGAGGTCCCCGAGGTTAAGTTGGTCATGGTCTCATGGCTAGGAAATTTGCCCATAACATCCAACAAGCTTTCCACCCTCCTGTTCTGTCTGTGAAGGTGCCATGCGACTTCCCCCCAATGCAACCTGCCCCTACCCCCTGCGAGTCCAGGTCCTGCTCGCTGCTTCTTCCCGGGATCTGCCGATGCACGGACAGACCCACGAGGAAGTCGCCGACCCACTGCTTGCCGCGATTTGGCCAACAGGCGCTCTTCATCCATTTGCTTTTTTCCTATGTTGATGGTTAGATTTACTATGCTGGGAGATCATGCATGAGTCAGAGGGATTGACGGTAAGAATTTAGGGGGAAAGATGCGAATGGTTGTGATCAATTAAAATTAAAGACAAAAATATACCTCAGCAATGTTCATTATATAGGATGGGACTCACTTTAAGAAAACCTGGTACCAGGAATTCTGATTTTACAAAGAAATTAAGGAGAACAGAGACCGATCTTCACAACTAACTCTCTATAGGATCATTGTATATTCTTTCTGGAAGTGCTGCTATGGCTTCCCAGCCATCATCTCTCCTCAAATCCCTTCTCTCTCCACAATGAAAATAAGATGAGTACATTTGTCCCTCCTTCCCCAGGTTATACATTTTTGCTTCCCCTTAGAAATTTTGTGTGTGTGTGTGTGTGTGTGTGTGTGTGTGTGTGTGTGGCGCGCGTGTGCATGCACTAGCAAGGCTGTCCTAAATCTCCATTCAAGGTCATGGGTCTGGCGGTCTGAGCTTCCTTATTGCAGACCCCTGTGAGCAAACAGCCCGAGGGGCTCGAGCGCTCCCAAGCAGGTTTCGAGCAAGAGAAGCCCCGTGGAGGAGCCAAAGTCATGAGCAAACTACGTCAATCGGTTGGCCCTTCCTTAGTACCACAGATTAACTCTCAAGGACAGTGTAATTGGCTTAAGATGTATGCATATAATTTCATATATATTTATATTCTTTTCTGCATCTACATCTATCTATAGCTAGATCTACATACATACACATGTATTTATTTTTATTCTGAACTTAACAAATACAAAATTTACATATACATAGTATAAGAGAAAAGGAGGAAACTCTAGATCTCTTCTCTGTAGAGTTGGCTTTTCTTCTTAATTACATAATTAGTCCAATCTTTAGCTCTCAAAACTGTCCTGCTCATCTATACTTCTTTTTGACCTTACTTGTGCTTTTTTTTGTATGTATTTAAAATATATATTTCAATCATTTTCCTTCCTCCCATTCTTCCTTCCTCTTTCCTTCCTTCCATCAGTTGAAGAATAAAGATCAGCTGAAATAATAATTGTAGTGTTTAGTACAGTGCCTAGTACATAGTAAGCACTATATAAATGTTAGTTATTATTATTAATAATCTTAGCTATGAAATATTTTAAGAGTAAATAAGTAAAATTTTTACTGCTGTAGATTTTTTTCAGTTATCTTTTCCTTTGTAATTTAGCTGCATGGATTTTGTTATACAACCTTTTAAAATTTTTATGTATTTAAAATTGTCCTTTTGCTCTTCAGTGACACTCTTTGGTCCTTGTTTGCCTGTGAACTTTTATTTACGGACTTGAAAGGTACTAGCCTCCTTGTTGCTCTCATCGATATATGAGGTCATCCCCTACTCATTGGGGTTCGTGGATTTACTGAATACTTGCTCCCATGTTCATTTGCTTCTGACCAACTTTCTCTATTTTTCAAACCAGCCCCAAATCACTCAGTGATCAGTGCTTTGGAGCATCTGCTATCGTTAGGCCCCCTTCCCACTTTTAAAAATTATTTTCCCTGAGATTCTTGACCTTTTGTTCTTCCAGATGAATTGTGTTACTATTTTTTCCAGCTCTATAAAGTGATCCTTTGGTAATCTGATTGGTATGACACTGAGTAAGTAAATTAATTTAGTGAATATTATCATTCTGATTATATTGACACGGCCTACTCCTGAGCGATTAATCATTCTCTGGTTATTTAAGTCTATCTTTGTACCACTGAGCAGTACTTTTCCATTCAGCCGGAGAAGCGATGGGCCAGCTCACCTTTGGGATGATGCCCTTCTTGGCATCGAGCACCTCAGGTCGGGGTGCTCGCCCGAGATTGGATGGGTCACGTCCCATGGGGACGACCACATCCCATCTAGCAGGGATGAACTCCAGGACTGTAGAAACATCCTGGACCTCAGAAGCACCTTGAGTTAACAACTTCCGGTCCGCTAATTTGGACCCAAACCCAGAGCCATTGGTCCCTTGCACTGGGCTGGGGACCCCTCCTCATTTCACTCAAGTGTTCGAAGCTTCCCTTGCTGCTTCACAAAACTACTTCAAAAGCTGTGAAGACCCCAGGATCACACAGACTCCAGACATGAGGGTGATAGAGAATCACACAAAAGCCCGATTTGGGCTGTTACCAAGGGAAAAGGCCCTCGGATGTCTGGGTGTGTGAAGAGTGGTAGGGAAGGGCCCAGGGCAGAGCCAGCCATCTGCTACTGCCTATGTTCCTGTCAATAAAATGGGCTGAAGAGGCCCTGGGCTGGCAGGGGGCTAACATGGCCAAGCAGCTGCTGAGGAGGGAAGTGCTTCCAGGGGTCTCTCCATCCTCAGAGACACTGCATGCAGCTGTCTCTCTGGCCCTGATTCAGTTTTATTAAAACAGCAACTGACCCAACCCGGTGAGAGAAATTATTATCATTCTCATTTTCTGGAGGAGAAAACTGAGGTTCAGAAAGGTTAAACGATTTCATCAGAATCTTACATGTGTGAGGTATCACATATCTTGACTCAAGTCAGCTGCTTTATCCATAGTGACACTGACTCTCAAATTCATTTTACAAATCTGTAGGATATTAGAGCAGGAAGGGATCCAACCCTCGCCTAAAAGAGCCCCTTGGGAAGCTCACCTTATCTCCAGAGAGTCCCTTCCTCTTTGGGCCATTGCTCCCAGTGAAGATGCCAGCCATCTGAATGTGTCATATTCTATCTCACACAGTAGGCCCTCAAGAAATGATTATCCATCAATGGGTTTATCTCCCACCAGTGCACTGATTAGGGGTCCATAGATATTTAATGCTAAGTGATAAACAATCCTTATTTAAGTTTAGCCATCTCTCCAGCCTTTAAACCCAGCATACAATAGATAACTTAATAATTTTACTGAATGTATCTTATTTCCTTTTTAAAGGGCTTACTAGGCTCCAAAGACTGGACCCTACTCCTATCTGAAGAAAACCCACTGGGAGTAGTCATGTGGCCTCTGCTTGAAAAGCTCCAGTGACTGACATCATTCAATCCATTCTACTTTGGGAGTCCTAACTAATCTAAAGTTTCCCTTAAACTGAGCTCTTTCCACTCCCCCTGGGACTGATAATTTCAAAGTTCCATGAGATGACAAGCTTTCAAAATACAGAGGCCATGGGAAGGAATCAGAAGCATGTGGGAAGAGAAGGAGACATAGAGCATCCCTGGCTGCTACTGAGAGAGCCCAGGGAAAACCAGTTCACACTACTGAGAGAGCCCATGGAAAACCAATCAACATTACTGAGAGAGCCTAGGGAAAGCCAGTTCATGCTACTGAGAGAGCCATGGAAAGCCAGTTCACACTATTGAGAGAGCCCATGGAAAGCCAGTTCATGCTACTGAGAAAGTCATGGAAAGCCAATTCACACTACTGAGAGAGCCCATGGAAAGACAGTTCACATTACTGAGAGAGCCCATGGAAAGACAGTTCACATTACTGAGAGAGCCCATGGAAAGCCAGTTCATGCTACTGAGAAAGCCATGGAAAGCCAATTCACACTACTGAGAGAGCCCATGGAAAGACAGTTCACATTACTGAGAGAGCCCATGGAAAGACAGTTCACATTACTGAGAGAGCCCATGGAAAGCCAGTTCATGCTACTGAGAAAGCCATGGAAAGCCAATTCACACTACTGAGAGAGCCCATGGAAGGACAGTTTATGCTACAGAAAAAGCCTAAGGAAAGGCATTTACATTACTGAGAGAGCCCATGGAAAGCCAGTTCATGCTATTGAGAGAGCCTAAGGAAAGGCATTTACGTTACTGAGAGAGCCCATGGACAGCCAGGAAAGCCAGTTCATGCTACTGAGAGAGCCAGGGAAAGCCAGTTTACATTGCAATAGGCAGATACAATTAAAACAAGGTAAATGTGTAAATGGATGCTAATACTGAACCAAAGAGCAGGAGAACAATGGGTCCTTAGTCCATTTTTCTCAGAGAGCCATTGAATAAAGGAGGAAGAAGGAGGAGAAGGAAAAGGAAGAAGAAAAAGAAGAGGAGGAGGAAAGGAAGGAGATGATCAGGAGACTGACTAGAAACGACAATATCATCTACTGTATGTTGCCAGACAACTCCTGGAGAAAACCCGGGAGTAGAATAGGGACCTGTATGCAATATTCCTAGATCTGACCGAGAGCCAGTCATGAGGGCTTGTGGGAAGATGGAGACGAAATGCAGATGGCTGGAGAGGTTCATCAGTATCATATGATAGTTCATGATGACATGAGCCTTGCTCAGGTTCTGGTTAAGGGATGATTCTCTTGAGCTTCCCCAATCACCAGTGGAATTAAACAAGGCCGTGTGCTGCGCCCATGCTTTTTAAAATGATGTTGTCAGATGCCTTCAATGAGGATGAAAATGGCTTCCAGGTTATTCCCCAGACCGACACTAAGAAATTTTATGTGAAATGGTGACAAGTCCAGAGGGAAGCTGGTGGGGGACTTCTTGTTTGCCTAGGACTGCACTCAATGCATCCTCTAAGGCTGAGAAGCGAGAGTGTGGCTCAGTCCTCTGGCACTGGTGTGACTTTTAGCCTATGAACATCAAGAAAATAGAGCTTCTCCACAATCCGGCACTGCCCGATCCATCGCTGAGCCCTCAGAGAATTCTGAATGCTCTGGATACGTTCCCCAGCTTTGGCAGTATAACTTTCCAGGGACGCCCATACAAATCATAAGGTTGACCTGTGCTTTGCCAGAACTAGCTCTGTGTCTGGCAGGCTCTGGAGGGGAGCGTGGGAGAGCAGAGGTACTGGGCTATCTACCAGCCTGAAGACCCATAGAGCCATTGGGATGACCTCCTTTTTGTGTGCCCGTGAAACCTGGACGCTACCTGCAAACTCAATTATTTCCATCTGAATCATCTTAGAAAGGTCCGAAAAGTCACCTGAAGCAAGATAAGGTGACACTGGCAAGGGATCACTCAGCATGGCAAGCCCACATCAAAGAAGACAGTGTGCTCTATAAGCAAAGCAGAATTGCTCAAACCCCCCCAAGAGATGCACAGATTTAGACATTTGTGCTCCACATGTTCATATGGACTATTTGTGTCCAACCTGTGATAAAGCCTTCAACTTGTACTAGTCTGATCCAGCACAGGCTGACACACAGAACCTTCACTCCAACACGGCGATGCCATGTTTGGTTCTCTTCAAGCACAAAGGGCAACAATCAATCAATCAATCAATTAATTATCACTATGAATTCTGCAAAGTATTTACTGTCCATATCTCATTTGTGCCCAACAACCCTGTGAATTCTAAGGAACGTGATCCCCATTTTATAGATGAGAAAACCGAGGCAGAGAGTGGTTTAGGGTCTTGCTCATGGTCATCCAGCTAATGAGGGTCTCCCAGTACTAACTACTGGACCACACCTGATGGAGCCAAAGGCTTTATTTACTTTCTTAGCTGGTGATGGGGGACTGGCTCCCTTGACTACAGTCCACTGGAAGCTTGGGCTCTGGCTTGCCACATCTGTTTGACTTTTTGATCACGGCTAGATCTGCTCTGCTATATATGCAACATAGACTGAATTAGGCAGCCTTTTTATGTTTTTGTTTAAAAAAGAAGCCTCGAATGACATAGAAGCTGGAGATAGCAGTTGGGGCTAGGTTGTATTTTTATATTTGTTCTATTTGGGGCACCTAAAGCTGCTGGGTGGGAATACAAGGTAACTAACATTCAGAGCTTTAGTTCAGGCTCACTGATCTCAAGGAGAATGGCAGCTACTCCTCCCTCCTCAGAATGTCAATAATTAAGCTGCAGAAAGTTTGGGAGCAGCTTGTGGATGAACTCACTGAACTGCTGTAGGGCTATCAGCTCCCAGGCAAGATCCCTGTAGACAGGGCCCCATGCCCAGGGAGGTCCTTGGTCCTCCTGGAGACTCTTCAGTGAGTAGCTCCCTACTGTCTTTACGATCATATATACCTCCCCGTGCCAGGAAGGCATTGGAAAGCCCTTCATAATCTGACTCTGGTCAAGATTTACTTCCCATCACTGCCCTGATTCCCAGACTATTGCTGCTAAGCTGATGGATTCCCTGCTCCCCCGCTCAGAATTTCATCTTTTGCTGCTGTGTCTTTGCACAGGCAAAAGATATAATCAGTTAATTCCTGAAGCTACTCTTCCTTTGTCTCCACATCTTAGAAGTCATCACTGATGGAAGCTTTGAAGGTGCAGCTCAGGCACCTGCTCTTACAAGAAGTTGACTTTGTTGCCCTACACACACAATCAGTAAGATTTCTAGCTCTCTCCCTCTCTCTTTGTTTAGATTTCTCTTTTATTCTTACTGGGGCATCCTTCAGTAAAGAGTAAGCCTTTAGAAGTCAGGACTTGTTCCTCATGGTTTGGTTGTCTGTTGCCCTAGGATATATTGTCACCTTCTCAGCGGGGGAGAAAAATCTTAAGTGACCCCTTAAGTAGTAAAGCATCTGCCCAATCACATTACAAATATATTTTTCATCTGTGACACAAGTAAATTTATGCTTGAGCCATTATAGATTTTTTCTGCAGAAACTTGAACCTCTCATCATCACCTGCAAAATTATTTTGGTGTTTGGCCAGTGATTATTGTAGCAAACTCTAACTGCTTTTGCGTAAGTAAAAACGAACATGTTCTTGAAGTTTTTCAACCTTTCATCAAATTGTTTCCAAATATCCCTAAAGGTTCAACATTCAAATACAAACTGATTCCCAATGAATGGTCAGATATATGCACAAACCTTCATTTGCCTTCTTTATACTATAGGAGAATAAGTCCCTCATTCCCCCTTTTTACTTCATCAGCTGAGAAATATCATAAAAAAAAATCGCTAACATTTGTGTGCCTGGGGCACAAATGTCTTGCTGTTTGAAGATGAGTGCTGAGCAAGCACATTATAATCTGTTTAAAATTGATCACAGAATGTCAAGTGTGTTCTGCAGAAACAAACCCTACATTGCCTTTAGTTTGTAGTATATTAAGCTTGTTTTCCAATGTAAAATTATCTCCCATTTCTGTTACTATTCTTCTTTCTGATGGATTTTAAAAAATGGGAAAAGGGAATAAGCATTTACATAACACCTATTGTGTGCCAGATACTGTGCAATAAGTGCTTTCTTTATAAATATTATTTAATAATATTCTTACAAATATTATAATAAATATAATATGTTATAAATAGTAAAATAAATATTATTTTATAAACATGTTATAAAAGTAAAATAAATATTATTTTATAAATTTTATAATTTTGATCTTTATAACAACCATGAAAGCTAGGTGCTGTTATCACCATTATGTTAAGGTTGAGGAAATTGGAGAGAAGTTCAATGACTTGCTAGTATCACAAGGTTAATAAGTATCTGAATGTGAATTTGAACTCAGATCTTCCTGACTACAGGCTCAGCACTTTATCTACTTTTCTACCCACTGCTACCATTTTCTGAATGACCTTTGGGCAACGTTGGTTATCCCTTCTTTTAAAAAGGATTTCCATATACAAAGGTTGATGGGAACATTGTTTAAAACAAAGTAACATGTCATTGAACTTTTAAATCATTTATCACTTCAAATGATGTTTGCCATTCACAAATATAAAAGTAAATATTTTATATCATAATTAGCCATTGATTTTCATGGATTGGTCAGGTGGGTAAAAATGTAAAACAAAAACCAAAAAATCTTTCCCTATCTCAGTAAGGAGCTTGTAAAATTCTTCTTCCTTTTCCTACATTATTTTAGCATGAGTGCCATTTTGATTTTATTCTTTGTTTTACATCAAATCACAGAAATAAATTCAATGCAGAACCTGATTGAAAACTAAATCTCTCTGCTGTTGATTTAAATATTGCAAACTTCTGTTCAAATTAAAAAGTCTAACAAAATTTCCTCCTCCTTCTCCTTCCTCTAAAATCTCCCAATTGTGCATTCGGTACACTGAGGTATTGGATTGAGCTGTACTTAGAGAACAATTTATACAGTGAAAGTACTCTGAAGAAAAACACTTTAAAAGATTTTAGAATTCTGATTAGTGAAAAGATAACCCACGATTTCAGACGACTGAAGATAAAGGAAGCTTCTGCCAGAATGGTGATGGACTTTAAATAATGTAGACATTTTAGGATGTGACAAACATAAGAATTTGTTTTGTTTCATTATGCATATTTTGTCAATAGGATTTCTCTCCTTTTATCGGTTGTTGAGGGTATATGGGATATGATATGAAATGATAAAAATAAAATTTAAAAAATGCTATATTCAGAAAAATGTGTAAAATAAAAAAATAATTTGAAGTCTTGTAGATAATTAAGATGAGGTCTTGCTGGATTATTTAATTCTTACAGAATGTCTCACATAAAATATTCATAATTATTTTATAATTAGTTTTTATATTTTATATTTAGGGTTTTCATAATAATAGAATGAATTTTTGTACTTTATATTTACAATTAGATAAAGTAAATTTTACTTTGGAGCTTTTGGGGGCAAAAGTTATCATCACGGTTATTGTAAGTGCCCCAGCTCCGCTCCATGTCTTTGATCATAGCCTGCCATCCTCCATGATTGGATTGGACTTATTCCCAACTGCTAGATTCCAATTATGATTGCTGAGGTATTTTTTTCTTTTAAGGACAAACACAGATAGTGTCACCTTCATAAAATCATCCCTGATATTCCTAGGTCTCTCCTTAGCCTTTGCCTGAATATCTTCTGCACTTTGCCCACGGACTCAGCTTTTCCCTCATTATCCCAGAAGCACTTTAGCTCCGACTTGGAATGGGCATCCTCTGGGGCGTTAAGTCAAACCTCGACCTAAAAAGCATCCCCCCTTCTTGGCTAAGTGGGCATCCAGCCATGACCTGAAGGACTCCAATAAATGGAAATTCTGTTAATGCTTAAAGCAGCCATTCCATTTCTTGTAGAAAATGCGAAATGTCAAGAATAAGGAAGTCAGGAGGAAGATCTTGAATGCTTACTCTGCGCAAGGCACTGTGCCAGGTACTGAGGAGACAAAGAAAAAAATAGCTCAAAAACCAGTTGGAGGGGGAGAACGAGGAGGGGGGAGATGATAAAAAAAAAAGATAGAGACGGACACAGAAGCAGAGATACAGAGAGAGACACGTGGAGAGATAGGAGGGATGGGGTGGGGACGACACTGAGCACCAGGTTCCCACCCTTAGGGAGCTGCACTATCCCAGAGTCTCCCCTTTTCTTCTGTGCCCAGAGAGTGCCATCTAGTGTCTATCATAGGAACACAAACATTCCCACATCAGGGAAAGATCCTAGTTATGGGAACTGGAAACCTAGGAAACAGAGAGGGGGGGAACTTTGTGAAAGAACAGCCTGCAACCTGGAAGCCCGGCCTGAGGGACACCCAAAGGCAAAGCTAGTTTGTCTGACATTTTACCAGACGTTCTCAGACCCATTGCACAGTTCACCGAAGGCATGGGAAGCACCGACTGACCCCCCTTTGCCTGCGAGGAGGTAGCGGTCCCTCCATCCGCTGGAGTCCTGGTCGCTAATTCATCCTCCACAATGCTCACAGACTGAAACGCCTAAAACAGAAATCTGATCCTTATGCTCATCCACTGGAAAACTTTTCATAGCTCCCTATTTCTTCTAGGAAAAATTATAAATATCTTCTGCAGGCATTTAAGGCCTTCCACAGTCTGGCTCTTAGCAACTTTTCTAGTCCGATTTGATGTTACTTTCACATACTCTAGAGCTCAGGAAAGCCATTCCAATCTCTGGAAGCCATCTCTCACCTCCATGCATTTGCACACTGCCTCCATGCTCTCTTCCCATTTCTCTTTCAGCTGAAATCCCCGTTGGCTTTCAAGGGACAGTTCTGACGGTGAAACTCTCCCTGATTCCCCAGTTCCCACTTTCCTCTGCCCTCCTCTTCTGATCTCTCTTTTGTCTGTTATGCCTTTCTCTCTCCCTTGTATCAGAGAGATCCACCCATGTCCTACTCCCTACTGGGCAACTTATCCACCAACAAGAATCGATTTATTAAATCCCTCCGATGTGGCAGGCACCGTATTAGCTCTGAGGATGCAGAGACAAAGACAGGAGTCCCTGCCCTCAAACGCCTTCCATGTTAGAGGGCTGAGACAGTCAGTATTTCTATCTGTCTTCGCAGGACCTTTTCTTTATGAAAAACCTTTCCTAATCCCTCCAGCAGGGACTACCCGCCTTTGCCCAAATTCTTTTGTATTTAATTTGTAAGACTCCATATATACTTATATGTGTATAAGTTGCTTTCCCCAATAGAAAGCAAACTCATTGAGGGCATGTTTGCCGATTGATTACTGATTGATTGTTGGATTCAGTTGTAAAGTATTACACCCAAGGCTAGTAAAAACATATTAATAATGATGTATAATATATCATGTGATATGTAAAATAATGATGTATAATATATAATGTGATATGTAACGTGTGTTACGTCTATATGTATCACAGAAACTTTATGTGTGTTTGTTGATTGATTGTTGGATTCAGTTGTGAAGCATTATACCCAAGGCTAAGTAAAAACATATTAATGATATATAATTATATAAGATGTATAATATGTAATGTGATATGTAATGTGTAGATACGTATCATAGAAACTTTATGTGTGTCTGTTTATTGATTAATGATTGATTGATTGTTGGATTCAATTGTAAAGCATGACACCCAAGGTTAGGTAAAAACATTAATAACACATAATTACACAAGATATATAATATATAGCATGATATATAATGTGTGTATATATATATATATATCATAGAAACTTTATGTGTGTTTGTTGATTGATCAATGATTGTTGGATTCAAATGCAAGGCAGTATACTCACAGATAGGAATAGAAAGACAGATAGAGGAAGACAAAAAAATCTCTCTGTCTCTTTGTTTCTCTATTTGTTCCTCCCTTTCTCTATTCTAGGCTTGTCCTTGAATATATGATGCTGGCCCTTCTTTCTATTGGAAGAAAATGGCCAGGGATATTTGGGCAAAAGATAAAGGTGAACCTGAATCTGCTATAAAGAGAGAATGAAAAAAGAAAGGAGAGGTCTAGGAAGGGGGATGGGAGATGCTGAAGTTTCCTTTCATTTGGGAAAACCAGGGAGGGTTCCACGGAGGAGCAGCAGCTGAGTATTTCTGCACTTTGACTGACGTGCAGGTGGCGAAGCTCAAAAATGAAATCTGAGCCAGTCCCGAAGCACCCCCTGAATCATTAAAAGATTCTACCACAGTCGGACTCTAGTGTACTATAATCTGGCTTTCTCTCACTTGGTTAAGCCCCAGTTTTTTCATCTTTAAATTGGAGATGATCCATGCGGAACCTGCCTTTCCAAGCTGTAGTGAACAGAGCGCTTTGGAGACATCTCAGTTCAAGAGAATTGTAAGCAAACATGGCTGTCATTTTAGAGACTATTTGGGGCTTAACCAAGTGAAATGACTTCTCCACGGTCATACAGTTGGTAGGACTGAGGTAAGAATGAGCAGCCAAATGGTGGAGGATGAAAACTCCATTGGGGAACGGCTAAACAAGCTGGGCTATATGGAGACGACGGAATATCATTGTTCTATAAAAAACAATGGACAAGCTGATGTTAGAAAGGGCTGAAAAGATTTACATGAACTGATGCTGAGAGAAACGAGCAGAACCAGGAATACACGGCACACAGTAACAGCAAGATGGAGCGGTGATCGGCTAGGAAAGGCTCAGTTCTTCTCAGCGGTTCTGTGATCCAAAGCAATCCCGATAGACTTCGGACAGAAAATGCCCCCTGCATCCGGAGGAGACTGAATGTAAATCAGCACGTGCTGTTTAATTCTTTTTTCTGTTTTCTAATCTCTCCCATGATTGTTCCCTTTTGCTCTGATTTCTTTCTTCCAATATTATTCATAAAGCAATAAAAAAAATAAATAAATTTACCAAAAAAGAAAAGACAAGAAAAGAAAAAGATTGCTGTGGTTAGAGTCAGAGAGCCGAGCTCAAGTCCCGGGTCAGTGACTCAGTATTCTGATGTCCTTGGCCAGCTCAGTCTCCAGCCTGGACCGCAGCTCTCTCCCCTGCAGCTTGAGAGGGCTGGAGCATCTGCTCTCTGCTGTCCCCTCCAGCTCTTGGATGGGAGAAGGCACAGGATGGCTGCCATAACACACCGGTCTCTCGGTGTCTGCACCGGGGCACACCCCTTCCCAGTCATCCCAGGCTGGTAGATGGTACATTAACCTTTCAGAAAGAACTTCAATCACGTCACGGACGACCCGCTTTGGCAACGGATGGATCACATGGCTATTTGTGTGGGGGAGACGAGCAGGGGCAGCCAAAATAACCAGTGATGTTTGTTAGTTAGAGCTTTCAGTCTTGGCTAACTCTTTATGATGTCATTTGGCTTTTCCTTGGCAAAGATACTAGAGGGTTTTGCTATTTCTTTCTCAGATCATTTTACATATAAGAAAACTGAGGCAAACAGGATGAAGTGATCTGTCCAAGGTCACACAGCTGGTAAGTGTCTGAAGTCAGGTTTCAACTCAGGGAGATGAGGTTTCCTGATTCCGAGCCCAGGGCTCTACCCACTGCACTACCCAGATGCATCACTGATGTTTATTAAAATCTAAAGTTGTGGAAATGCCAGGCACGATTATGTGGTAACAACATATTTACTCCAACCGAGTAAGGTCTGTTTTTCATCTCTCCCATGGTTTTTCCCTTTTGCTCTGATTTTTCTCTTCCAACATGATTCATAAAGCAATGTGTATTAAATTTTTTTTTATATTCACTAGAAAAAACAAAGGAAAAGGCTGCTGTTCCTGGAGTCAGAAGAGCTGAGTTCACATTCTGGTTCAGTCACTTAGTACTGAGTGACTGAGAAAGTAACTGAGAAGGAGGGAGAGCGGTCTCCTTAGGATGAGACAGGAACTGCCATGTTTAGGGGCTCAGGAAGGGAAGCTGTTTAGGAGGAGGAAATAGCACTGGATGAGTGCTGATGGGTCTATGAACTCTAACATATCTCCACTGATGGCGGCACCAAATCAATCACATTGTCACTTCCTTCAGCTCTTCAACTCCTAAATTTTAGGATGGACAATGGCTGATGAGGAAAGATTTTTAAAGACCTAGAAGACCCCTGGATGTTGAGCCAGAAGATTGGAATCACAGAACTGACAACTGCCGTGTACGACTTTGAGTTTGCCCTTTACTTCTTGGTGTGACTCAGTTTCCTTCTCTGTCAAATGGAGAAACTGATATTTTTTCATTCCTTGCCTCATAGTGTTCTTATGACTAAGGTACTATCTCTGGGCTACTTTCCCAGGCTGGAGCTCAGGTTATTTGACTATAAGTCTTCTCAGGAAGTATCCCTCAGAGGTTGGGGTTTCTACTACTATTGGTCACGTGCCCCCAGCAGAGTGTTTCCCACTGATTATCGGCTGGTAGTCTCAATTCGCTTTTAACAAAGGTATTTACTAAAAGGGCACGGTAAGAATAAATGGTCCCACGTGCCTCAAAGTTCTGGGACACGCGCTCCCACAAGTCCATGCAGACTGTGAATGATGTGATCAATATCCAATGGCCCTCGGCAGAAAAATGGTTCCGACCCCTGCTCTAGAGATATGGTCACCAGGCAGAGGGGAGAGAGATGCTCCCTTCATTTCTACTAGGGAGACACTCCCTTCATTTCTTTCTACTGGGGAGATGCTCCCTTCGTTTCTTTCTACTGGGGAGATGCTCCCTTCATTTCTACTAGAGAGATGCTCCCTTCACTAGTATTGGGGAGATGCTCTCTTCATTTCTATTGGAGAGATGCTCCCTTCATTTCTTTCTACTGGGGAAATGCTCCCTTCATTTCTTCTGGGGAAACATTCCCTTCATTTCTTTCTACTGAGGAAATGCTCCCTTCATTTCTAGTGGGGAAACACTCCCTTCATTTCTACTAGAGAGCCCCTCCCTTCATTTCCCCCTGGATTTCCTCCCCTCGTTACTCCAACATCCCAGTTTCAGGATGTAAGTGACTTTGCTGCCGGCCTGCGCTCTGAGAGAATTCCTGCTACTTTTGCAAAGCCCTTCAGGGCCAGATTGGGAGCATCAGCGAGCTGGAGCCAGGCTGTTATACCAGATAGCTGCCATTTCCAAACTGGGATGTACTCGGGGCTCGGAGAGCTTGGTCTCTACCTCTGTGATACGGTTGGGGGTCACCTTCTCACACTGGTTCTAAGGGCTGGGAGGGCAGGGGCTGCCTCGTTAGTGCCCCCGGCCCATAGCAAGGGCTCGGTGAGTGTCCCCCTCCCCATTATCCTCTTCTTGAATGCGAGGTCTCCCAAAGAGATCCCACAATCGTTGTCTAGCACAGTCACAGGATGACCCGGACCTGGGAATGTGCCCTGTACCAATCCTCCTCCCTCCATGGAGAAAGTGCTTGGCAAACCTTAAAGGGCCGCATCAGCGTGGAGTATCCTTCTCAATCTCATAAACGCAACAAAGCTTCCTTTAGTGCTGACTCTGGGCAGGATAGCGTACCGGGGACAGAAAGGCAGCAGTGAAAAAGATCACTCAAAACCTCGTGTTCCATCGAGGAGAGACCATGTGCCCAAGTCCGTGCTGAGAGAGACGCTGCTGAGGACGGGGGAGCATCGAGAGGGCTCTGTGCCGCAGGGGCACGTGACCCGAGCCCTGGAGAAAGCGTCAGCTCCAAAGGCGGGGACGGGAGGGCCTGGGGATGGACGATCCTCGCAGCGCCGAGGAGACGGGAGACGGAGGGTAATGCGTGGGGAACAGCTGGCAGGGCTGTTGGAAAGATAAAGAGCCTAGTGGGGAAGGAGCCGAAATTGGCCCAGAGATGCAGGTAGAAGGGGCGTGGGAGCCTTTCGGTGCCAGGATGAAGCACAATGACGTGTGACCTCAGCAAAGTCAAATCAATTCGGGCTTCGAGAAATTTCCCAGAAATCGAAGGGGCTTAATTAGACTTTCTCTGTGCTTCGACTTCCCTTCCAGAACCGAATCCTCTCTCTCTTAGTGGGGAAAGGTTAAAGAGAAGGCATTTCCTTAGTGGAGACGGAGAATCTGTGGGGGCAATTGAGCATTTCTCACACAGAGAACGCAGGCTATTCTCAGTAGATCAAGGGGACGTGAGGATAAAACAACAAGGGGGAGGCATTTGGAGGGCGGCGCGTGAGGATTTTGTGAATCAGAGGGCTGCACAGAGAGCTGGCTCTCTTCAAGGCAATCTTGGGCTACTGAGGGGCCTTCTGCGGGGCCGGAGCCCCTCTGCCTAAAGTGGCTCTGATCTAGGGTCCGAATGCAGCTCCCACCGAGCAGGAGACCCTGGTCAGTCCCCGATGTAGGGTGGGCCCCCTCATAGGATGGGAAGAGAAGGGGGCGTTTGTCTATATCCTCCCTCCTTTCCACTCACCACCATTGCCTACCTGGGACGCCGACAGCTAGTAAGGGGAGAGTAAGGGAAGAAAGGAATAGCCTGAAACCAAAACAACCCCCCCCCCCATGGAGAACTCTCCGTCCTAAACAAGCAGAGTTGCACTTGCAAGTTTTACAACTGTGAAATAACGTCCTCTGAATTAGCAATGTCTTAGCTGAGTCTTCCTGAAAAGAACATTTTCCATTTTTAGCAAATGACCTGCATCAGGTATTTTTTTACATACATCAGCTTTCCTGTACGTGACTTTTTATGTTTCAGGGGTCTCACAGGAATATCTCAGCTTCCCGACTCTTCTCAAGGGTAGGGACTACATCGGAACACCGGGCTCCGAAAGGATAGAGACTTAAAAGGCGTTCAGCCCGACTCACAACGGAGCAGGAAGTCGCCCCCTCCCGTCCTCGAGAAGGGGGCTTTTCTCTAGGTGACTTTAGGTTTGTGGTCTTACAGGAATATCTCATCTTCTTTATTCTCGGCAACAGTAGGGACTACATCAGAAACCCTGGGTTCAAAACTGGTAGAGACCCAAGAGGGATCCAGCCCAACTCACAACAGAGCAGGAAGTCACCCCCTCCCGTCCCTGAGAAGGGGGCTTTCCTCTATGTGACTTTAGGTTTCGATGGCCCCACAGGAATATCTTATCTTCCTGACTCTTCTAAAGAGAAGGGACTACATCAGGACACCGGGCTCTGAAATGATAGAGACTTAAAAGGCGTTCAGCCCGACTCACAACGGAGCAGGAAGTCGCCCCCTCCCGTCCCTGAGAAGGTGACTAAGTTTCGATGGTCTCACAGGAATATCTCATCTTCCTGACTCTCAGCAAGGGTAGCGACTACATCAGAACCTGGGTTCAAAACTGGTAGCGACTCGAGAGGTTCGGCCCAACTCACAATGGGGAAGAAACCCCCTACTACCAGCCTGAGAAACCCCCTACTACTAGCCTCTGCTTGATGGCCTTCAAGAAGAAAGAGCCCCCTGCCCCACCCACCCCGCAGTAGTCTCCTGGGTGAGTAGTTTTTGTCTTCTATCAGTTAGGCAACCAGAATTTATTAAACACCTACTATGTGCCAGGGACTGAGCTGAGAGCTGCAGATACAAAGAGAGGCCAAATACAGACTCTGTATTTTAATGGAAAATCGCCCACAACGGCCTCCTTGGATCTGGGGCTCCAGATTCAGCCCTCCGGGGACCAACTGGATCCCTTTCCCACCCGAGAGCCCACAAGAGGATGGAAGGAGCTCTCGGCCGGAGGGCACCTTCTCTCTCCCAGGACAAAGGTCCCCAGTTACTTTCTCTGGGACCCTTCAGCAAGGCCCGCCTGGAGCAAGCCTTCAATAAATCCTGGTTGCTTAATTAACGCTCATGGCTCTCGTTGGGTTTGCCTCTCTGGGTCCCCCCATTCCCGCTATTACTTTCTCATAAACTCCCCCCGGAGGATTCGTAAAACCCAGCAGAGGCCCTAACTAGCTGCCTGATTCAGCTGCCAGGATCTGGTCTGGCAAATAAACACCGGAGCCACTTGATTTTAAAGCTAAAGGAAAAGTGGAGCCTCCTTTCATCCCGGCTCACAAGTAGGCTAAGGTGCAAAGGGAGGCAAATTGGGGCAATTACTCCCTCAGCCTGTCAGTCAAAGATTATTTCTGGAGAGCCCTCGGGGCAGGGGAGCCCAGAGGCCCCTGGAGAGCAGCTGTTTTCGGAGAAATCCCTTTTTAGGGAAAGCTGCAAAGTGTGGAGAAAGGCACAGAGTGGAAGGGCCTGGCCTCCGATCCTGGCCCGGGCAGGAGAGCCTTACTTAACGGGGCCTCAGTTTCCCCATATGTAAAATGAGAGGGCCGGGCGATTGTTCCAAGGTCGCTCCTTCCCCAGCTCTGAGCCCCAAGCGCTTGGAATGATCCCAGCAGAAGGAACGCTTCTCTAAGCAGAGGCTGAGGCCAGCTGGGCTTCCCGGGACTCTCCGGGTGGGAAAGGGAAAGTCCCCGGAGGGGACAGAACCTGCCGGAACCTCCCAGTCCAATTCAAGCAGGACAGAAGTTGCTACCTGCACATCTGGAGAGTCTGGGGAAGTACCAGAGTAGCCAGACCAGGAGCATCCAAAAGCCAAGGGGGGCAGACCCTGCTCTCAAGGACTGACTTTCCCCAGGGGATGAGGAGAGAGAAAATATATACAAATACATTCAAAGTGATCTCAAAGGGGAGAAAGTCAGAACCATGGGGGGGGTGTCTGTGTGGGCAATCGAGGAGACAGAGAGGCAGGGGACTGACCCCACTATTCACTCGCCCACCCCGGGGAGCCCCCCTAGGACCCCTTCTGATTCCAGCTTCTTCTCCCAGGCCCAGCAGCCGTCTCCCACCACCCTTCCTTTGCACCAGCTGTGCCTCCCGCCTGCAATGCCCGGCTTCTCTGAAGGGAGATGGATTACTCGTCACCCAGCGGCGCAGCTCCCACGGCGGGGACTCTCCCTGCGCTTAGCCCGGCCTCTGCAGCCCCGGCTTTAATTTGTATTTATCTGTGTACAGCCTAGTTCTCCTCAGCCCAGAGAAGGCTTCCTGAGGTCTGAGCATTTTCTGGGAGCACCTAGGGTAGGGTCAGACACACAGTAGGTACTTTAAGAAGATGTCTCTTGTATAAGTGAGCGTGACAGCGAACGGCTTCTTGGGGAAGGAATCCTGGGGTCCCGACCCTGTGGTTCTAACAACCTGCCCATGATTCTCAAGCCTCCGGCCTCGGGGTAGTCCTGCTGACTCGGACGAGCTGCTGGTCCTGGTGCCCAGGTTCCTGAGACAGTGGGGGCCGGAGCGCCCTCCGCCGCCCGGAAGCCAATAAGGAGCGAGAAGCTCTGGCCCAGCTGTCCCGGGAACCTCTCCTCTCGCGGCTCTTTGCTAAATTCTGTTGGCACTCAGCCCGTACAATGACAAGGAGCTTTGCCCCCTGACTTGGAGATGGGCTCAAGGCTGCAAATTCCTTTGAGACCCTGCTCTGAGACCCCAAACTTTTGGGGCACATGGAGCAGATGGGCAAAGCCAAAGTGCCCTGAGTGGGTCAGAGGGCATCCTGGGGTCCCTGTGGGTCAGCCCGCAGAATGGGCCCCTCGATCTGAAATAAGGGAGGGAGAGAGGGAGATGGGACGGAGAAATGAGGGGGGGCCCTGCCCGCAACACTCAGGGCCAGGCTCCACCCAGAGGCCCGGCCTGCAGGTCCCACTCACAGACTCGGGCTCCCGGGTCTCGCCCACAGACCCAGCCCGAGGGCCTCCCTGAACGTCCCTCAGCGGGGGCCTGGCGGGGGCTGTGCCCGGGACCAGGCCGACTCACCCCAGCCGCACACACGTGTACCATGTGCACACACACGCCTAAGGCACACACGTGTACACACATCACACACACACACACATACACACACACACTCTCTCTCTGCGGCCTTGCCCCCATGTTCTACATCTACAGTGGGTTCACCATCCTGGAAAGCCATGGCAGGCTGCTGCCAGCAGGGGTCACCAGTGCCCAGGCATTGGGGCCTGCAGAAAAGGCCTGAGGAGAGAAGGCGGCCTCCCATCACCCCCTGGGCATTGGGAGCCCCCAGGTCGGGAACCCTGTGCCCGGCAGTTCTCTGCGGCAGCTCCCCGGCTCCACGGGCACAGCATTCCCCAGGAGGGGGGGCAGCCGGCCTGGGCCAGGACTTGGGGCCGCAGAGCACCCAGGGGAGGCCCTCTCGCCCCTGCCCACAGCAGTTCCTTGGGGCCAAAGCCTGGGGAAGGCCCCTGTTAAGCTGCAAAGGCAGCCCCAGCGGGGGAGGAGCCTTCAGCTTTGCATCTCCTGCAGGATCCAGGAATTCTGGTCCTTTTTTTTCTTGCATCAAACAAGAAGAAATTAAGCCTGTTTCCATACAGTGAAACTGGGGTGTGAAAGCAGTTGGGACCAGCAGGATAATCTCCTATTTACCTCTTAGAGGAAAAATCTCTGAGCAGCAAAACGTTCTCGGGAGCCCCGGGGAATCTGCATAAATTCTCTATCATCTTAGCACCTTTGCCTCATTTTATTACAAGACAAACGTTACCAGGTCAGGAGGCTCTGGGCCACGGGCTGCCCGGCAAGGGAGCCTGGATCACTCGGCACACACTCACTTCCGTTCCCCCCCCCACGGCCATCAGAGCGACTGGGGGGTCTCCGGGGCCGCAGGGGAGGGCACCAAAAACCCACTTCTTCGGGACCCAAGGGCAAGGGCTGCTGGGAACTCAGACCATTTCGGAGGAGCTTAAAGATTATTAGCCTCTGCTTGTGGTGGGGAAAGAGCAGCCCTGGAGCAACCACTGAGATAGAGATTGGGGCAGTGTCTGACCGGAAAAAAAAGACCTGATAGAACCCGAGAGGGATAAAACATGGTCATAGAACAGGCCGTCTGCCACAACTCCTTTACTTGTCCTGCCTCAGTTTCCCTAAATGGTCCTGCCTCATTTTCCCTGAATTGTTCTGCCTTAATCCCCCTGGTTGCGAGCCTCCCCCTGATCATTAGGACTGACACAATTTAGGGCCATTTGCTCTAAGGTTATAAATTGCAAATGTGTAAACTCAAGCTAAAGGGGAGTTTGGACTTCCTGCTCCTAACTCCTCCTAAATCATCAGAATGTACAGTCCCCCCCCCCCCCAGTGATGGTCCGCTCGTGCTCTCAGTGCTCTGACTCTGCCCTGCCTCGGTCTCCCCCTGTGGCTTGGAGCCACCTGTCATTGTCATTGAGAAACACCTTCCCTGCTGGATTCTGGGAGATACAGTCTCATTCAGCCCTGGGACCAAACCACGGATCCACTCGGTCCCAGCACAGTCTCTCCCTCTCAAATAAAACATTAAAAACTCTAATCTCTATCCTGCCTCTATCTCTCCGGCATTACAACAGAACCAAAAAAAAGACCTGGAACAGAACCAGAAAAAAGACCTGTCACAGAACCAGAAAAAAGACCGGGAACAGAACCAGAAAAAAGACCCGGAACAGAACCGTGGACCATCAGCGGCGGAAGGAACCCTCTGAACAAAGACCACGGAAGGTGAGAGCAGACCCTGTCCCTGAGAAGCCGGCATCAGGAGGCCCATTAGAAAGGGCAGCAGAGAGGCAGAGGCGGGCCCCGAGGGCGCTGGCCAAGAAGGCAGCCTTGGTTCTGGAGCAGAAAAAGGGGAGAAGGGGGGAGAGAGTCCGGGCTGCTTTCCCGCCAGGCTTGCTGCGTCCCAGGGCCTGGCAGCCCGGCCCCCCAGCTCCCTCGGGCTGTTGGCAGCCCGGTCCCCCAGCTCCCTCGGGCTGTCTGCCTTTGGCTTTTGCTCCCATGTGACGGCTCCTGCTCGAACCTGGGAAGTCACCCGTTTTCCGCTACACACAATGGCACCAGTGCCCCCAGAACTCCCCGGGCGGGAGCCGGGCTCCCTCCCTGGGCAGGCTTTGGAAAGTCTCCTCCTGGCCGCCAGGGCCCATTGTGGGCCTTCCCGGGAGGCGTCAGCCCCTGATTTTAGTGGCCACGTTTGTGTTGTGTGTGGGGGGGGTTGTTTTAGGAAAGGGAGCTTGGCCCCCAAAGCAAGGAGGGATTTTTAAAAAGCATGGCAGCCTGCAGGATTTTTTTAAACAGTATTTAATTCCAAATCTGTCTCAGCTTTGTTACTCTCATTAAAAGAATAATTAGCTATTTAAAAAGCCATTATGCTCATTCTGTCAGGGCGAGCATCAAAATGCAGGTTGCAGAGACAATGAGAGGCTGAATCTCTTGTGGGGGGAGGCAAGGGAGGCCCCTTGGGGGGCCAGGAGGGAGGAAGAGGGCTGGAGCCCAGACAGACATGTGGCTGCCTCCCTGACCACCGGTAGTGATTCTCTCCGTTCTTCACCCAGCTTGACCTGCCTCCAGTGAAGGAGCCTTTCCTGGTTTTCAAGCCAGCCAGCCGGGATCCTGGTGCTGCTCTCTAAAGCTGGTCCCGGCCCCTTGGGCTGGTCGGAGCTGTCGCGGGAATGCCCTAGTCTCCGGCCTTGTCCGGCTCCTCTTGGAGGAGGGCCCTGTAGGGGTGGGAGGACTCACAAGGAGGCCAGTCCCTAACGAGAGAGGGCAGGCCCAGCCCCAGAGGGCAAGTCACTTTGCCCTGTCTGACTCAGTTCCCTAATCTGTGAAATGGGGGGGGATTAGACTTCACGGCCCCTTTCAGAGCAGCTGGATAGGACCCTGGGCTCGGGATCGTGAAGATTCATCTTCCTGAGCTTAAAACTAACCTCAAACACTGAGGTAGCTACATGACCCTGGGTAAGTCGCTTCTGCCTCAGTTTCCTCATCTGGAAATGCGCTGGAGAAGGAAATGGCCCCAGGACCCCGGCGGACCCTCCTCCATGGAGCACAAGGCTGCTGTAGCTGGGATGAACACTGGAAGCGTGCTGCTGTTCAGCAAGGTTGTTAGAAACAGCTGGAGTTCGCTGTGTTGAGTGACACAATACAATTTGAGGGCTCTCGGGGTGCCGGGTAATCACGAGGCAAAGCCAAGGCTAAGACTGACTCGGACGTTCCGGTGCAGAAGGCCAGAGCTCGGGATCCGGACGTTCTCGGGCCTGACACGGCAGCCTGGACTCCACTCTCAGAATAAGAAAGTCCTTTCTCACCAGGTGGGTCTAGGGGGACGCTGAGATCGGAGACATTTTGGAAGGAGGAAGAGCATTAAAAAAACACAAGTCTTTGTGAAATCCAGCCTTCGCCTCCTCTCCTGGGAGGGGGTGGGGGGGAAGAGGGGAGGGGTCGCAGCAACAAAGAATTCTAAGTGTCATTTAAAAAAAAACACTTCCAAAAAAACAAACAAAAAAACAAAAGAAACAAATCCTCTTCTTCAAACAGGGAGCATCCGTGCTGGAAAATCATCCCTGGCTTTGTAAGTCAGAAAGGGACATTACCCTCCAGAGCCCCTGCAGCTACCATGAACCTCTGGGGGGCTCCTCCAGCCAATGAGCTCGCGCCTTATTGCCGAGACTAGTGAGTAACACTCGCATTAAGATAATATAATGCGATCGACTTTTAAATAGCACGCCAACCTTTATGCGTCTTTTTATTTACCTCCACTTGGAGAAGTGCATTTGCCATCATCCCAGCTCCCATTTTAATAAAACCTAAAGCAACACGAGGATGATTATCCCCGTCTTCTACCTGCGAAATCGGGGCGCAGAATAGTTACTGATTTGGCCCAAGAGCACACAGCTAATAAGGGCCAGATTACAGTCACCAAATCTCAGATTTCAAGGGGGCCTCGGAGACCCACTCTGCCAACCCAGATTGGCGACAAGATGCCCAGCATGTGGGCATCCAGCTGGTACCTAAAGACCATGAAGAGAGTAGAAAATACAGGAGTGACTACCCCATCTCCCTCCTTTGAAGTCAATGACTGTTCTCTTACGCCATCCTGTTTTTTCTTGGGGAAAAAGCCAGACCCGAAGATCAGGAGCTTCAGGCTACAATCTAGCTACAAGAGGGACCTGAAAATAAAGTTCTGGGACCTTCTGTTTTTTCTCATCTGTAAAATGGGCACCTTAGAAGGCTCTGTTCCGGTCTCAAAGCCCCTGACAGAAGATGGAGAGGCTGTCACCACTGATCTAAAAGCTCTTTTCAGACCTGTTTCCTTAAAAGGTGGCTTGGATGCTGAACAAAAGATCTTTCCTAAGGATTTCCTAGAGAAACAGAAGAAAAGTATACAAAGATCCCCCATTCTCCATTCAGGAAAAAAGATGGAACTGATTGCAGGAAGGAGACCCTTTTGAATCCTTGAGGGGATTGTTCCAGGAAGAAATGGGGTTTCGAAAATGTGACTGTACTTGAACACGCTACGATTTCCCTCGGCAGGATTTCTGTAAATGTTTCCTCTAATTATTTTGATGGTGAGTCCCACCTGAGGGAATGGGGAGGAGGGAAGCAGGCAGGTGGATCATTTTCTCTCTGGGCTAGTGAGGCGGATAGAATAATGCTACGTTTTACCATATCGTTCTGGGTGAGCTTGTGACTAAAATGAAGAGTCCAATGTCACCACCGCAGGTTTACTCGTTCTGTTGGGTGACAGCTAGTGAGTCCCTGGGGTGAGGTCTGAATCCGGGTCTTTAGACTCCATCGACAATGGAGCCTCATGTTTCCCATTCTGATGGGAGTGTGTGTGCCGGCTAGATCGGGAGAATGCTGCGGGGAGAACTGAGTTAGACCCGGGCACAGACACTGGACATGGCCCCTCAGGGCTGGACCCGGGCACAAACACTGGGCACAGACACTGGACATGGCCCCTCAGGGCTAGACCCGGGCACAAACACCGGGCACAGACACCGGGCATGGCCCCTCAGGGCTGGATCCGGGCACAAACACTGGGTACAATTCCTCATGCTCTTCCTGGAGATAAAATGGAAAGCTGGGAGCTCAGTGACAGCACCACCACTGGGGGATTCTGGGACTAACTGAAGGACCATCAAAGTCCCTCTGCCCTTCTCCACCTTTCACTTGGTTAAAAGGAACGAATCCAATTTGCGGATGCCCCTAAGCTGGGGTGGGGCGGCAGGGTGATCACAAACTGACAGGAAGGTGGCTAAGGTCTGAAAAGGCCGGGTGCTTCTGGAAGTCAGTTCATTCTTGTCCATCCTTAAGGTTCTTTTAAAAAGGAGAGTTTCTACCTGTTTTCCTGACCCCATTTAGGAAGCAGAATTCAAAAATCATAGATAAAGTTAAAAAAAAGACAGATCCTGAGCGACATGGACTGGGGGTGGTGTGGGGAAGGAAACAGAAAAAAGAACCCAGAAAGGCACAAAGCCTGACTGTGAACTGGAAAAGTCCTTCCGGGTCATCTAGCTTCCCAGAGCTCCAGCCCCCTAAGCCAAGCCGTCCATATCTGAAAGTGGGTCCTCCCTACAAGTGACCTTGCGAGGGGCAGCCAGTGTTTGCTAGACCCGTGCTGAGGGGGAACTTACTACCTTACCGGGCGATCCATTTTGGGGACAGTGTTAACTGTTGGGCTTTTCTACATCAAATCTAAGTCTGCATCACCGGCCCTGCGGGGCCTCCCTCCCCTCACCCTTCCCCAGACCCACTGTTCTTATCTTGATCCTTTGGGCCCAAGCAGAACTAATCTCCCGGAGGAGATCAGGCGCCGTCTTTGGGCAGGACTTCCCAGCAGAGATTTGTGGAGCCGCTGGGATTATCTCCCGTTATATAACAAGGGCTGCAAAGCCCTTCCTTCACTCCAGTTATTGCCGCACTCCATAGAAACGGACGCTCAGCCTGACAGAAATCGGGAGTTTCCCACCATACTGGCCCAGAACTCGGCAGGCGAGAAGCACCGAGCCCCCGATGACCACGGGACCCATCTTGGGTTCTCTGAACCCAAGGGGCACCAGGGAGGCCCAGCCCTCAGACAGGGGGATCGATGATCGCTGAGGGCGCGGGAGCCGGACTCTGAACAGAGGAAGTTCTGACAGTCGCTAACGTTCGGCTGAAAGGGCGCAGGAGGCGCTGCTCCGGGAGGTCAGAGGAAAGGCTGGGGTCCCCGCACTGCACCTAAAGCCTGACGTCTCCCTCCCCGCAGGCGCCTCGTCCCCAGTGGGAGGCGGCCCTCCTCCGGCGGCCCTGAGCCCCCGTACCCTATTAACGTCTGACACGGCTCGGGCTAGAGCAGCCTCCTGCCCACGTGGTGAGAGGGAAGAGAACAAGGCATGATGGGAAGCCTGCCGAGAACCCCCGGGTCCCTGCAGGCGACTTCGTACCTGATAGGACTGACCCACATTCTCTGTGCCGGGCACCTCCAGGCCCAGGCCCCAGACCCGGCTGACTAGCAGCAGCCCCAGGCTGAGTCCGTGACAGGCAGGGTCCCCAGCAGCCCCAGACACACAACTCCTTCTCCCTATTCACAGGCTGGCAGAGGGCCCATCGCTTCTCACTCAGGGTTTGCACTAGTCTGCAATGGGCCTTCCTGCCCGGAGCTCTCCTGCCCCCGCCAGCCAGAGAGTTTTGACCAAGTCACATCTCTGCTCTTCAAACACCATGAGTCTCTATGCCTTCAGGATCAACTATAAAATCTTTGGCTTAATTTTTGAAGCCTTCTTTCCTCCCTTCTTTTCCTTTCCTCATTCCCTCCCTTCCTTCTTCCCTCTTCCCTTCCTTCATTCCTTCTTCCCTTCCTCCCTTTCTTTTACTTCCTCTTCCTCCTTCCTTCCCTTTATTCCTCCCTTCGTCCCTTCCTTTCTTACTTCCTCCCCTTCCTCCTTCCCTCCCTCCCTCTTTGCTTCCACCCATTTCTTCCTTCTTTTTCCCCTTCCTTCCTTGGAGTTCTTATCCCGTGCACATGACGCTTTTTTATCCGTCTCTAACTCTGAAGCACTTTCCTTTCTCTCCTCCATTTCCTGATCTTGGCTCTCCTAAAGTCTCATCTAAAAGCTTTTTGTGAGTGTGAGAAATCTGCCCCGCCCCCGGCCCACCCTCACACCCCCAGTGCCCACCCTTGGAGAAAGCCTCTGTTTACCCTGCCTTTTAAGGAGGTCCTTCTGTAGATGACGCTTGCTCCCTTAGACTGGGAGCTCCTTGAGGGCAGGGAAGGTGCTGGCACATGGAAGGCCATTAAGCATCATGGGGTGGGGGGGACAGCAGTGCCCTATGGGAGTCCGACCTGCCCCCCTTCTCCAGCAGCCGCCCAGCCACCCTGATCATGCAGTTCCCTATGTCTAAACGTGGGGTTCCATTTGTCTAAGACTCATTCTTCCAGTCCAGACAGCTCCAACCTCGTGGTATTGGGGAGGGGGGACAGTGACTTGACCAGGATCCCACAGCCAGGAGGCTCCCATGTGGGAGCCCAAGACTCACTCTGTGTCTGCCAGATTCCTTCTACTTGCTCTTGCTTTCTGTAGCCTGGGCCGTGATCCGGGTCTGCACTGTTTCCCAGAAAACCCAGCTTCTTGGAGAGCAGTTTTCCTTTTGGATTTCTGTATTCCCGGGGCCTACAGCAGCACCTCGCACATAGTAAAATCTTAATAAATGCTTATTGGATGAATGCTATATCTATTTTATGGTTTCATCTTAAAATGAAAATAAATTTAATGTTTTTAATTAATCAAAATTGATTCTGTCTCATTGCCAAAGCAGGGGAGGAATGGGAAGAACTTGCTGCATATATGCAGAGGCAAGCAAAGCAAAGGACTGCCCTGACTGGATCCAGAACACCCCCTACCATGTCCCCTTCCCCACGTCCCCTTCTGCATCAATTTAGTTCTTCAAGTTCTGACCCACCAGAAATGGCTTCTCCCACATCCATCCTCAGAGCAGTTGGGATCCCTCTTGTGCCCTTCTCTGTGTCCGTGGTTGTAGCTCATCCTCCCTAACTGGACCCCAAGTCTCTGATGGCAGGGACCTGACCCTCCCTGCTTCTGGATCTCTCATAGGGCTGAGCACATCAGGAACAGGCTCAAGGAAAACGGGAGTAAATGCGAAATTCACAGTCAAGAAGGCCCAGGCGTGTTCCCAATAAAAGATCAGGGGTGATATAAGGTTGCCCACTATTACCATTACTATTCAGTATTGTATTAGAAATGCTAGCTTCGGCAATAAGAGAAGACATAGAGATTAAAGGAATTAGAGTCGGTCATCAGGAAACCAAATTATCACTCTTTGCAGATGATATGATGGTACACTTAGAGAACCCTAGAGAATCAACTAAAATTTTATTAGAAATAATTCACAACTTTAGCAAAGCTGCAGGATACAAAATAAACCCACACAGATCCTCAGCATTCTTATACATCACCAACAAAATCCAACAGCAAGAAATACAAAGAGAATTCCATTTAAAATAACTGTAGTATAAAATATTTGGGAATCTATCTACCAAAGGAAAGTCAGGAACTATATGAGCAAAACTACAAAACACTTTCCATACAAATAAAGTCAGATCCAAGCAACTGGAAAAATATCAAGTGCTCTCGGATGGGTCGAGCAAATATAATAAAGATGACGATACTCCCTAAACTAATCTATTTATCTAGTGCTAGACCAATCAGGCTCCCAAGAAACTATCTTACTGACCTAGAAAAAATGACAACAAAATTCATCTGGAAGAATAAAAGTCAAGACTTTCAAAGGAATTAATGAAGAGAAAAGCAAATGAAGGTGGCCTAGCTGTACCTGATCTAAAACTATATTATAAAGCAACGGTCACCAAAACCATTTGGTATTGGCTAAGAAATAGTCTAGTTGATCAGTGGAAAAGGTTACGTTCACAGGACAAAATAGTCAATGACTATTGTAATCTAATATTTGACAAACCCAAAGGCCCCAGCTTTGGGGCTAAGAATACACATTTGACAAAAACTGCTGGGAAAATTGGAAATTAGTATGGCAGAAACTAGGTATTGACCCACATCTAACATCATATACCAAGATAAGTTTGAAATGGGTTCATGATCTAGACATAAAGAATGATATTATAAACAAATTAGAAGGACATAGGATCATTTATCTCTGAGATTTGTGGAGGAGGAAGGAATTTGTGACCAAAGAACTAGAGATTGCTATTGATCACAAAACAGATCATTTTGATTATAGGAGGTTAAATGGTTTTTGTACAAACAAAACTAATGCAGACACGATTAGAAGGGAAGCAATGAACTGGGAAAATATTTAAGAGTTCTGATAAAGCCTCATTTCTAAAATATACAGAGAATTGATTCAAATTTATAAGAATTCAAGCTATTCTCCAATTGATAAAAGATCAAAGGATAAGAACAGACAATTTTCAGATGAAGACATTGAAATGATCTCTAGTCATATGAAAGGTGCTCCAAATCACTACTGATTAGAGAAATGCAAATTAAGACAACTCTGAGATACCACCACACACCTGTCAGATTGGCTAAGATGACAGGAAAAGATGATGATGAATGTTGGAAATGTGGGAAAATTGGGACATTGTTGGTGGAAATATGAACAGATCCAGCCATTCTGGAGAGCAATTTGTTACTATGATCAAAAAGTTATCAAACTGTGCATACCCTTTGATCCAACAGTGCTACTACTGGGTTATATCCCAAAGAGATCTTAAAAGAGGGAAAGGATCCTATATGTGCAAAAATGTTTGTGACAGCCTTTTTTGAAGGGGCAAGAAACTGGAAAGTAAGGGGATGCCCATCAGTTGGAGAATAAATTGTGGTATATGAATGTTATGGAATATTATTGTTCTGTAAGAAACGACCTGCAGGAAGATTTCAGAAAGGCCTGGGGAGACTGACAGGAACTGATGCTGAGGGAAATGAGCAGGACCAGGAGATCTTTATATACTTCAACAAAAATACTATAGGAGGATCAATTCTGATGGATGTCGCTCTCTTCAACAATGAGAGGATCCAAATCAGTTCCAATTATTCATGGATGAAGAGAGCCATCAGCATCCAGAGAGAGAACTGTGGGAACAGAGTGTGGATCACAACACAGCATTCTCACTCATTCTGTTGTTGTTTGCTTGCATTTTGTTTTTTTCCTCAGGTTTTTTTCCCCTTCTTGATCCAATTTTTCTTGTGCAGCAAGATAATTGTATAAATATGCACATATATATATAGGATGTAATATATTTCTGCCATGTTTAAACATGTGTTGGACTACTTGCCATCTAGAAGAGGGGTGGGGGAAGGGAGGGGAGAAATTGGAACACAAGGTTTTGCAAGGGCTCATGTTAAAGAATTGTCCATGCATGTGTTTTGAAAAATAAAAAACTTTAATTAAAAAAAAGACAAAAAGAAGCTCCAGGTGTTTCATTAAAAAACACCCACGTCACCAGCTCTGCTGCTCAACTGTTCACTCTTTTCATGATTCCACCACTCCCCGAGCGCCCTTTTTATTATTTATCAATTGAGGTTAAATGACTTACACAGGGTCATGCGGGTTTATCCAGGGCCTTGTGTCTCAGGCCAGATTTGAATTCGGGTCCTCCTGACTACCTGCTGTCCCCACACCAATCCTTCCTGAGGTAGAATGTTGGACTCACATCCCCATAAAACTGGCAGCTAGCTCTAAGGCAGTAAAACTGGGGAAAGCATTGCCTGGGGAGCAAGAAGCAAGAGGTTTTCTGCCATGAACAAGCTGTTGGCCCTTGGGGCAGTCACTTCCTTTGCTGAGGCTCAGTTTGCTCTTCTGCACAATGGGGATGATACCTTTCCTCCCCGGGTGATAACACGAGAATGCTTTATACGCTCTAGGGAGCTTAGTAACCCGAGCAGTCCTGCCATGCATAGTGCTCTTCCCAGTGCCAGCTCTAAGTGCCTTGGCATTGGCCTGGAGAGCCCCCAGTCCTGGGGACCTTGGGATTGTTTCTCCCTTCCCCCTCCCCACCCAGGAGCCCAGGAAAGCTTCTCCTCGATGGAAATCTAGGCCTGGGGGAACCCAGAACCAACTCATAAAACTGAATGTGGAGAGGAAAAGGAGGAGGGGGAGGAAGAGTTTCATTAAAAAACCTTGAAAGACTTGCACGAACAGATGCAGAGTGAACTGGGCAGAGCCAGGGGAACGCCGCGCCCAGTAACAGCAGCGCTAGCAATGACCAACCGGGAAGGGCGCGGCTGTTCTCGGCTATCGCCGACCCGAGACAAATCCAAAGGACCAAGGACGAAAAGGGCCGTCCACCCCACGGAAAGAACGGGACAAGTCTAAATGCAGAGCCAAGCAGACGAGTTTCTCTTTCTTTCCTTCTTTCATTTTTTTTTTTTTTGTTTTGAGTTCTCTTCCACAAAATGACTAATCTGGAAATATGTTTTACGTGATTGCACATATATAACCTATATCATACTGCTTACTGTCTCCGGGAGAGGAGGGAGCAGGGAAACACAGACATTGAAACTCACAATTTAAAAAAATGTTAAAATTGTTTTTACATGTAATTGGTGAAAAATAAAATATGTTCTAAATATAAAATAAAGAAGCAAAAAAAGAAAAAGAAAAAACTCTAGGAGAGCTGAGGAGGAGGCCCAAGAGACATACAGAGAGATAGAGATACACACACACAGAGATAAAGACAAACAGAGAAAGAAGGAGACAGAGACAAAGACAGAGAGAGAAAAGACTGAGACAGAAGAAGGGAAGGAGAAATGGAGAGAGAGAGACAGAGAGACAGAGACAGAAAGAGACACACACACACACAGATACACACAGAGAGAGACAGAGACACAGAGAGAGAGAGAGACAGAGAGAGACAGAGAGACAGAGAGAGGGATGGAGGGAGGGGTAAATTCAACCAAGAAGAGAAGAGTATTCCACAAGACTGTCTTAGCCTCATTTTCAGTTATAAAGGGTAATGGTGACCATAATTCACCTGAACTTTTAAAGAAAAATGTGCTCCTTTGCCCTTCGCGTCACTTAGAGCAACAGCGTGGACAGCTGCGGCCCCAGCCCGAAGAGCATTCTGTCCCCGGGAAGCTCCCCATCTGCCTCTGAAAATGCAGGCTCGTCTCCCAGGCAGACAAGAGCGAGCTCCTCTCAGAGGAGGAGAGCAGGCAGCACCGCTCCTGAGATGGCCTCTCTTGAGAGCATTCCTCTGAGAGACGCTGCTTACAAACAGGGGGTTCTGATCCAAGGAGGGGGTTCTAAACTAAAAAGGGGGTTCTGCTCCAAAAAAGGGGTTCTGCTCCAAAGAGGCAGCAGAAAGAGGCAGGGATTCCAAGTGAATCTTTCTGCCTCCCAGCCCAGTTTTCTCCCTATTAGCTCTTCTCCCATCAGGATAATACCAAATTTGAGTCTGATTTTTACTGAAGATCGAGACTCTCGTATTCACGTTAACTCTTTTCCTACCGTCCCCATCGCTCCCTCCTGGCAGATGTTTGTCTCTGTTAATGACTAGCAGGTTTACAATAAAAAAATCAAAAAACCTAACGTCTCCCGGACAATTTGTTAGCTGTGTGAGCTCGGACAAGCCCTTTAACCTGCCCCGGCCCGTCACCGTCTCTGTCCGATGTGGGTCCGAGACCAGCAGCCTGGGAGGTCCCTAGAGCTCCGATCAATCCGTGCTAAATACGCAGCCCGACGCCCACCCCCAAAATCACGCCCGAGAACGTGCCAAGAAACTGACAAAGTCCCAGCCCCCAAACAAACTGCTGGCGAAAGGCAGGAAGCGTTCCTCCAAGTCAGGCTTCAGAATGGGAGCCAAAAGGGTTTTACCCAAAATAACTGCTCTGCTTAAGCTGAGCTGCACCAGAAAATGCCACAGAGACGTCAGCCTCAGTTTCCCTGGCTCGAGAATGGAAGGAGGGCTCCAGATCCGTGCTGTCAGCTCAGTAGAAATGGGAAGCAGGGATCCATAGCCAAAGGCTCCTACAGCTGCGCGCTGATTTAGTTTGCAGATGTTGTGTTATTTGTGTTTTATCGTATTTTTGTTAACTGTTTCCCATTTTGAGTTTAATTTGGATTAGGCTGCATTGGGGAGTTCTGAAGACCCCAAGAAACCTTGGCTCAGAAGATCTCAAAGGCTGCTCCCAGCTCTCCGGTCCGAGGTCCCTCCAGGCTTTGATGCTCACGTTCTAAAGTTCCCCCCAGCCCTGCCGTGCCCTGCCCTGTGTTCTAAACAGGAAACTTGGCGTTTCCTATTTTATATCCATGGGTCCTCTGCGTTCTCAGGACCCATGGAGATAGAATTTGAAACTCCAAATTAAAAAAGTTAATTTTGTTATAATTTTGTAATACTTAAATTACTATTTTGTAAGCAATGTTAATCCTGTAAGTAGAAGCTGTGTACTGATGCTCACTGGGCTCATTTTGGCCACAGGGGAAGGGGCGAGAGCCATTCTGAAGCTCCAAAGGGACCCCCTGTCGTCAGACCGACAGCCTTGATGGTGGAAGGAAGAACGGCTCCGCCATCGCCGTCCCCGCCGAACGTCCGGGCCCCCGCGGGGCAGGTCGCCAATGTGCCGGCCCGTGACCGGCATCAGTCACTCTCGTGATCTTTAGGTGGAGTTTCTGTCCCTGAGAGCTAATGACCTCACGCAGCACAAGTCAGCAGAGTCCAAATCAAGTCAATGCAATTCAAGAGTCCCTTAGAACGGGAAGAGAACTGGGCCGGCGCCGGGGATCCAGAGCCCAAAGGATCTAGTTCTTCCTTCCACGCTGTCGGGGGCGGCCGAGTGAGGAAGAGAAAACGATCTGAGCAAGAGGGGATGGCCACGCTCTGCGGGTGGGCTTGGGGGGCTCGGGAAAACTTGCCGTGGGAGGGAGCACGTGGACGGGAAGCGGAGGACCCGGTGATTTCCAGCCCCGGGGAGGGCTGGTGTGAACGCGTGGAGGAGGGAGAGAGAATTCGGGTTCCGGAACAGCCAGCCAGTCGTCCAGTCTGGCTGCAAGATGAATGTGTGTGAAGGGAAGTAATATGAAACCAGCCTGCAAAGGTAAGCCCAGCCAGACTGTGGGGGCCCTAAATGCCAGGCGGAGACATCCGCGGTCTCTGCCAGGAAACGGCTTGGCGTGCCAGAGCCCGGCAAAGTGAGCACCGCGGGGGCTCCCCAAAGCTTACTGAGTGGGACCGCACTGGGGAGCCATGGGAGGCTTCAGAGTAGGGGAGGGCCCCGGCCTCCAGGAGACTTTCTGGGAACCGAGCGGAAGAGGAGACGGAGGCAAGGAGAAGAGCGAGAAGTCTCAGGGGGAGCTAACGAGGGTCCGAGCTGGGCAGGGGGGAGGGAGAAGGGCCGGGGAGGCAGCTGGCTGGGGCGGGAGGAAGAAGCAGGAGGCGCCCAATCCCAGGCCTCCAGGGACAGCGGCACCGGGCAGAGCCGGGCCGGGAGGGGAGGGCGGGCTTAGCGAGAGGAGAATGGGCTCTGTCTGGACTCCAGCTTGGCAGCAATGGCCGCCGGCCAGCGGCGAAGGCAGGATGAGGCAGAGGGAGCGAGATTAGGGCCAAGTGAGGAGGGCAGGAGAACCATGCTAAAAACTGGAGGATCTGCGCTGCTCTTACCCTTGTTCAGCCACAGAAACCGAGGCAAGCAGAGCCTAAGCGAGTGACGTGCCTAGGGCCCCGAAGCCCCCATCTCCCTGTGCCCAAGCCCAGGCTGTGATCCCTTACGTGACCGACAGGGGGCGATAACGGGCAGATCTGGGGGACTCTGGGGCAGAGGCTCAGGAGGGAGAGGGTTGGGCTCCGGGCGTCTGAGGCGCCAGGAAAGTCCTTTTAACACAAGGTAGGAGGCGGCGGCTGATGCTTGTCTGAGCTACGGGTCCTGAAGGAGACACCGCATTAAGAGCCCCCCTCACCCCCCGACATGAAGCTCACCCCGTCAGGAAGCGAAAGCCCCGCCCCAATCCACCCGCGGCGCCCGCAAAGAGACGGAGGCGGGCCCAGGTGAGCTGGCGCGGTGTGCGCAGCTCGGGTGCGGCTTCTGCCACGGCCGCCAGCGAGCCTGGGATTCTGGGGGGGATCCGCAGGCAAAGATGGCGATCCAGGCCCCGGGACACGCATGGCGCCTGCTGGCCGAAGGAGAGGGACGGGCCTTACCTGGTTTGCTCTCATTCGGTTTGCACTGGACTTCCTCCACACAATCGGCCGGAAACCACCCGATGTGTCCCCGCGTGCTGCCTTCCCAGAAGCCGCCTTCCCCGATGCTCAGCACTGAGAGGGAGGAAGAAACAAGCTCGTTAGCCCGGTCTGCTCATCATCCTCATCAGCACCTTGACCTTTAACCTCATCCATGCAAAAACACAATTTGTCCCAGACGGAAGATCCCCAATCTCCAGGTCGGGGGAACCCACTCATTTTATAGCTGAGGAAACAGTTATAAACTTGGGGAAGTGCCCAAAGTCAGGTCGGTAAAGTGTCAAAGGGAGAATTTGAATCCCTGTCCTCTGACGTCCAAAATTTATTATTATATTATTAATTTTTATATATGGTATCATGCTGCCTCGGTCTTAAAAACTTATGCGGGGACAGCAAGAGGCTGGGATTTGCCCGGGGTCGTGCTCGTGCTGCACTCGAACCCAGGCCTTCCTAAGCCCCAGCCCCCCTCTCTCCGCCCCCCCTCCCCGGGCACCTCAAAGGGCGGCTGCAAGGACCAAAGGCCCAGGGCCGGGTGCGCACCAGGAGATTCAGGAGCCCCAGAACCTGCCCGGAGCACTGCGTTTGGCAGCCCCCTCCCCATCTCCTCTGGGAGGTGACTGAGGAACAAACACGGGGAGCCGTAAACGAGGACGCCCCCATCTTGGCTCCCGGCTCGGTCTGACAAGGATGCCGGAAAGCTGGACCAGGCCGAAGCCGCTGACGCGGCGCTGGAGGTCAGGGCGCCTCTGTTACAGACGCTTCCTTTAATGAAAAAAGGCACCTCCCGGCGGCCCCGGGGAAGCATCCCCAGGAGGTCAGTCCCTGCGCAGCCCGGCCACCGTCGCTGACTCGGGGCCACCTGGCTCCCAGAGCTGGACGCCCACACGAAGACCCGGGAGGCCCGGAGCCGGCCCCCAACCGGACAGAACCGTGGGTTCCAGTGGGCCGAACCAGAAGCAACGAACGGAAGCTGTTGGGGCAGAGATTTAGGAATCTGGCCCAGAAAACAGCAGCCACCTTGTGTTTCTTTAACTCTGACTCTGTGTGGGACCATCTGACCTCCGTGGCAGAGGCGCTAGAGGGCGTGGCCATTTCCTTCCCCAGCTCGTTTTAGAGATGAGGAATGGGGTAAACGGGGCTAAGTGACTTGTCCAGGGTCACCAGCTGGGAACTGTCTGAGGCCCCACCCAGCTGCCCTCATCGAAGGGCTGGCTCAAGTAGAGTGGGCTGAGGGGGAGAGGGAAGGTGGAGCCCCCCCCCCCCCGCAAGTCTCCAGGCAAAGGCTCCTGGGAATATGATGGAGCAGCTGGTCTTTCCAGTATGGCTCGGCCGGGGACTCTGGAGGCCTTTTCCAGTTCCAAAGTTAACCCTCCCACCTCCACCGCAGCAGCAACAAGAACCAGAGCAGGAGCGCTAGCTGGGCGCCTTACCGCCACTAACAACCTGGGGCGGGAGGAGCCACCATGACTCTCATTTCAGAGAGGAGAAAGAAGCGGGGGCTGGTGGCAGGACGACACCTGGGTCTTGCTCCCGGCAGGCCCAGGTCTTGGTCTGTTTTACTCCCATGATCCCTGCACAACTCGGGAACTGGGGACTCTCAGCTGTTGTCTGACCCTATGAATATTCCCGGACAAGGGGTGGTTCTTCAGCTCTGCCCGGAACAAGGGCACAAAGAGGCGAGGGAGGAGCCTCACTGTGGCGGAGCGCCTCCGGCTCCCCAGGAGACATCAGATCCCTTTCCTCGCAAGGAGGAACCAGTACTTTGCTCACAACTGATTTGACCAGAGAGAACAGAAAACTACGAAAGGGAAAAACTCTCACAAAGATTCATCTGACCCAGGAGAGGAATCGACGTCCTTCATGTCACCCTGAATCCTACACACTGACATCGGGATGGAGAAGAGCCTGCTGGGAACGGAGGGTCACGGGAGGCAGGATGGAGAGGAGCCTAGTGGGGATCATAGCAGTCCCGGTGCCTGCTGGGGGTTCTTGTGCATCCCTATACAGCTAAAGCAATTTGTAAACCTTCACCCATCAGTACTAACATCCACCACCATCACCTCCTGATTTATGCCAAAGGTCGTCCTATCCCCAATCGTAAGGGATGAAAAGACCACAGAAGGTGACATCAATTTTGGCCTAAGAAGCCTCAGAATTTTTATGTCCACAGGCTCAACGACTACCCATAAGGAGGAGGAAAGATGCTCCTCGAGACTAAGCAATGTTGTAAGGTTTACCAAGCGCGATGTTGGAGATTTATCCTTGCATATGTTCTAAAAATAAAAAAAAACTTCAATAAAAAAGATTACGCAGTGTTGATGACCCAAAGCAGGGAACCACTGGTCGCCCTGGGGGGGCCCAGGCTGGTCATAAGGGGCTGGGAGAGTAGAATGAGAAAGATGCCGAGCCCTGGCCACCAGACACAAAGACGCGAGTCCAATTAGGACTTAAATGAAAAGGGGAACAATTATCTCATACCATTTACCAAGATAAGGTGAAAACGGATACGTGACCCGGACAGAGAGATTTTACAAGAAAATTAGAGGAACATGGAATGTTATTTATCAAACTATGGAGAGGAGAACAATTTATGAATAGATGAGATAGAGAATATTATTAGGAGTAAAACAGATAACGGTGATCATGTTAAATTTAAAAGGCTTTGAACGTAGAAAGCAAATATAGTGAAGATTAAAAGAAAAGCAGAAAATGGATGAAAAAATTTATAGTTTGCCAGGGTTCATATCTAAAATATATAAAGAACCTTGTCAAATAGATCAGAATATAAGTCGTTCCAATCGATAAATGGTCAAAGGATGTGAACGGGCAATTTTACGAAGAAAATGTCAAAATAATCTATAGTCAAATAAAAATGCTCTCCGTCATTCTTGATTAAAGAAAGGCAAATTACAACAAACTGGAGATGTGGTTTCATACCCACCAGATTGGCTAAAATGATAGAAAGGGGAAAGTGACAGATGTTGGAGAGGAAAATGTACGTGCTCCAAGTCAGTCAACAAGAGCCATCACCAAATGGCCGTCTGACAATGGGAAGGACCCTCCAAAGTGTCCAAACCTCCCTGCTTTGGAGCTAGGATTTTCTCCATCAAGACTTTGCTTAAAGGTCTCCAACAATGGACCATCCACTACTACTCCTGCCCTTTGATCGGAGCTTTCCCTGCCCTAAGGCTCCATTTGCTGCCTCTCTGCATTTTGTAAATTCTGCTCCCAGTTTCTGAAGCCAGAGAGGAACTCTATTCCCCTCTCTTCCCTGGCAGATCCTGGAGGTCACTCTCTTTAAGGCTGTTTATCTTCAGAGGGAGAGATGCTCGATTTGCTCCTCTCTCACCAATTTATCGATGTATTCCAGCTTATCCATGTTCTTCGTAAAACGGGTCACCCGGAGAAGAGGAACATCGTTCACCCTACCGCGGACTTGGCGGGAGCAGGGCAACATCCAATGGAACCATGACTTTCTCCTTGTCCAATTATCTCCTTTTCTTAATGCAGCCTAAGCTTTCCTTCTGCTAAGTCATAATGCTCAAATCCTCCCTATGGGGATTTGGGTCCCCAGGAGGAGTCTGCTGTCCCTGCTCTGGGTCATTTTCCCCAGCTTATGTTCGGCCATCATGGGATTGGGTTCCAGTCCCATCCCGGTCATGGCAGGAGCTCCGTGGTCTTGCTCAAATCCTGGCTCCCTTCTGAACCACCCAGTCTTCCTCCTCACTTAGAGTAGGGGTCTCCGTGTGTCTGAGGCATCCTGTGATGAAATCACCCACTTAGCATCATGGGGGAAACGTCTGCCTCATCTGTCCCAACTCTGAACAAATGAAGAGCCCCAGTGTGGAGGCAGGGAGTAGCAAACAATCAGAGATGGCCGACCACCAAGCCCTCTCTACCTGGGGGCAGCTTTCTCCCGGCAAGACCGACTCATTCGCTCCCAAAAAGGGGCAAGGCTGCAAGGCGCTGGGTCAGCAGGGACAGACACCAAGGGCCGAGATTCCTGCCTCAGGGTCTGCCGGGAGGTGTCAGCAAGCTTCTGGCCAGGCTCAGAACCACCGGGCCCTCGACTGATTACTGTGCCCAAAGAGCCTTCAAGTTAAGGGAGCACTTTGAATGATCGTATGGTATTATTTCTTATTGATCTCGATCATTTCTCTTGTTTGTACATAGCTGGTTGCAAAGCACCCCCACACACACACACCTCAGTCCCCCTTCTATTAGATCACAAGCCTTAATTTCCTTTATTTAAACACTAAGTACTTAGCATAGTGGCTGGCACACAGTGGGTGCTTAATAAATGAACGCTGACCTGACTTAAATGAAAAAGCATTTATTTAGTACTTATAGTATGTCAGACACAAAGCTGCACGCTGGCATTATGGGACCTGGTCACCAGGAGCTTCCACTCAAACATACAAAGGCCTGGGATGGATCGATTACTCCTAGAAGTTCTGAAGCTCAGAACTGGAAGGAGTCTCAGAAAGACACAGTCCAGTTTGTTCTGAAGCTGAATCCTGCCCCCCTCCCACCCTCCAGCACTGGTTTGGAGACTTCCAGTCGGGGACACTCTCTCCTTTGGGCTCAGTCTTGTGGATTTTCAGATAGAAGAAACTTTAGGATCAATCTAGTCCAGCCACTAGCTGGAGTTCCACCAGGAACAAGCCTGGGGCCACACAAGTATTGAGATTAAAGAGATTTGGACCCAGAACCCAGGTTCCCAGAATAAGGATGGAGGCCATTCATTCCCCCATAGCGCACTATTTCTTGGGCCAGACCCCGAGCCCTTCCTGGTCCCAAGGGTCCTCTTCTCCCTGTTCCTACTCGGTCATGCTGGATGTAGCAATAAACCCTGGAGCTGGTTCTTTAATAGGAATCGGATCCCAGGAAGCCTTTAACAAAAGCTCACTGAGGGTCTGGGCAACCATTTCTTTTTGTTATATAAGTATGGAGACCTCTACCTGCATTGCTTAGCATCACATACTCTCGTATTTCTGACTCAAAGCTCCTCCTAGATCCCTTCTTCTCTAATCCCCTTAATTTATGCAGATTTCCTACTCTCTTTAGAGCTGCCTGCTGCCTCTTAATCCCCCGAGCTAAATGTCCTTAATCTGTGTTTAGCAATTCAGTGCTAACCCTAACACTGCTGGACTGAAAAAAAGGCAAGAATAATTACTCAGAGGAAGAAGGAAATGGAGAAAGAAAGGGCACTTGGGAGGAAGGGAGGGAGGGAGAAAGGGAGAGAGGAAGGGAGGAAGGGAAGAAGGGAGGGAGAGAGGGAGGAAAGGAGGGAGAGAAGAGAGAAAGGAAGGAAGAAAGGAAGGGATGAAGGGAGGGAGAGAGGGAGGAAGGGGGGAGGGAGGGAGAGAGGGAGGAAGGGAGAAAGGAAGGAAGGAAGGGAGGGAGGGAGGGAGTAAGTAAGGAAGGAAGGAAGGAAGGAAGGAAGGAAGGGAGGGAGGAGGGAGGGAGGAAGGGAGGGAGGGAAGAAGGGAGGAAGGAAAGAGGAAGGGAGAAAGGAAGGAAGAAAGGAAGGGAGGAAGGAAGGGAGGGAGGGAGGGAGAAGGGAGGAAGAGAGGGAGGAAGGAAGGAAGGGAGGGAGGGAGGGATGGAGGAAGAGAGGGAGGGAGGGAGGGAGGAAGGGAGGGAGGAGCACAGGGTAGACACATCTGCATTTTACACTGGCAGAATGGTGATTACACTGTCACAGACAGTCATTTGCAGCAGATTTTTTTTACTTAACCACTTGCTTTTTATTACAAAGAAAGCTATAACATTGGCAGGCTGGTGAATGATGGCTACTAGATCCAGAAATGAACATTAGGTAAAAATAAAGGACAACAATATCTTTTTTAAAACTATTTTTGGGGGTCAACTAGTTGGTGCAGTGGATAGAGCAGCAGCCCTGAAATCAGGAGGACCTGAGTTCAAATGTGGCCTCAGACACTTAATACTTTCTGATTGTGTGACCCTGGGCAAATCACTTAACCCCAATTACCTCAGTAAAGATAAAAAATAAAAACAAAACAAAATGAATTTTTAAAAGTCATCCACACTTACTAACATATTCTTCTTTCCTCTCAGCATTTTTCTAATAAAATTCTTGCATAATAGAGATTTCTATTTCAAATAAAATATATTTTTAATATTTCTATATTTCTAATATAGTCTAATACTAATTTGAATATATATTTCTAATAAAACAAATGTTCATAATCAACTCTGACATTGTATATAGTTTCATACCCCAAACCCCCACTTATTTGAAGAAGGGAAAGATGGATAAATAAAACTGATTTTTTAAAAAAAGAACTCTTAAAAACAAAATGCCAAAAAGCAGTCAGCCCATGATCATCTAAGGGGATCCAGCTCTTGGACGGGGGCTTTTCTAGGAGACGCCGCCTCCTGCGGCTCGGTCAGTAATTAGCCTGACCCTCCCTGCCCTCGATGAGCTTCTCCCCATGCCCTCTGTGGGCACACGGGGCACAGGCTGTCCGGGCTGTCCTCAGGTAGGGCGCCCCGGCCTTGTCGGGGCCCAGGAAATCAGACACATTGGGACTGCTGGTAGTGAGGGTCCTCAGCAGGTTGCCAGAGCACTGGGTATTAGGCAGCCGTTGGGCCGACCGTTTGGGGCCCAAGTGTGGCTATTTCTCTGAAGCTGCCTCGGGCTCCGTGACTAATAAGGGCCTTCAGCCAGGTAAGGCCATTAATGAGAGAAGGGCTTGAGGAGAGCCAAGGGAGTCAGCTCTTGGGTCAGAGCCTTCCTTCACTCAGACCCCGCTTTCTAATTGATCTTCTGAAGGGCTTTGAAGCTGCCCTCTCTGAGTGACAGAGGAAAGTGCAAACGTCTCTCTAACGCCCGAACATTTGCCATCATGTCCCCCCCCCCCAGCTTCCGGGATGACAGATTCAGCACCGGCCCCCCCGGGAGCCGGCTTTGTGGAGGTCGGCAAGTTTGAGAACGCAGAGTCAGCTCGATGTCAATGTTCTGGCCGGGGCAAAAAAAAAAAAAAAAAATCAAAAACCCATCGAAACTGGCAGAATCAGCAATCGCTCACTTCTCTGAAGCTAGTTCTCGACTTTTAATGACCCTGGTCCCTGAGCACGAGCTGGAGGCCCAGGCACAGCTGGGGATAAGCGGCTCCTTGCCTTGGCAATCACACGGACTCATGGGGTCCTAGATAGGCAGGACCCCCTCCCATTTTACAGGGGAAGAAACTGAGGCACACAGCGTGTGCTATCTTGCTCTGGATCTAAATGGCAAAGCCAGGCTAATCAGACACTAGAGACAGCATTCCTCCCATGTTAGCGCTCACCTTTCCATAAAAGATCATCCACATCTCCATCTCTAGCCCCCATTTATATGTGGGCAAGTATCCTCACGCTCTTGTCAGACTCCTCCCCATTTTTCCCTTTTAGGGTCAAGCTCTATCATTTCGTTGCATTTGGTTTTTGCTGCTCATTATTATAACCAACCAGGAAACTGTTCACTGGGTTCTACCTGCTTCACTTTGCATCAGTCCAGGTAAATCTTCCTGAACTTCCTAATTACCATTTCTTAAGGTCAGCCAGGCGGGTCAGCCAGGTGGGGTCAGCCAGGCGGGTCAGCCAGGAGGGTCAGCCAGGCGGGTCCAGGAGGGTCAGCCAGGAGGGTCAGCCAGGCGGGTCCAGGAGGGTCAGCCAGGCGGGCCGCTCTGCCCCTTGTCTCCGGATTTTCTTCTCCCCTGCCAGGGGCTGCTCAGAACCCCCCCAGGGTACCCCCAGCGAGGGAGCATAGGGAACGAACACCGGACGTGAAGGCAGGAAGGAATCACCGAGTCCAAATCCAGCCTCAGACCCTTCCTGGCCACGTGAGCCACAGCAAAAACTTGCCCTCCTTCTGTCTCCGTCTCCTCATCTGCTAAATAGGAATAACGTCTACCTCCGAGAGTTATTGGGATATTGTGGAAATGTTTGTAAAATATATGACAGACCTGAAAACACTACATCAATTCTAGCTATTGGAATTGTATTATTCTAATAGTTTAATAGCCCATTGTTATAGTAGATAGTGTTTGTTAGTTTGTTTTTTGCTGAGGCAACTGGAGTTAAGTGACTTGCCCAGGGTCACACAGCCAGGAAGTGTTAAGTCCAACCAGATTTGGACTCAGGTCCTCCTGACTTCAGTGCTGGAGCTCTACCCACTGGGCCACCCGGCTGCCCCGATATCATTGTTATACTAAAACTAACTTTGACATAGTACTTTAAAGTCTGCAAAGCACCGCACAAATATTTTCTCATTTAATCTTTACAACAACCTCGGGATGTAAGGGCTATTAGGATTCCCATTTTACAGATGAGGAAACTGAGGCAGATAACATTTAAATGGCTTGCCAAGAGTCACAGGGCCATATTTGAATTCAGGTCTTCCTGAACTCAGTTCCAGAGTTCTACCTGGCCAGGGGAAGGATGATGGTGATGGCTTAAATGAGATGGGGATCACCTCAGCTTCCTTCCCACCTGCACCGTGTCCCTGCCCTGAGAACCACTGCACTGTTAGCCGACCTCCCGAGGAAGCCCAAGGAGCTGGGACTTCGTCGTTCACACTGCGCGTTCTCCCATAGGCCTTTGGAGCCTTCCCGTTAGTGTGGCGGCTGGACTCATGCCTCGTGCCTCCCGAGCAGAAGGCAAGTTTCCTGAGAAAACGGCAGACCGCCTTGCTTTTCTCTCTTTGCATGGGGTGGGTACACAGTAAGTGCTTAATAAGTGGGTTTTTAATTCGTGAATTCAAAATAATCACACTCAGTCCAACTCCTTACCTTCCTTTTCCTACGTGGACTGACAGGCTGTGACGCTGGAAAAGCCCCCGGCCCGAGGCACCTGGGACCCCTGCTTCCCCCCACGTCTAGCCCCTCCTTCCGAGTGATTTTCTTCCATCTGAAGGTCCCTTCGCTTTCCTCACTGGGACCCTGACCAGTCCCCTGGCTTCCTACAGGATGCGTCTCCTCCCCTTGGGGGCTCCAGCCTCAGCTGGGAAACGACCTTACTCGAGCACAGCCGCGGTCTCCCTCAGGAACCAGCCCAGCGTCCTCGGCGGCTTGGGCAAGGCCCTTTCGGGCTTCTCCAGGCCCCCCCCCCCAGCTGGGTCTGAGCAGCCCCACTCTCGGCTCCCTGACGTCCGCCTCCCCCAGGTCCGAGTGAGCCTGGGATCCTCCGGCCCCACAAGCTGCTCTCCCCACTGCCTGCAACCCGCCGTGGATCCCTGAGAAAGCTCACTTCCTGCCGCAGTGTTTTATGGGTAACTCTTCCTCAGTGCACGTGCACACAAGCTAGGCTGGAAGACCCCAGGGGGCAGGGCCTTAACCCTCTCCCACGGCTGTGAACAGAGGGACTGTCGGGCTGTGGAGATCCATGAGGCCTCCAGGGGTCTCTGGGCCATCCCTCGTCCTCGACGCACTCGAGAGACCCCCGTGCCCTGGTGAGGTTGGCGGCGGCCCTCCTGCCTTCCAGGCCGGGCATTCTGCCCGCGGCGTCTCCTTCGGAGAGATCGCGCTCACCGGCCGCCTCTCGACAGGCTTACGAAGCGATGGCCTCGTGGCCGCCGAGTACGGCCACTGCTTGACAGAGGAGGAAGCTGAGACAGAGCACAGGTCAGGGGGCAAGGGGCAGAGTGCGCCGGGAGCCCGAGAAGCTCAGTGACTTTGCCTGAAGTCAGGGGGATTCAGGATGGGAGGGGGCGGGACCCCGGCTGCCCGCTTTGGTGAGAATCGTCAACGTAATAAGAGAATGGAGTCAGAAAGGGAAGCTGGAGTCCAACGACTTAAACCTTCTTATATTTTGTCCTAGAGGCAACAAGGAGCCAGGGAAGGTTCTTCAGAGAGGGTGGGGAAGGCACAAGTTCATTTTGGTGACTGTGGAGAACAAAGCTGAGGAGAGAGGCTGGAGGCAGAAAAGTTGCATAAGGGCACAAGGGAGGCAGCCTCGGAGGCCGGGCCGGGGCAGGGGAGGCAGCCTCGGAGGCCGGGCCGGGGCAGGGGAGGCAGCCTCGGAGGCCGGGCCGGGGCAGGGGAGGCAGCCTCGGAGGCCGGGCCAGGATGGGGGGGCAGCCTTGGAGGCCGGGCCGGGGCAGGGGAGGCAGCCTCGGAGGCCAGGCTGGCGCAGGGGAGGCAGCCTTGGAGGCCAGGATGGCACAGGGGAGGCAGCCTCGGAGGCCGGGCCGGGGCAGGGGAGGCAGCCTCGGAGGCCGGGCCAGGATGGGGGGGCAGCCTCCCAGCAAGGGCAGCCAAGCTGGGAAAGCTGGGGCCCGAAGTCCCAGCACGGACGCAGGCTGTGCTTTGTGTCCCGGAGGCTGGCCTTCGGCCACCAGAGATGCTTGTTTACCCGCACGGGGCTGGGCCTGAACCGCAGCCGGCAGCAGACACATGATGTCATGGAGGGGCTGACTCAGGAGGTATTTTTAGTGAAGCAAGACAACTCCTAATTATACACAGTCCTCCCATCCCCCCACCCCGACCCCCTCCGACCTCCTTCCCCTCCTGCTCCCACGTGCATTCTGGGTAGCCGTTTTCTCCCTGGGGATATCCTCCAAGGAGCCGCCCGCCCAGTCTGGGCCGGTCAGGATGCTCCCCTTGGGGACGGTTTCCACCAGGCCGGGAAGCGGCTGCTGGGGCAGCTCTGGGCCGGAGAAGGGGCCTGGCAGCCGGAGGGGATCAGAAAGATCCGGGGTGAGACCCTGCATCTGACCCTGGCTGGAGCCCAGTGGACCCTCCCTGTGCCCAAGGGCCCCCCCAAGGGCCTGGGGAGACCAAGCCATGGCTTTGGAATCACAGGGTTTGAGGTCAAATTCTGCCTCAGGTGCTTCCTCTTGTGTGACCTTGGGCAAGTCCCTTCTGCCCCCAGGTCCGGAGGAGGTCCCCGAGACCTGCAAATTCACAAAGGGAGGAGCGCCCTGCCCAGAAGAGGTATCTGTGTGATTCTAGGCTAGACAGTTGACTCTGTTTGCCTCAGTTTCCTCATCTGTAAAATGAGCTGGACAAGGAAGTGGCCCACCACTGCATTTCTCCACCAAGAGACCCCCAATGGGGTCCCTGAGAACTCAGTCACAAGAACAAACATTCTGCCAACCGAGAGCTTGTTCAGCCACATGTGGGCCCGTGAGCCCCAGGGAAAAAGCCAAGGAAAACGGAACTCGAAGCTTACCTTTGACCCTGTCCCCCCGGTGAAGGTGGATCTCTCCATCGACTTGAGGTTGATATGGCTTTACGACAACAAACAGTCTCCCGGGCACAGCGCTGTAGAGCTTGCGCTTGGGACCCGGATAGTCAAAGGCGGACATGGCATCCTTGGCGGCACCAGGAGCGAAGCCGGCGCTGGAGGAGAGGGAGAAAACGAGAACCATCAGGCGAGCCGGGCTGCCTCTGCTCCCCTCACGCGGCCCAGCCCTCCGGCGAGACCATCCCCTCACAGATTTTTAATAAACCACCGCGCAGGGATAATCGATAGGAAACGCTGATCTTCCCGAGGAGGGAGAGACAGGGAGAATTTGGAACGCAAAACCTTAAAAAAAGAACGTTAAAAATTATTTACCGTGTAATTTAGGGGGAACAGCAAAATAAAAGAATAAATGAAATAGTAAAAAATAATAATAAAATAATTTTATGTATACTTATATATTTGACTTAATTTATAATATAGAAAAGAATGAAGATGTTTTAATAAAGGAAGTGCCATATTTAATTCAAGAAACACTGATGAAATTTCCGCAGGGCAGTGAGCAAAAGGGGAGCACTGCCGACCCCCCAGGAGTCTGCGATCTTCGGACGGCCCAGAATCTTGGCGCTCAGATACACGTTCCTTCCCCCCTCCCATCCCCCGCTTTTCCTCCCCTCACGTTGGCATCTGGACGTGCCGCCCTGCCAATGAGATCTCCATAGTGTTAAATTCTGACCGAAATGAGAAAGAGTGAATTTCACATTAAAGTAGTTTTGGAAATCTCTCCGTTCGGTAACTACCCTGTAATTTTCTCATCTCCGTGGGGGGAAAAGCCCAATACTTCATTTTGAAGAAGGAGCAATTGGATGTGTCCAGCCATTTTCCTATCAGCGATAATCAGCAGCTGTCACCACGAATTTCCTAGGAGATTTACGTGGCCGCGCTCGGCCGGCGGGAGAATCCAAGGCCTTTCCCCCAGGAGAAGAGCAGCTTCCATCCCCTGAGGGGGCTGATGAGGGTCCGCCCTGAGCCAAGGCGAGACGCCCCCTTCCAGAATGGAACGGCGGCAGCATTAGGCGCCTACTGTGCGCCAGACACTGTGCGAAGCACACGGGATGTGAAGCTGGGTAAGAAACACTCAGTGGAGGAGACAATGAGCAAATAACCATGTGCTGCTGAGCTGTGATCCCGAAGGGAGAGAAGAGCAACCGTCCTGGAGGGAGGCAGCAGAGGAGATCCCAGGACCTCCATGACTCCCTTGCCATGGGATCCCATGGGAAACTCTTCAAGGGAAGGAGCCCATTCCTTTGCCCTTCCATCCTCAGCCCCAGCTCAGTGCTGTGCACACAGTAGGTGGCCAATCAAGGCTTCCTAACTAATTTCTCTGGGTAGCAGTCTGCTCTCTGTTAAATGACAGCTTCAAAGAGACCCCTCCCAAATCATAGGCTCCTAGTAAAAGAGGGGACTGGGGCAATCATGCAGCCCAGCCCCCCCCCTCATTTTTCAGAGGATAACATAAAGGCCTGGATAGGTTGAGTGATTTGTGCAAAGTCATATAGTTAGGAAGCGGCAGAACCAGGATTCGAACCCACAACTCTGCTTCCAATTAACCACCCTTTCTGGAAGGCCACTTGACTGCAGGTGACTCTGACCTCCCCAGAAGCCACTTTTCTCAGCTTCCCCGGAGGAAAGAGCTTTGTTTTCCAGCATCTCCACAAACTCTACCCTTTCTCCAGAGAGTATTTTCACGCTTGTCGCTCCTGATGAACGGCATAGTGAATGAAGGAGGACCAGAGGTAATTGGAGCTATCTAAGGCCCTGGGGCCCGTCACAAGGGCAGGTCGGAGCAGGGAAGAAGCCTCTTCAGGGCAAGCCTTCCGTACGGGGGGGGGGGGTCCGTATCACGGGAGGGGAGGGCTTACCGTCTGCCATCACTGCCAACCACAGGGGAAAATCCCAACGGGACCCGCTCCCTGAGTCTGCAGGAGGCCAGGCCCGTAACTAGGAAACAGCAGGACTGATTAGTCCCTGGAAACAAAGAGGGAGTGAAGAAAGCAGGAAGCTGAAGCTAAAATAGCCAGCGCACCCAAGGCAGGAGGAGGCAGCCTGGCCCATTCCGACTGCTGCCGTCTGGGGCTACGTGACAGGGACCCTCCATCTGCCTGGGCAGAGCACATCTGGAGGGCTGGGGGCGGCACATCTGGGGATGGCGTAGGACCGCCCAGGGAGCGTTGGGCCGGACTCACGCCCGCCTCCGAAACTCTGTAGAACCATCCGGCCAACTCGGACTTCCCCGGGACTCTCTTTGCTACTCAAGTGTCAAGTGGGGATGGCAAGACATGCAGTAACCCTTCCTCCCAGGCCTTCCGTGAAATGCCAATGAGATCATTTATTTGTGCTGGGGAGGGGAAGGCCGATCTCTCAGGGGTTCCCTTCCTCTCTCCCCACTAAATGGTCACAGAGAATAGGGGACGGGTAACTCTAAATTAACTAAAGATGTGTAGCTATCACTGTCAAAGCGTAACCAGCTTCTCAGTGGGATGGGAAGGAGCAAAGTCATTGCCCAGGAGATAACCGGCCCCGTCCCTTTGGCTCAGGCTGAACCTCCAGGCCCACAAGACCAGTTTGGTGGCTTGTGACCCGGTACCCAACCAGAGGAAACAGGGGGAAAGGATGCGGGAAGGAAAAATGGTCTCTTTCCTCCACTAGCCATGGAATGGAGAGGCAAAGCTTCTCGCCCAGGGGAAGCCCCCGTCCAGCAAGTCCCAAGGTACCTTGAGTTTGAAGGCTACTGGAGGAGGCTGACACTTATTATGTGCCTGAGATAAACTGGGTACCATTCTAGGTGCTGAGAGTAAGAAGACAAAATGGGCAAGTCTCCTCCCTCGAGGGGCTTAGCTCTTATTTTTCAGATGAAGGACAATAAGGGGAAACCATGGATACCATTACTAAAGACTGGACCCTCCTAGCCGGGTAATGGACACCTAGCGCCCTTTAAAGGAGTCATCATTTTGTACTGTAAGACCAGAAATAAGACTTGCCTTAAATGTGCCCCTCCAATGAGACTCAGTGACCAGATCAGCACCTAAAGGCTGTTCTTTGGGAAAGGGATCAAGTTTGCTCCGCTTAGGACTAGAGAATGGGATTCATCAAGTCAAATGAGTAGATCCCTCAGCCCCAAGAATCCTCCGGCAACAAATACTCCCGGATCAACCCCCCTGGACTAAGACAGGTGCCTGGGAAGGAACCCTGACATCCTGATCCGAGGAACCATTTGATATTGTCCAAGAAATGCAGTTCAAATAGGTACTTTTTGCTAATATTTAATATTATATTAATATTATTCATCTATTTATGGAAAAGCAGAGGGGAGAGACAAAGTATTGAATTTAGAGGAAGATGGAGAAAGGCGATCTAGACAATAGTACAAACAGGTGAACTTGGAACTCTGGGCAGGGAGACCCGAAGGTGTCCGCTGGCAGAATTTCTTACTTCCAAATGGGAAGATCTCAAGCGCAGAGCCCCGAGGAGCTGGGTTTGGGTTCCTGCTGTTGAATTTGTTCATTTGTGACTCGGACATTGCCACAGATGGCAGGGCCACGAGACCTGCAGATGACACGGCGCTGGGAGGGATAACTAACCTACTAAAGGAGGGCGACAAGACACAAACCTCTTACCAGATTGGGCCAGTTCTGAGAAGAAGAAATTGCTTAGGGAGAAATGTAAGATAACGGGGTTCTAGATGGCCACTGAGTCTTCTTCTTCCACAACCTTTAAGGCTCAGAAAAGAATCCTCTCAACAAGCCCATGAAGGAGACAGCACAAACATTGGTGCCTCATTGTACAAATGAAGAAACTGAGGCTAGGCTAGGAGGGATGCGATAATGTGCGTTTGGCCACACGGCCAGGAAGGGTCTAAAACAGGATTTGAACTCAGGCCCGACGTGGCTTCAGTTCCAAATCTCTACTACATCGCACTGCTCCTAAAACATCAGGCAAACATCCTGGCTACTTTGAGGAGAAAGAAGTAATTTCTAGTTTTTAGGACTGTGAAGAATTTAGAAAAATACATAAAAGGGAAAAAAAAGAGAAGTGTGGGAAATTACAATATAGAAAACCTATCAGTCCATAAATTAGACTTCATTTACCTGGCCCATCCAGCCTCCCGATCTCATCTCTGAGAATGGCCAAGCAAAGGCCTTCGGCTCTCCAGCACCCGTGTTTCTTGGCAAAGATGCTGGAGTGGCCATTCCTTCTCCAGCCCATTTTACAGATGAGGAAAGTGAGGCAAGCGGGATGAAGGGACTTGCCCAGGGTCACACAGCTAGTGTCTGAGGTCATATCTGAACCCAGGAAAGTGAAACATTCTGGTTACAAGATGCTCTATCCATTGTGGGGCCACCTAGCTGCCCCTCCAGGCTCTCTGTCCACTGCGGCGCCACCTAGCTGCCCTTCCAGGCCCTCTATCTGCTGCACTGTCACCTAGCTGCCCCTCCAGGCCCTCTATCCGCTAGCTGCCCCTCCAGGCTCTCTGTCCGCTGCAGTGCCACCTAGCTGCCCCTCCAGGCTCTCTGTCCGCTGCGGCGCCACCTAGCTGCCCCTCCAGGCCCTCTATCCGCTGCAGTGCCACCTAGCTGCCCCTCCAGGCCCTCTGTCCGCTGCAGCGCCACCTAGCGGCCCCTCCAGGCCCTCTGTCCGCTGCAGCGCCACCTAGCTGCCCCTCCAGGCCCTCTGTCCGCTGCGGCGCCACCTAGCTGCCTCTCCAGGCCCTCTGTCCGCTGCAGCGCCACCTAGCTGCCCCTCCAGGCCCTCTGTCCGCTATGGCGCCACCTAGCTGCCCCTCTAGGCTCTCTGTCCGCTGTGGCGCCACCTAGCTTCCCACATTCAGCTTAAGGATCCCCTCCTGAGGGGGGTTCATGCTTAACGCCCCAGGTATCAATCCTCTCCCTTGTGGATTTCCTTGCCCTCATTTTTCTGGCTCCTGGAATTTCTGTCCATAAGAGGGCCCATCTCCTTCCTGTTCTCACATTTCTGCCCACGGCCTGACACTGACCGAGCATCTCATGAATGGCGGCCATTTCAGAGCCGCGGCCTGTTTCCATTCCCCCCTGGGGGAAACCGTGCTGAGAGGGACCACACTCGTTCAGGCCCCAGGAGACCCCCGGCCCCTCCTCTGTAGGGACACAGCCCTGCTCGGCCATTCTGGCCCCTTAGTGCCCGGGAGGAGCAGAGTCTGGCCCTTCCCTTGATTGAGATTCAGCCCATGGATTTTTTGGGCCAATGAACAGGCGCGGCTCGGGACATAAACCAGGGCCAACACTGCCCTGCGCAGCCGGCCGCTGCTTGTAGAAAACGAAAAACGGACCGCGGAAAAAGCCACGCTTTTACAGGGCATCTAAAATCTAAATTTCTACAGGGCAAAACCTCAGGGACCTGAGCCCGAGGGACCCGAACCCTCCTTTTTCTAAGCTCCGCTTTCAGAGTCAGAGATCTGAAAAAGCTCACGGATCCCCCAGGAACCTTGTGGGCCATCCCTGGGCTTGGCACCCATTCACCTGAAGCTTCCACCACCGCTGCTGCAGCCCGCCGAGAGCCAACTCAAACACCTGTTATACGCAGAAGGAATGAGAAAGGCCCAGAGACAGGGGAGCTCCAGAGACAAGGGGGGCGTGGCTCTGCCCTGGGGAACCCCAACAGCCAGCGGCCAGCTCCCAAGACATGTTCAATCCCCAGGGAAGACCCAGTTAATGTTCCAAAAACTTATCCTGCTGATGAGTTTCCCCAAGGTTATCTGAGCACTGAGGAGCAGGCGCTCTTCTTGAGGTTCAGCACCAAGGACAGATGCTCACTTGCATCTAAAGCTCTGCCTTTTCCAAGACTCTTGATTTCTCAGATTCTATCAGGAGAAAATTCTCAAGGAAGCACTAATAGCTGGTTAATAACCATCAATCTGGACACTGGTGGCACAGAGTTCAAATCTGGTCTAGTCATTTCATCCTGTTTATCTCAGTTTCCTCATCTATAAGACGAGCTGGAGAAGGAAAAGGCAAATTCCAACTTTGCCAAGCAACCCCCCAAATGGGGTCACAAAGAGATAGACACGACTGAACAGCAACAAAAACTGTTCATCTCTTTTTATACAAACTCGCAGCCAGTCCCTCGCTTCTCTGTACGTAATCATTTGCATATTGTTCTCCCATCAGCCTGGGAGCTCCCAGGGAGCCTAATTTTTGGTCTCTAGGGCACAGTCCTCCCGATAGAAGATGCTTAATGAAAGCCAGCTGACAGACTGACCCTCAGGGAGGAAAGCCTGTCTCCTCACAGCCACGGACATCTGCATCTCAGGACAAACGCCTACTCACCCCATCTTGTTATAGGAAGAAAGGAAACAAGCATTTATTAAGCACCTCCTATGCATCAGTCACTGTCCTGCACACTTTACAAATGTTATCTTATTTGTTCCTCCTGACAATTCTGGTGCTATTATCAGTACTGTTTTAGACATGGGGAAACTGAGGCAGACAGAGGCTAAGTGGCTTGCCCACGGTCAAACAGCTACTGAGCTGGACCTGACCTTGCATCATTCTGATTCTAGACTCAGTGCTCTGGGCTCTGTGGGACCCTTTAGCTACTGCTAGGTGGGAGGCCATGGAGTGTTAGTGGAGCTTGGAATGATGGGTCTGGGGGGTTTACATCTTCGATTCTCTCAGGTGACTCGCTTCTCCTCTGGCCTGCGTCCAGATCTGGAACACGAGGGGCCTGCGCGGGAGAGTTTCTAAGGACCTGCCATTTCCACTTCCAGGGGCACACTGAGCATGCTGGGTCTTGATATTTGACTAGGCTGGCCAGTGTTTGATCATTAAAGCCGGACAGCTGCTTCCTTCGGAAGGGGAGCCCGACAGCTGCTCTGGTGTTTGCATTTCTATAACCTGGACACGGGCAGAATTCGACAAGCATTTATCAGGGGCCTCCATGTGCTGGTACACCAGGAACCTTCCGTGAACCAGGGAATCAATTCCCCCCCCCCTCAGCCTTTCAATATTCTGGCCAAGCAGAGTCACACCAGATTTCCTCCTGAAAAATAGTGCTTTTGCTGCTGAGAGTTTAATTCCCTTAGCTTGGAGACTGCTCTAGAAGACAAGAGCTCAGTCATGGAAAAAAAATATTTTGAACACAGTACGAAGATAATCTCTAATCAGGATTGTAATAATAACATATATCAGTTTTTAAGATTTACTAAGCACTATACATATGTTATTGCATCTGATTCTCACAATAACCATATGAGGTATTATTCCCATTTTAGAGATGAAAAAACTGAGATTGAGAGAAATTAAGTGACCAGCCAGGGTTAGCAAACAGCTAGTAAATCTCTGATCCTGGACTGCAACTCATCTTCCTGATCCCAGGTCCAAAAATTGTGCCCTGAAGCTCCCTAGAAATAGCTAAGTGCTACTTATTATTACTATATAATCTGGATTGGAAGAAAAAAATGAAAATGCCAGGAATCATAACAATATGGTCTTGATAGAGTATTTTAAGGTTTGCAATGGGTTTTACATACATTATCTCATAATAATGACAGGCTGCGTGCATTATCACTATTTTACCACCAAGAAACTGAGGCACAGAAGAGGCAAATGACTTCCCCAGAGTCAGTCACATAAGCTAGAGAGGGGTTTCTACTTATGCAATGGGCTAACGTGCTTGGGATTTTACAAGGGCTGGTTAGAAAACCTGAAATGACACAGACCTAATAAAATAGTCACTTGTTCCCTGGAGGAGGAGGAAGGAGCCCTGAGGCAAGCCAGTTAGACTGGAAGCTTCAGGTTTGGGGAAAGCCCTGTTTCTATCCTGGAACTCTCACCCTTTCATGATTCGATTGGCAGTCGAAGAAACCAGGATCCCGTGGGCCCTCCTCGGAACCTACCCCAACACTGTCCTCCCTCAGTCGATGCTTTCAATGCCCACTTCACTGAAAAATGGCGGCCATTCCCCTGAGGATGGCTCCATCGCTCCTACTCCAGCCCTCTGCCCACTCCCCACATTTACAGATGTGGTTCTGATCCCAGTCTGCTCTAGCCTCTGGGGAAGAGGTGGCCCTTTTTCTTGTCAAGAACAAAGCCCTGTTTGTGCTTTCCACCTCATCTTTTATCAATTCATCCTCAAAGTGCTTCTTCCTCTCCCCTTCCTTTAGTCCTTCTCTATGCTTCCCTTTGTCCTCTTCTTTCCTCCTTCCTCTCTCTCCCTTTCTCTGTTCTCTATCGCCCTTTCTAATTACCCTCTCCATTTTCTCTCCCGACTCCCCATTTCCTCCTTCCCGGCTCTCTGAAAACACGCTTCAGTCAGAGACTCAGAGATTGGAAACTGGAAGGAATCTTGATGATTCTTATTCTGATTCTTCCCTTCATTTGACAGAGGAGGAATCACAGCTGCAGGGGCTGGGTGACTGGCCCACGGAGACACACGTAGGAAGTGGTAGAACCAGGATGGGAACCCAAGTCCCCCCCCCCACCCCCCATCCTGTGGTGTGTGCGAAGGGGTCCTTTCCCTGACGCCGTCGCCCCCTCCCAAGCCCCATTCGCTGCGCAACTCGGAGAGCTGTCCGTACTCGCCACCACCCACTCTGTTCCCAGACCTTTGCCATCTGGCTTCTGACCCCGCCACTTCACGGAGACTGTTTCCAAGGTTACCCATAATCTCAGGTGGCCTTCTTCACCCTTCTACTGCCTCGGAAGGAGGATGGGAACTGCTCCCTTCTCCCCTCCTCCTACCTGACTGCTCGGTTCTCAAATTCTCAATTATACTCCCAGCACCACCATCCATCTCTAGGTCATTAAACAGCTCAAGGCTTTGTCAAGGCTCCTCTTTTCTCTCTCAATATTCTCTTCTGCTCATCTCATCGCTTCCCAAGGACTTAATCACTTCATATAGACCATCTATCCATATGTACACATGCGGAGCCAAAGGCATGATTTAAACGTCCCACAGATCTGTCCCTCCCTCACACCCCCTGCCTAGACTGCGGCGACGCAGTCACTGTGCTGCACACTTTACAAATGTTCTCTTATTTGCTCCTCCTAACAATTCTGGTGCTATTATCAGTACTGTTTTAGACATGGGGAAACTGAGGCAGACAGAGTCTAAGTGACTTGCCCACGGCCAAACAGCTCTCTTTTGGGGACTCCTTTCCGATCCACCTGCCATCCTGTTGTCAAAATAATCATCCTACATTAGGGTCTGAGCACGTTGCTTCCCTCTTCAAAATCTTTCTGCAATGCCTCCAGATTAAACAAACCAACCTTTCCTGCCCTGTTAAATGGGAATCCCCCCATCCTGCCATTAGTCTTTTCTGGGCCCCATGTTTCAGCCAGCCTTGACCACTCCTGGCCTGCTCCCCCTCAGAGCACAAGCCTGCCTTTAAGTCTCAACTCCCCTCCCCCAGCGAGTCTGTTCCAAGTCTCCCAAGCCCCCTGACCCCTCCCTTCATCACCTTGTGTCTTCTGACTCTCTTTTGTCTACGTAAGACACAGGGCCTTATAGAGAACAGGTATAGGTAGAGGGGAGCTAAGTGTTTTTAGATTTGAAATGAATTATATCTAAATTATCCATGTTCTTGGGTCTCACTAGAAAGACTGCAACTGTGGTACATTGGGAGGAAGCTGCATGGTAGAGTGCTTGGGATACAGTAGGTACTTAATAAATGCTTCTAGGTCTAATGATTGAGCAGGAAAAGCAAGGATCTGAGAGCCAGGCACAGAGGCTCAGAGTTGGAAGGGATCACTGAAGATACTGGGAGGAAGCTGCATGATGGAGTGCTTGGAATATAGTAGGTGCTTAATAAATGCTCCTGGGTCTAGTGACTGAGCAGGAAAAGCAATGCCCTGAGAGCTGGGCATAGAGTCCCAGAGTTAGAAAGGAGCACTGACGACACTGGGAGGAAGCTGCATGATGGAGTGCTGGGGATATTTTCTAAGCCCCCAGTCCCGTGACTGGACCGCTATACTCTGGAGCAGGTAGAATAAGAGGGAAGAGTCTCCATGCTAATGGAATTATACTCAGCCCCAAAAAGCAATTCTTGTCAGGAGGAGCTCGGTGTGATGCCACTTTACCAGAAAGCAGAGGTGGCGATCCGGCTTCCCGCTCCCCTGAAGCTTCACGTTGTGCCTTAAAACAGGAGCTCCTTCACCCACGTCCAGGGAGGGTCATGGAAATCCAAGCAAAATGAAGAAGTTGCTGGAGAGACAACCGGCCAGCTCCAGGGACGAAGCCCTGGTCGACCTGATTGTGTCCTGAAGTGGTCCTTATATTGCTTCCAAGGATCTTTCAGGATCCAGTGGTCAGTGTGACTAACGCTCACCAGGGAATCTGTGGGGCCATTTGGGGAGTCGACACCCCCCAGTCTCCAAGCACCTCAATGAGAGTGCTCTCCCTCCTCCTTCTAAGGCACCTTGTATTTTGTGTCAGTCCTGCTAGCTCCCTAAGTGCGGAGCGGGAAGTCAGAATCTCCTGACACAAGTCTCCAGGTATTTCATTCTGAAAGTCAATCAATTCGGGACAAATTGTAAAACCCCACAGGAAATCTCGGGCTATTCCCCCAAAGAATTAATGGACACATGAAAACCATTAGATTTTGTCTGGAAGATTCTTGATGATACAGGACCCTCCAGACACAAATCCCGGAGGTCTTCAGCCCGTGATCACATTAATCCCATTCCATCTTCCACGTTCATGAATGGCCATGATACGAGCAGACAGTACTGACCGGGCAGAGGAGGGCAGCCCAGATGGAAGGGGGCCCTTCCTGGAACAAGAAGGCCCAAGAGCCCAGTGCATCTGCTCTGCCCTTGGTCTCCTGCCAGGGAGGCAGAATGACTACAAGTCATCACATTTCCTGGTGACCCAGAGGGCCACAGAATGCTCTGAGCTGGAAGCGTGTTAGCAATGATGATCCATGTGTCAAGAAGGCCTGTTAAATAGGGTGCCTCCCAGATGCTGGAAACCCCAGGGGTCGGAACCCCAGAACCCCAGAGCTCTTGTTCCTTTACTATCATGGTCTATAAAAAGGCATCCTTAGGGAGACAGAAGGCTGGGCAAAGGAGACAGAGCAAGGTCAAGGAGCAAAGACCACTTCCAGGCTAGCCTCCAAATTCAAAGTCCTGGAGAAAGGGCTCCAGCAAGGTAGACGGAGTCATGGGAATACACGAGGGCCAAGAAAGTCTCGCTCATTTATCTGGCTCAGAAAAGAGTGCTCAGAGGAGAGGGGTAATCAGCATCCTCTGCAGGTATTACAGGCCTTTCCCATGGGCGAGTCTAAGTTCCTCGTGACCTCGTGACTCGAGAGCAAATTGGGGGACATACAAGGAAAGTTGTAAGCTGGCTCTATTCTTCTCCAGGCTGCACACCTGCCTCTGGGCTTTTTCTGGACCATGTTGTTGAACCTTCCTCTCCCCAAAGTTCCTGGGGCCTTTATCCTGGGCCTTCTCACACTGGGAGGGCCCTCCACTCCTGCCGACTCTCCCTCTGCCCAGTTACTTCCCTGAGGATATCCATTTTAGTGTCTCGACCAGTTTTCTCCTTTCCCTGTAGCCTTGTGCTTTAGGCTTTCTCTGTCATGCTCCCACCTTCATGTCTTCCCTGCCCTTCTATTGCACCCCTGTTTTTTCAGCACGTTTTTGGAGGATAGGGATTGTTACTCTTTCTGCTCATATTCCCAGCACTTACAGTGTCTCTAGCATGCAGTAAGTGCTCAGTGTTTCTTTAAGAATTACAAACACTTTGCAAATATAACTATGACTATTTAGAATGGGACTTGTTGAAAGGATCAGGTTTTCCTTCATTTGACATGTTTACATCGGGGTTGGAGGTCCGCTTCTCCAGGACGGGAGAGATGGGACACTTGTCCAGGTCTGGGTTGGACGAGGTGGCCACCGAGGTCACTTCTAAATTCTATTTCTGGGATGCTACATGTACGACATGAATGAAATCCACGGGATAGAAAAGTGTGGCCACGTTCCAACAAGCGTCAGTGGAGGGGGTCACCACCACAAGAGAGGACTGTACAGACAGACTTCAGAGCAGCTCTTGGGCCAACAGTCAACACAAACTTTGCTGTTTCTTCCCTAGTTTTTTTTAATAATTCTGCACACCGCCTCGCGCCATCGTCCAATTCTGAGAAATCTCTCAGTGAGCTCTTTCATTCCACTGGATGGTCAGTCTAGCCACAGACCACCTCAATTCCAAGATGAGTTCCCCGCAGTTTTTGAAAGGCAAGTGCCGACGTTCACCTTCCAGGATCTCAGAGCTGGAAGGAACTTCTGTGGTTTTTTAGTCTAATCCAGGTCTTAGAAAGACTCCTCTCTTCCGCACATCCTCAATCAAGTGCTCCCTGAGACTCCACTAGAACTTTACTGAAGTTCTCATCTAGGCTCAGCTCTCTTGGTTCGGAAGGATGTTCTTACATCAAGCTAAGTCTGTTCCTCTCTGATGTTTACTTGTTGTTTCTGGTTTGGCCCAAGAAATGAAAACTGGAATTCTTAATTTTCTTCCATGGGAAAGTTTCAAATCCTGGAAGACTGATTGTCCTCAAGTCTCTCTGAAATCATCCCCCGTGTTCAAAGCAAAGAGTTCAGGTTCTTTCATTGAACTCTTCTCTATTGCCCAGCGCCCCCGGCCTCCAGCATCCCAGCTGTCCTCCAAATGCTTTCCGGCTTGTCAGAATCCTTCCTAAAAGAGGGCAGCCAGAACTTCACTCGGCGCTTGAGATGAGAGCTGACAAGGTCACAGTCTGCCAGTACTACGGTCTCATGTATTGGAGGTGCTCTGTCTTTCTCCTGCAGTTTAAAATAGTGAGAGGTGCTTTTGATTTTCATGTCACTGGTGACTCACTCACAGGAACCTCTCCGCCAACTAAAATCTCCAGTCTTTTTCAGCAGAACCAGTCTTCCTTGTTCTGTTTTGACAGCTGAGTTTTTAGACACAGCTGAAAACTTTACCCTGGTAGATTTCATCTCGTTAGGTTTGACCCATTACTTCAGCTTTTGGGATCTGGATCCCATCATTCAAAATGCTCGTGCTGGTTCTCAACACCGTAGCACCTGCAAATGTGACATTTCTTCATTCAAATCGCTGATAAAAATGTTGAATAGACAAGGAAAAAAACCAGGGAAATTCCACTCAAGACATCCCTCATGAGCAATGACTCATAACCGGCTCCTCTCTTGGTCTGCTTCTACAATCGATTCAGTATTCATCTAACTGTTGCTCTGAGCTAGATCTCTAGATCCAGCTGCAGACGACACAGATCTAGGAGTTGAGCGGCCCCGTCAAAACAGGTGGCGAGATTATGTCCTAATCTGCACTCGTGGAGTCACACTAGGCCTTAGTCATCAAGGCTTCCACCTCTAAATGCTCAGTCTCTTTCCTACCACGCCACACAAGTTTGCCAGAAATCCACAGCGAGCTTGAGTTCTTTGGTTTCCCGACTATTTTCCTTTTTCAAAAATACAAAGCCGGAAAAAATCGAAGCTTTCAGTAAGAAATGGGGAAGTGAGCAATCCAAGAAGAAATTTCTGAATTGATGAAGAGTGAACTGAGTAGAAGTAGAATAAGGTATATAACGAGACAAAATCGGAAAGAACGACTCCTAGATCCAATCACTGGGACAGCGACCCATGATTCCTGAGGACAGAGGTGAAACCCACCACTCGCTCGAGTATATAAAATCAGAATGAGCCCATCTGGGAACTGTACTTGACTACGTATAATTCTTATGAGGATTTTCCTTACTTTCAACGTACACTTGGTGGGAAGAGGGGGGGAGCGGGGAGAGAAAGATGTATGGATTTATCGCAAAAATAACGAATTGAAAAAGAAGCAAAATAAGAGTCGTTAGCTTTCACCATTCCCCATCCGTCATCGCCATCCCTCAGTGCAAAAGCAAGAGAGAACAACAATAACTATAGGTAAAATATGAAAGGGACTTCTTTGTGAGCCCCTGAATACCAGGCTCCAGGATGTTCATAGGGTCACTGAGGAGCAGGGGGCAGATGGAGGAAAGCATGAGGGAGGACCGAGAAAGCTGGAGTGGAGTAGCAGAAACGGAGAACAGCTACCCAGAAGCTCCTTTTTTGTCTTGGAAGCATCCTGTTTTAAGAGTTTGGCTTGCTCAACAACTAAGAACCCATGTAAATCATGGCAAACACGCAGCCCCGGCTAATGTAAGAAGGGGCCCTTTACCCTCAAGCTCATAATCAATACAGGCCAGCTTTGCATACAGTGGCACTCACAACATGCTCATATGGAGGTCTGTAGGCAAATCCTCCCACAAATGAAGAGAATCTATCCACAAGACTTACTGACCATCTGCCCAAGACTAAAACAGAACAAAAGCAGAAGCTAAAAGCTAAACAGTGACCCCCAATATCAGGTCGGTACATTTATACTTCCAGGTCGACAAATATCTCATTGATGGAGAGAATTCATGACAGTCTTGTGAGGTAGGGAGGGTAACCCCAGCATTATTCCTTCCATTTTACAAGGGGAAAAACTGAGGCTCACAAAGTTGATTTGGCCCTAGCCAGAGCACTGGAAGGTGTCAGAAGCCCCCGCTTCTCTCCCTAGTCCCGTGCTCTTCCTGCCAGCCCCTCCCTCATTTATCATCTTCAGCGAAATACATAATGCAGAACCCGAGCTTTGCAAGGATCCTGTAAGGTGACCGAGACCTTCCGTGGCCAGAAAAGGATGGGGGCAGATGCTGCGCGGAAGCAGCTGAGCAGGTTTTCTCTCAGTTCTGAGCCTGAAGGACGAGCTCACCCAGCGCTGGGCCGAAGCACTAGCCTGAATACAAACTGACCTGAATGTTATAAAAAGATGGCTTCCCTCCGGTGGGTAATGCACTCCATTAGCTTAAGCAGTACGTTCAGGGAACCCGGTGTGCAAAGAGCTCAAACGCAACAAGCACCCAGGGAGCTGCAGCAGAACTGTGCCATTGCCCCCAGAAGGGGCAGAGATCAGGAGAATGGCAGGGTGGGACCCCGGGGAGGGAGCGAGCTGCCACCGGACCGGGGAAAACACGGCTGGTACGGGGCGGCCGGGCCAGTCTGACGGGCCGTGAGAGCTCAAGACCAGGCAGGGGGTGGAAATCATGGCAAACAAGCAGCCCTGGCTAAGTGAGCGGTAATCAGGGGCTCTTGCCTGGCCAGGGCTCCTCTTATGGCTTCTACCAGCAGCAGCAACAACAAAACTGATGTGTTTGCAGTATTTTCAAGTTTGCAAAGTCCCCTGAGGGTCGAAAAGGGCCAGAGTGACTGAAGATGGCTGGGAGGAAGGAGGGACAGCAGAAAGCAGGAGTCCGTTTTATCTTTGGGAGGCAGTATTGCCCAGTGGAGAGAGCGCTGAAATGAGAATCCAAAGACCCCGGCCCTGTCACGCAGGTGTAATGCTGTGTCAGCCATTTCTCTGGGCCTCAGTTTCCTGACAGACAAAAATAAGAGTCGGGCTTAATGACTCCTAGGATCCCATCTAGTTCTCCATCAGCGATGCTCTGCTCTTGCGGGCATTCAGGGATCTGTTATGTAACCCTGGCAAAGCGGAATGAATTCTGGTCCTGGAGTCACAAGACTCCACTCCCGCTCCTGGCAGTTAGTAGTCATGTCCTTAGGTTTTAATCACTCTGTCCCTCTGGGCCAGTTTGTTCACCTTTACAACAACAGCAAGTTACCCGGCCCGGCCCTTGGAGTCGATGACAACCCGTGAAGTGTTCTCTGTGATCCTTAAAACATCAGAGAATGGCAGCCCCGAGCCTCGAAATGGGCACGAGGGAAGTTGTCTCAAACGGGCATCGGGAGCCGTTGCCAAGGCTCCCTCCTGGGAGCGCTGCCCCAGCCTTCCCGCAAAGGCCAGCCCCGGATGGCGAGCCGACAGCTTTGGGATCGGCCGCCGGGACGGCCAGCAGCTGCCCGAAGCAGCCGGGGACTGAGACATGGCAGGAGAAGTTAGTGCCCACGGGGGAGAAGCCCCAGAGAGCGGCAAGCAAGCCCGTAGTCGGAGGCCGTCCCAGGGCGAGGGGGGCTTTGACTGCAGAGCTAGCGGCTCTGGAAACTCCCGGGGTGAAGGGGGCAGCTCCTCAGGGCACAGCAGTGCCCAGCTTTAAGGCCCGCCCTCATTCTATGCCCAGCGCTCCCTCCATGAGCTCAGGATCCTGCTGCTCACCCGGCACCACCCACAGGTGGATGTAGGAGGCAAAGCAGAGACAAAAACGGAGCCCCGGAGTCCCAAGGATTCAGTGTGGGGAAATTCTGTGCTCGGCGGGGGCCAAGAACATGGGCAGGAGCCGGGCCAGAGGCTGAGAAGTCAGGGCCCAGCCGGGGAGGCCGACTGCTGGTCCGTGCCAGGCTCAGCAACAGTGGGCAGCCCTACGGGGACCCACCAGAGCCCTGCTCTGTGGCTTCAGGCGAATTCGGCAAAAATCTGCTGCTGGGGCTGGGGAAATGGAGGAGGCCCTGGGGAAGGGGGGGTCTCAAGAGTGCTGTGTGCCAAGGGTGTGCACTTCCCCTCACGACGGACGGCACAGTGACCCATCTCTCACTTAAAACAAAACCTTCTCTGATGACAGCGCTCCTGGCCCTGAAGAGCAAGCCTGGGAACTTCAGGCTCCAGCCCTTCTTTGTTTCCAACCATTTATTCCCACTGATTAACCCTCATTCGCCACATAAGGGAGTGTTGCTTCAGCTCTTCTCCAAAGGATCCAAAAAATGAGTGACAATTGTTCTAAGGGAATGGCAGGGCTGGGAGGGAGCTTAGAACAGGGAATGGCAGGGCTGGGAGGGAGCTTAGAACAGGGAATGGCAGGGCGGAGAAGGAGCTTAGAACAGGGAATGTCAGGGCTGGGAGGGAGCTTAGAACAGGGAATGGCAGGGCGGGGAGGGAGCTTAGAACAGGGGATGTCAGGGCTGGGAGAGAGCTTAGAACAGGGAATGTCAGGGCGGGGAGGGAGCTTAGAACAGGGGATGTCAGGGCGGGGAGAGAGCTTAGAACAGGGAATGTCAGGGCGGGGAGGGAGCTTAGAACAGGGGATGTCAGGGCTGGGAGAGAGCTTAGAACAGGGAATGTCAGGGCTGGGAGGGAGCTTAGAACAGGGAATGGCAGGGCGGAGAAGGAGCTTAGAACAGGGAATGTCAGGGCTGGAAGGGAGCTTAGAACAGGGGATATCAGAGCTGGGAGGGAGCTTAGAACAGGGAATGGCAGGGCGGGGAGGGAGCTTAGAACAGGGGTATCAGGGCTGGAAGGGAGCTTAGAACAGGGGATGTCAGGGCTGGGAGGAATTTTATAACAGGGAATGGCAGGGCTCTTTCCCCAACCCTAAAATACTTTGTTCACTTTGTATCTATTTTTATTTACTTATCTGGATACTTAGTTTCTAGTAGAATGTAACTTCCTTGTGGGCAGGGATGATTTCAGTCTTGTCTTTGTATCTCCAGAATTCGGAACAGGTTCTGCTATTTGCCACGTGAGTAACGATATTTACTAAAAAGGAAGCTGCTATTGTCATCTCCCACCCATTCCCTACATTGGTCACTAGGTTACTAAATGCCTATTTTGTCGGAAGGCAAAAGGAGCAAAAATAACAACAAAACAACCCAAACCTTGGGCGTTTAGCCTCAGGGAGATCCCATCCCCGCCCGTCCCTCCAGCTTCAAACTTTTAGGAATAACGAACCAAGTGATCCAAACTCTCATCTATGTGCAGCATGGACAGTGAGCATTCATGGGCTCCAGATGTTAACTCTGAGATACTTAAGGAAAGGGGAAAAAAGGAACCAAAGGAACATGAACTGACTTATTTGTGGGCTTCTCTGCTCTAATCCCAGTGAAATGCTGCGCGGTGTCCAGGGGTAGCTCACGTCCTGCTCTGTCGCGGTAGCTCTAGATACTCTAGATACTCCAAGCATGGGAACGAACGGGTCCCTCACCTGCTGAGGTTCCTGTGTGCCCCCCACAGCCCACCCTCATGCTCCCTCCTATGTCTGGGAGCTCACAAACACACATTTCTCCTGACTCACTCGCCACCCATCAGGTTTTCTTTCCTCAAGTTTTAAGTCCTTTACGACAGAAAACCACCTCGGACTCTTCACAGAACGGGGAGAGGGAGGGATTCCTAGTCCATTTAGTCCGCTCCCCCCCACACATCTCAACCAGGATTCCGTTCTCTGACAGCCCTGACAAAGGGTCACCAAGTCCTGCTCTGAGGATATCCGGGGAAGGGTCACCCCCTGCCCTACCAAAGCAGCCCGTTCCTCTTAAGGAGGCTTTCCACCAATCCTAAATCAGCTTCACTGAAACTTCTCTCCATTGTCCTTTGCTTCCCAATCACACAAGAACAGATCTGTGCAGCAGCTGGCCAATAAAATGAATGACAACAATGGTCAGCCCTTAGGAAGTTCTTTAAAGATCCCCTGCAAGAGAGGTTATTCCCATTCTACAGCTCAGAAGACTGAGGCTCATCCAGGATGACACTGACTTATTCACGACCACGCTTTGGGAACAGCCTTTCATCTCTCCATACTTTCCATATAACCTCTGGTCTGTCTGCTCTGTCTCTCTCTCTCTCCTTTCTTTTTTGATCACTCTTTCCCTTCCTCCCTCTCAATAATACATGTAAATACATACATTCAAACATACTAACGTCCGGGGTGAGTGCTGGACCAGTTCCCGTTACCATTAATTCTCCCTCATTCAACAGGTTCATGGTGGGGAAGTCAGTGCAAACCCAGAGCATTTTTAATTAAATCAGAATTTTTAAACTCATTTTACAACTGACAAACCCAGACCCAAAGGAGCCATTTACCCAAAGCCAGTAAGACTGGAAGAATCTGAACTCTGGGCTTCCTAATGACAAGCACAGGGACACTCAGAAGTCCTATGTCCAGGGGGCAGATTTGCCGACGGTGTGGGACGCCCACCAGCCCTGCTCCAAATCCCACCCCCAAGCAGGGCGTCTACGAGGGGCCCGGTCAGTCCGCGGCAGGCACAAGCGCCCTCAGCCCCCGCGGGGCTCACGGGTACCAGGAGACAGCCGGGGCCCCCCTGCCTGGGCCAAGCCGCCCACAAAGCCGAGCTGACTTAACGGCCCGCTCTTTCTCGAGGGGAAGAGGGCAGGCGAGAGCCTTGTGGGCATGGGTAGAACTGAATCGACAAGTATTTACCAAGTGCCTACTGTGTGCCCTTGGGCACGGTACCGGGCGTCCAGGCGGCACAGCGGACGCGGCCCTGCACCCAGGCCTGAAGCCGCTTGCTAGTTCTAGAGCTCTGGGCAACTCAATCCTATTTACCTCAGTTTCCTCATCTATAAAACGAGATGGGGAAGGAAACGGCAAACTGCTACAGGCTCTCTGCCGGGAAAACCCAAACGGGGTCAGGAAGAACCACACGCGAATGGAAATGATTGAACGGCGACAATTATGTGCCAGGCGCCCGAGCGCTCACAAAGTGGTCCCCGCCTCCAGGGAGGCTCAGGAAAGGAGGCCATCGAGAGATCCAGGGAGGCCGCCGAGGGGAGACGGAAGGTGGGAGACGGAAGGGGGAGCAGCTTCTGCAGAAGGAGGGAGAAGGCAGAGAAAGAACTGGAGAGGTGAGAAGGAGCACGGCCTAGGCACTGGGGGCGGGATTGTAAAGGCCTGGGAGATGGAGCACGAGAAAGCAAGGGGCCCAATGGAGCAGGGTCACGGTGGGAGGTGGGGCTGGTGCCACAGAGGTAAGAGGGAGACGGAGGAGGAAGGACAGTCAGACCTTCACTTCAGGATGGTCACTGGCTCAGGGGGTCAGCATGTGTCGCCATGCTGGGAGCTTCCTGCCAACGGGGCAGCCCCTAAACCACAATGTCTACTTAGAGGCTCAGAGCTCAGACTTAACCTCCCCCTCCTGGGGCGATTCTGGACTCTGCCCAGCCTGGGGGCAACCTCACAGACCAGCTTCGCCCCCTCTGCCGGGCAGCAGCCAGGCCTGCAGATAATTGGTGGACCCTGATCCCCCATTTTGTCTCCCACTCTCTTTCCAGCTCCTCTCTAGAGACTGTTTTCCCCACTGAAATGTCAGCTCTCTGAGGGGAAGCACTTCGGAATTTGCCTCTATTTGTACCCTCAGTGCTGAGCACATTATAAAGGCTGGCATGCACCAAGCGCTTAATAAATGCTCATTCATTGGGTGTCTGCTTCGACTTGTTTCCTCAGTGCTAGGCACAATATAAAGGCTGGCATGCACCAAGGGCCTAATAAATGCTCACTCCCTCTGTCTGTCTGTGTGTCTGTCATCCCCCCCCATCCCCGCTTTTCTGAGTAGCTCATGCCTGATTCCACCCCCCTGACCCCGGCAAGCCCCAGGGAGGGGCCCAAAGCTGCCCCCGACAGGGATTGGGGGGGGTGGACTCCGGGATTCATCCCCATTCACATGAACACAAACCAATCCCCCCTACACACACACATATGTACCCGCCCCTTCCCTTCCCTTCCCCCCCAGGCTCTCACAGAACAGGAAACACCTGACCCTCCTCCCCTCCCCCATGGCCCCCTGGCACAAAGATGAAGGAGATGCCCCCGGGCTCCATCCCCTGCCAAGGCTCAGGAGCCACTTTAGCCTTGGATCCAGGAGAGTGGAAATGTCTCCCTTGGGGTGGGCGCTGCCTCGGGGACTGAGGGCCCCTGGGATTCCCGCCTCCAGGTCTCCTGCGCCCCCCAGGGATTCTGGCTCCAAGCGCCAACCTTGGGCTCAGGGTGGGCTGCCCGGGCTCTCCTGGCCAGGGGAGAAAGGGACCGGGCTGGCTGGGCAGGGCTGAGGGCCTCCTGCCCTCCCTATACTTGCTGCAGACTTCAGGGCAGTGAGGGCCCCTCCTGGCAGCGCCCAGCCCGGGGAGGGCACGGCTGTGCCCCTGCAGCCTCCGAGGAGGCCCTCGGCTTGCCCTCCAGGTCACACACGCGAGAAAGCGAATCCCGAGAACGGCCGCCCTCCTTCCCCCAACCCTCATGCAGCCACCGGGGTCCCAGGGAGAAAGCACGAAAGGGGGGCAGAAGGAAGGGACACCGCTAAGACCAAAGGCCGAGGATTGGGAGCTGGAAGGCGAGGTCGAGACCGTCCCACCCGGTCATTGCACAGACGCCTTCACTGAGGCCCCGGGGGGGGGGGGGCGGGGGGGTGACAGCTGGGACAGAGCCACAGCTTCGATTCCTTCCTCACCCCCACCTCAAAGTGCCCCCTCCCCCCACTGGCCTGAGCTAGAAACATCTTCATTACACTCTCCCAGCAAGGAGGCCCTGTGAGGGACCAGTTCAGATCCCAGCTGTCCTACCTGAGTGACCCCATGCAGCCCTCCCAAATGCCCCCCACCAAGGTTTGGGTCTCAGTTTCCTCCTCTAAAAGATGGGGAGCGGCAGGAGGGGGTCTCTCAGGTCCCTTCCACTTCAAGGCCCCAGAATGCCTCGGGGAGGCTTCGGTGGCTTCAGCAGCCCCGGCGGGAGGCAGGAAACTGCACCAAGAAATCATTAGGAGAGATTTGTCAACAAGTGGAACGGAAGCGAGCCGGCCGGAGCCTGACCCGCAGCTACCCCCGAAACCTTGGCATCTGGCTCTACGGGCATTAAGGGGCGGGGCCCCAGAGTCACCTGAGGTGCCGCTGCGGCGCGGGCGGGACTTGCTGCTGCCTCCTGGCATCTTCCGCGAGCCGGTTCAGCGACGGGGAGCGGCTGCGAGGCCCCGGCGTGTAGCTCCCGATGGTTTTCACTGTGCCATTTGGGTTGCCCTGCATCTGCTGCAGGAGCTGGGGCGAAAGGCTGCGGTGGGAGGAGGCCGAGGAGCACACGGACCACTCGGGGAGATTGTTCACGTTGAGGTTGTTGTCACTGTTGGAGCGCAGCAGGACGCGGGGGGCCGCCAGCGTGCTCGGGGGTCTCCGCCGCCGGTTCGAGTACGTCGGGGCCTCTCTGAATGGCACTGGATAACGGGAGAGAAAAAGAGGGAGAAAGCGTGGTGAGCAACCCGGCGCCGTCCCAGCCTGTGGACTCAGTAAGACCTGGGTTCAGCTACTGACTGTGTGACCTTGGCAATGCATTTTCACTTGGGGGGGGTCGATTCTCTCATATTGGAAATAAGGATTGGACTTGAGGGTCTCTGAGCTGCCTTCAAGTTCTAAACAAGAGATTCTCTCAAAGGAGTTTTCTTTTCAAAAAAAGAAGAGAAGGTTATTACTCCCTTTGCTGGCTCAAAGTTACCAAGTATTGTGGTTCAACAATCATCTTCCCATCCACCCATCTATACATCCATCCACCCATCCATTCACAAGTCCATCCACCTACCCATCTATCCGACCACCTACCTATCCATCCAACCACCTACCCAACCATCCATCCACCCACCCACTCATCCACCCATCTATACATCCATCCACCCTTCCATTCACAAATCCATCCATCCACCTACCCATCTATCTGACCACCTACCTATCCATCCAACCATTTACCCATCTAGCCATCAAACCACCTAGCCATCTATCCGACCACCTACCCACCCACTCACCTACCCATCTATACATCCATCTACCCATCCACCCATCCACCCATCCACCCATCCACCCATCCACCCATCCACCCATCCATTCACAAGTCCATCCACCTACCCATCTATACATCCATCCACCCTTCCATTCACAAATCCATCCATCCATCTGGCCACCTACCCATCTAACCATTCAACCATCTTCCCATCCACCCAACTATCCATCTATCCATCCATCCACCCACCCACCTACCCAGCCAGCCATCCACTCACCCACCCATCCATCTATCCGTCCATTCATCCAACCACTCATCCATTCAACATGCATTCGGCACCTACTATTCAGCCCTGGGGATGCAAAGATTATTTTTAACAACACACTCTCCCAGGGGTCACAAAATTTGGGGGGGAAGAGCTCCAGGTTGGGGAAAATCTTTTCCCTCCCATCCTGCATTGGAAATTGCAGATCTCCTCCATTGTTCCAGGCAGAAAAGGTCTCTTTCTTTCAGAAGGCAGCCTTGCAAGTACTGGAATCAGCTATGGCGCCCCCGCCTATCTTCCTATTGCCCAGTTTTCTCTTCTTCAGGCTAACAAAATCCCTTGATCCCTCGTCATGAAACCCCATCTGGGGGCAGTGAGAGGGCCCTGGATTTGGTTCACACTTATGCTCTGCCACTTAATACCTTGGGATCTTGGATATGTCATTTCCCTACTCCAGCCTCAGTTCACTTCTCGTGAAATAAGGGCGTTAAATTTGGCTTCCTCAAGGTCTTCCAACCCCAAAGCTGTGATTCTGTTATCTCAGAGCCTCTTAAGAGCCTGGTCACCTTCCTCCGGACCCCTACACTTTAGCCATGTCCTTTATCAGATGGCGCTCCAAACGGGATTGTGTCTTCATGAGGACTTGACCAGAACTGAGCAGAACAGCAGAATTAGAGCTGGCTGAGACCTTAGAGGTCATCTCACTGAAGTCTCCCAAGTGGGGAAACTGAGACACAGAGAATGGTGGAACCTGAAACCACCTCCTCTTCCCCAGCCCGCTACTTCATAGCTACAAATCTGGTCAGCTCTGCTCACTTTTGCTCATCTGTAAAATGGGGAGAGAACATCTACCCCTTTCCTCACAAGGCGCATGAAAATCAAAGAAAGCCACTCTTTTTGTTCCCGTGCTCAGTTCTCCTACTCTTCATGAAGTTGTGAACCAACTTTCCTCGGGGATTTCTTGGCAAGGCGACTGGATTGGTTTGCCATTTCCTTCTCTAGTGGATTAACAGGGCAAAGGTTAAATGACTTGTCCACATGACACAGGGAGTAAGTATCTGAGCCTCAACTTGAACTTGGGCCCTCCTGTCTCTAGATCCAGTGCTCTATCCACTAAGCCAACTAGCGGCTACCTGGGTAACACATACAAGCATAAAATGATGGATAATGGAATTATTAGAAACTGTAAAATAAAATAAATAAAATCAAAATCAAAAACATCTGCCTAAAGCCAGACCTTCCCCTCCTGAGACATTTTAGGAAAATGCATTTCCAGTCAACCTTAGCTCATTTGATGGGAATTTATCTCCTCACTCTTGTGAAAGGAAAAGGAGGTGGGAGGAGCCTACACAGAAAAAAAAAATCTTTGAAGAGATTTTATTTAAAAAAAAAAAAAAGGTGAACTCAATTTATGGCTCTGGGCAGGAAGATGTGATTTTTTTTTAAACATTTCTGCTTAATAGAAGAACGCTAGAGATAAAATTGGCGTTTTAGAAATCCAGAATTAATACCCTTTAAAATCTGTTACCCAGACACAGAAGCTAAGCAGGGCAGTCTGGGAGCTCCTGTGCTGGAGCCCATCGCCAATGGGAACAACGGCTCTCCTCCCTCGGTGGGCACATATTAGTGGAAAGACTCTCCCCTCACCCCAGGGCCATTCCTTAGAACCTGGGGAGGAAGAACCCAAAGGCGCAAATCTGGATCACTGAAGAGATGCTCAATTATCCCACCAGCAAATCTGGATGACTTAAGAGGTGTTCCATTATCACACCATTGCAGAGGCAAATTTGCTCAGCTGTCAAGTGATCATCGAGACTCAACTCCCAAGGCCAGAGTGCTCGAGGACCTGGGTTCAGATGCTGCCCCTATTCCCCATTCTGAGACACTTTCTCAATTATAAAATAAAAGAACTGGGTGGAAGATTCTATTATGATCCAGTGGCAAGGCTGGGCAGAAGGAAAGCAACAAAGAAATAAGCATTTAACCGAGTGTGTAGCCGGGACTGGGCTAACCACGTTACAAAAATCTCATTTAATCCTTCCAATCTTTTCGGGGAGGGAAGCAGTCTTCTAATCCTTAGTTTATAATTGAGGAAACTAGGAGTTAAATGGCTTCCCAAGGGGTCACAGAACTAGGAAGTATCTCAAGCTGAATTGGATTTCAGGTCTTCTTGCCTTCGGGCGCAGCAGTTTACCCACTGTACCCCTGGGGGGCTCTAACCAGCTCTACAATGCCAATTGTATCTCTTCCCGTCCTCACAATAACCATTCCAGGTAAGTGCCATTAACAACTCCATTTTACAGTTGAGGAAATTAAAGCAAGACAGAGTGACTTGTCTAGGGTCACACAGAGAGTAAATGTCAAGGCTAGATTTTAACTCGGGTCTTCTGGACCCCAGTGCCCAATGCTCTGTCCAGTGCGCTACCCGCTGCCTCCTCTCCTGCGACTTTCTGAACTGGAACCATTCCTTGCTGTTTGATCTGGAGGTCCAGGACATCAGGGAGATGCTGCCAGGACATGTGAGTGGATTTAAGTGAGGGAGGACTGGGCAAGGTCACCTTTGACCTCTCCCCTCCAGTCACCTGGGTCCAATGGCCAGAGAGAGACCAGGACGAGTGGAGAGGGCCCTGGATGCAGTGGGGACCGTGGTCTTTTTAAGCTAAGGTCTTCCACAAGTCTCAGTCTGACGGAGGCAACACCCATTCGTGATTCAGGCGAAGTAGCAACTGAGGAAAGAATCTTCTCTTTAGCTTACTCCAAAAAAAAAAAATCTAAATAAATAAGTGGATGAATGGCTCTAGAAGGGGAAGACCCACAAGCAGGCACCCTAGAGGTCAATCAGTACAACACCCCCATTTAACAGATGAGAAAACTGAGATCCAGAGAGCTGAAGCCATGATTGCCCTGTCACCAAGAGAGCTGGGATTCCCACTCAGTTCTCCTTCTGCTAATGTCAAACCTGGTTCAGCTCCTTATTCCTTCACGGCCTTGAGCAAGGCACAATCTTCCTATACCTCAGTTTCCTCATCTGTGAAATGGGCTGGATGAGCTCTAAGATACTTTCCCAGTTCTATGGTCCTGGGGACAGTCTCGGTCCCCTCTGTTTCTATGTACTGTGACTTTCCATAAAACTTGAGTCTGGGGAGGGAGGGGGCTGCCCACTCCCACTTGACTTATTTTCAGTTTGCAGTGCATCTAGACCTCAGAATTCCTGATCTGACCATTTGAATAATGCCAGTGATGGGGAGCTCACTACCTCTCAAGGTCCTCTTTCTTTTCTTAGACAGTGCTCATTCTTCTTAGACAAGGTTCACTCTCGGGCTAATCTGAAATCAGGCTTCTTCGAAACCGCATGCGTTGGTTCTATTTCAATCAGATCCAGGATCTCTCTTCCCATTCACACAAATCCAGGTAATTCTATCGAAGAATGGTACTTTGTACTTGAGCCCCAGATTTTAAACTGTTTCATAAAACCCTGATCAAGGGCTAAGTCCCAGAAATGCCTCCTGGGGCTTTCTAGGACAGCACGCTGGATCCTCCAGGGGAGCCCACGTGCAGGGCTGCTTGAAATTGTGGGTCATTACCTAGCCGGTGCTATCTCTCGCCTCTCAGCCCTGGAACCCTCTGAAGCAAACTCACGAAGCAGCCGTGGAAGAGAGAGATGAGAGACGAGTCAAGAGCAAACAGGCTCTTCTCGCTCCTGGAGGAGGTGTGTTTACCCCCCAATTCCTCCCCTCCCCCCGGGCTTCCAAGCCTCCAGGAGTTCCTGGAATCCATCCACAAACTCCCAGCAGACAAGTGTACTTGGCCCTCTCTTCTGGACTGCCCCAAGAACAAGAGCACTGTCAATAAACGGGCCACAATAAAGGAGACAAAAATAAGTGTCCCTGAGAGAACGCGGGTCCAGAGAGGAGGATTTTTAATTTCTCCGATCCCAAGAACAGCCAAGGCAATTAAAATAAAAAAGGTTTGCGACGTCTCTACTGGCACCGACACACAAGGCCCGGTGTTGACAGTACTGCCTGGCAGCTTAATAGGCTAAAGGACTGAAATCGGGGAGGAATATGGAGCAGAGGAAAACAGGAAAGACACAAGAGTTTCTCAGGGCCAGTATGTTCTCATCTATTAATATGTTGGGACTAATTTTCCATGAGAACTTCATCGTTGTAAAGGAAACTCGTGTAAATGAGAACATTTACAGGCAATCCATCCATCCTCCCTCCATTCTTTCCTTCCTTCCCTTTTTCTTTTCTTCCCTCCTTCTTTCCTTCCTTCCTTCTTCCCTCTCTTTCTCTTTCTTCTTTCCTTCTCTTGCCCTTTTTTCCTTCCTTCCCTCCATCTTCTCTCCCTTTCTTCCTCTTTCCTTTCCTTCCTTCCTCCCTTTTTTCTTCCCTCCTCCCTCCTTCCTTCCTTCTTCTTTCCTTTCTTTCATTCATCCCTCTTTCTTCCCTCCCTCCCTTCCTCTTTCCTTCTTTCTTCCCTCCCTCCCTTTCTTCCTCTCTAAAGGGGATCTGTCTGTCATTTCACTGATGCTAATGGACTTCCACTGTGGAAACTCGGTCTACTTAAGCAGAATGGTGACCTGTCTTTAAGTTAGACTTAAGGGAATTCGTGCCCAGGCCCTGGGAGGTGAAGCTCCTCCCCAGTATTAAACGGTTCCCTGTGCTAATTGCACTCAGCTCCTATAATCACAGGTCTTGTTTGCCTGAGCCAGCCTTGGGTTCAAGGCTGGCCATCTTACCTCCATGTCACTTTCCTATCTCTTCCACCTGACAAGCTTAGGGAGAACGAGCATGAGGACTGCCTCTCCCTCACTTTCTCCCGGAGCCCAGCCCTTTTAGGAGCCCGAGATTTGGAAGTTAGGAGGGACTTCCCAGCTAGGCTTGGCCCAGCCCTTGGTCTAATGGAGGCGAGGAAGGAGGCCGCCCTCAAGGACCCAGCCAGCGCCGAATGCTGTGACTCCGAATGGTCCTCTCTCTCCAGGGCCCAGCTGGTGCAACACAACAATCCTTTTAATAGTGTACACACTTCAACGAGCAATAAAGGGCAGAGCACAATTTGGAAACACGAGGGAAATGCAAAGAAGCATCCGACTATTTCCTGGGGAGTTTTGCTCAGAATCAAGCTTTGATTAAATACAGCCGGTAAGCATTTTAAAATGGCACATCGGGGAAGTAATAGTCTCTCCAATTAAGCAATAGCTCAATCTTGCCCCTCCCCTCCCCCCACTCTCTCTGTTCCCGGCATGGGGGAAAGCGAGAGGGGCTGTTAGGCAGCAGACAATTTCCAGATCGGGTTCAACTTCCACTGGCGGTTTCCCAAAGCAAAATGGGGACAAAGGCAGGGAGCCTGCTCAAGGGACCATAGAGAGGGAGGGGACGGGCCAGTGGGGCCTGGATAGAAGTTTCTCAGACCTTTAAAGGACACGAGAAGGAACCTTTTTCCTGAATGAGTCAACCCGGGAATGGCTTTGGAAATCCAGAAGCGAGTGACCTTGAAATGTTGCAAAAGCTTGGCCGAAGAGACTAGAAGTTCTGCCCTGCTGATGCGTGATATTGAAGGGTAAGGGAAGGAGGAACAGCTCGTGGGGAGTTTCAATTGACCAAAAAATAGCTAAAAGTTTGAGGGTTTGTTTATTTTCATTCTCGATAGATGAGAACACGCTTGGTCATCCCAGAATTCCTTTAGTTCCTTTAGGAAATAAGGGACACAGCACTGGTGTCCACCTCTGCACAGGCAACTCTAGCCCAACGAGGCAAGGATCTTTTTCATCACCCCATGCTCTCAATGGACGCCTCAGCCTCTGAGAAGGAGCCCAGATCCTCAGCCGAGGGAGGCCTCTGGGAGACATTCACCCTCTCTCAGCGGCTCCTGCTTTGGAGGAGCATCACCCACCCTGGGCAGGAGCTCCTGGTGGGCTACATCAGAGACGCCATCCACTTCTTGGGGAAAATCAGCAAGATGGGCTACAGCTGTCCCCGGGGAAGGCGCCTCAATCTGCCTTGCCCTTGCCTTGCCCATGCCTGGGGAATCATCCTTTCTAGCCTAGATGACAGCACATGACATGGATGTCCTTGAGAAAGACGGATGGCGATTGGAGGAGGGGGGTGTCTATTAACGGAACACGGGGTGTCGGGGTCAGAAACACCTGGGTTCAAAGTCCCCTGAGGCTCTTGGGGGCTCTGAGGCTCAGTTTCCCCTTCTGGATGAGGAGATGACGGCAGCTACTTCACAAGCCTGCCATGAGCTGGAGCCTGCAAAGTTCTCAAAGCCCTATGGGAGCGTCAGCCATCCCTACCGAGAATCCCCGGCCACAGCTAGTACCAAGCACACCTTCCCGAAGGAGCCCCGGAGGGGCAGAGCAGAGGACGTGGGGACAAAGGCCACGGGAGAATCTGTCCCTGGCTAAGTGCCGGAAGCTCCAGAGGTTCAGCTTCCAGACCCCAGAGCAGAACCCACTCGGGCACACCTTGGCTGGAGCCTCCCGGCCCTTCCCCTCCGTTTTCAATAAAAGCCTCGGAGGCAGCCCACACTAAAGCTGGTCAGTCCCTGAATTCGGGAGAGGGAAAGGGAAGGGTAAGCGAGGAGCCCAGAGCCTCCTGACACTTCCTTGCCACAGCCACCCCTTCCCCCCAATTGCTGACATGGAAACATGGAAGATGCATGAAGAAACCCATCTGAAGAAAGGGCCTTTCCACGCTGCTCAGCTCCATGTTCCATGAGCCTCCTGCCTCTTCCTTCGGAGCTATTTTCCCTTCCTCATTTCCTGAGAAAAGAGCTTAGGGCTGGAGCCTTTTCCCGAGCCAACCCTTTCCCAGAACCCACTAAGTCCTCTCACTTCGGGGAGCAAGGCTCTTCTCGGATGGAGAAATCACTTAATGAGCAACGTCCACAAAAGGCAGATTTAGGGGCAAAAAAGATGAAAAACAGCCACTTTTCTGTCCCCAAATGATTAATATTCCACCCAACTGTTCCCCCCCCCCCTTTTTTTATTCCTGGCGATCTGCAAAGTGGAAGTGGGTGGGGATTTTCTTAGCTCCGTCTTACATGGGTTATTTATATTCCTTTCCACAATGAAAATCACCCGAGGTATGACAAGGAGCGGATGGACCCCGAGTCAGCGCTCCCTCCGGCCGAGTCCGGAGGCGGCTGGAACTCCAGCGCCCAGCCCAGCAAAAGCGGGAGAGCCGGGAGGCAGACGAGCCCCCGAGCCCTGAACCGTTGCCCGCGGCCGGTCCCCGGCCCCCCTTTCCGGCAGCCTTCCCCGGTCTCTCGGGGTGTCATTGGCCAGGCAAGGGAGCCCCGTTTAGGAACAATGCCCTCCCAGGTCCCCCCAAGCAGCCGGGAGGAAGCCGGGGCTGCGATTCCAGCCTCTACTTTGCCTTCTAAGTGAGATTCCCGCATGTGGAGCCCGGTGCTCCCGTCCCTCCCCGCAGGGACCCGGGCTGAGCCTTTCCCCTCCGCGGGGACCCGGGCTGAGCCGTCCAGCCGGCCCCGAGGAGTCTCCGGCCCCCCTGCCCCCGGCCCCGCTCGCGGCTCCTCCAGCACCTCCTTACCTTCCTTCTTTGTCAGGGCGCTTAACAAAGACTTCATGCTTGCTCCTTACTTTCCCAGCCGTCCCTGCACCACAGAGCCCGCTCGGCTGGCCACGAGACAACAGGGACCCCCCCAGGCTCCCAGGGCTCCTTCCGCCCGCCCCCTAACCGCGGCAGCAGGTTTCTGGGCACGGCGCGAGCTGGAGCCTGGCTGGGCACGCCAGCCCCAGCGCTCTGGCGACAAAGCCCACCCCATATTCTGTCTGTCAGCTGGGAGCCCGCCGTGCCGTGCCGGGCGGAGACTGGGGCCGCTTTCAAATCTCACTGTCTTTCACCGTCCCGGTCATGTGAGCTCGGCTAGAGCCTCGGAGACTAGACAGGGACCTGCTGGTGCAGGGCTCCCCGGGAGGAGCGGCCCCCGGGAAAGCGGCGCATCCCGCGGCAGGGCCGGGGACCGAGCCGCCGGGCGGCCCCGAGCGGCCGGCAGCTGGGGGGAAGCGGGGCGGGAAGGGCTCAGCCACACGGGCGGCGAGCGAGCCCTCCGCTGCGCCCTGGCTCCTGGGGGGCTCGGCAGAAAGAGCCCGACGAGGGAGGGTTTTCTTTAAACGAAAGAAAGAGCAGCCGTGGGGGCGGGGTGGGCTAGGGGTGGGGAAAGGGGTGGGAGTGCTTGGTGCGATTCGCCTGTCTGCGGAGAGGAAAAGTGCTGGAGGAAAGCACCAGCCACTACTTGAAGGGCGTCTGAGCCGCCGAGCGCCCAGGCAAAGCCGGCCCACGCAGCGGCCCGCCGTGACCCACATTCAGCGGGAGAGCCATCAGACACAGGCCACGGCCACTCGTGGCCGCGTCCCCGCGAGGCTGGGGGGGGGGCTCGTCTCCCCCTTCCCGAGAGAAATGGGAAAAGTCTCCGGAGATTCGGCCATTTCGGGGAGTGCTCTCCTCGAACACAAATGAACATCCCCAAGGCGGGTTTTAAAAAAAATCCCGGCCGCCCTCCACAAAGAGGAAGCCAGAAAGGGGCGTTCGGGGAGAGGGGCAGCGAGGAAGCGGGCGCTTAAGCCCGAGCCCCACAGACAAAGCCTGCGGGCTCCCGCATTCAGAGCCGGCGGGAAGAAAGGCTATGGGCCATCTGCATACGCCTCTGGGCTGAGGCGCTGACCCCAAACTTGAGCAGGATGGCCCCGGGGGGATGGCCCCGAGGGAGACGGCCCAGGGGACGCCCCGAGGGGGGAATGGTGGCCCGACACTGCAGCCCCCGGTGCCCGGCGGCGGCCCAGAGGGAGGGCCCCTCTCGGGGTCGCTAAGAGAACAACATCAGAAATAAACGTTTAAAAGGAGAAAGGGAAGGAAACACTTAGGGTTGGATTCCAGATGGCGACAAACTATGTGGCAAACGGAATGGGAAAGGGATGAGGCTGGGAAGGTACAGAGCCAAGATCTCCCCTCCTCCTTTTGTGGCACTGCGGGGGGAGGGGGACCACTTTGGGGGCCATGAAATCCCCCCTCTCCCATCCACGACTTCCTAAAACGAGCCACCGAATGGCTGAGGGTAAGCGCGGAGAGCGAGGACGCTGCCAGACAGCCAACGATTCCTCCTCTTCATTCCTCTCCATTTCGAATATTCCTGCTGCCTGCTGGCTGCCTGGATCCCACCCTTCGCCTCCCGCCATAAACTGGCCGCCTCCTATCCTTGCAGTTCCCTCCTTTAAAAACCCAGGGGCCCCCTTCCATCCTACTCCATCCCTCTCCTGCCAGAAATGATTTCCAGCTTTTTGGTCTTGATTTTCCATGTACTTACTTTTATGCTTATTATATTCTATCCTCCCCTCCCCCCATCGGGCAGCAAGTTTTCCACTTGGCTATCACTGTCGGCCATTAGCACATTGCCTGGTGTATTAGAGACCCTGGATAAATGCTTGTCAAAGTGAAAAAATCCACAATCACAGAAGGGTTGGAGTTCTGACATCGAGAAGTTGTTGCAGATTGCACTCTTCAGCTCCTTCACACTCCAGGCAAATGGAGCTACTCTCCATCTCCTGGACACGTGGGGACAGTTAAATCAATGTTCCCTGAAAGAAAAACACTTTGCTCCCTTCATCTCCTGTGTCTGAAACAGTCCCCACTGTCTCCATCAGCTTTGTGTCCTGACTGAAATCTTCCTCCCCTCCACAAAGTCTCCCATGATCCTCACTATCTCCATCAGCTTTGTGTCCTGACTGAAATCGTCCTCCCCTCCAGAAAGTCTCCCTGGATCCTCACTGTCTCCATCAGCTTTATGTCCTGACTGAAATCGTCCTCCCCTCCAGAAAGTCTTCCTGGATCCTCACTGTCTCCATCAGCTTTATGTCCTGGATGAAATCTTCTCCCTTCCAGAAAGTCTCCATCAGCTTTGTGTCCTGACTGAAATCGTCCTCCCCTCCAGAAAGTCTTCCTGGATCCCCACTGTCTCCATCAGCTTTGTGTCCTGACTGAAATCCTCCTCCCCTCCAGAAAGTCTCCCTGGATCCCCACTGTCTCCATCAGCTTTGTGTCCTGGCTGAAATCTTCTTCCCCTCCAGAAAGTCTCCCGTGGTCCTCACTGTCTCCATCAGCTTTGTGTCCTGACTGAAATCTTCCTCCCCTCCACAAAGTCTCCCGCGATCTCTCCAGCAGAAATTCTTTGACTTCACTAGCACCAACTGTTCCTTATTTTGAAGTCCAGTTATTCATTCATCCTCCTACATACAAACTCCAGGACAACAGAATCCCATTTATGGGAGGACCTCAGTGACCGTCCAGTCTAACCCCTATCCAAAAGGCAGGCTTTTCTCCTGAACTAGAGCACAAAGCATGGCACACAGTAGGTGCTTAATCCATGCTGAAAGAAGAAAAGAAGGAACTGGCTTACAAGATTTGTGCTGAAAATTGACTTGGGTTTCTTTGCTCGAGGTGAAAACCCAGCACTTGGAAATGATATACAAGTTCCCTTCCTCTCATTTATAAATGTGTTTTTCATGAGCTCCTTGTGAAGAAATCAGGGTATCTTTTTCACAGAATATAAATTCCTTGAGGGAAAGAGCTCCTTCCCTTCTGTCCTTGGATCCTCAGCATCTCACCTAGGATCTGGCACATGGGACAAGGAATAAACACTCACTGATTGACTCTGGGACAAGAGCCCAATCGTGCCAGCAACAATCAAGAATCATAGAAGTCCACCTGGAGGAGACCCAGAAGCTCTCTGGTTCAATGACCTCATTCATGTAAGGAAATAGCCTGGCAGAGGACCAGGGTCCATCAGATACTGCCCGTCTGCGGCAGGATTCAAACCCAAAGCTCCAGAAAGAATGGTTTTGTGGGCAAGAGAAAGACTCATTTTCCCAGAGGACCTCACTAAGGACTGAACCGACAAGATGGAGAAGTTCCCACTTCCCTGGGGCTGGGCCGGGTGAGACACTGGAGGCTGCACATTGGTTTCAGGTGCCACAGTGGGAGAACAGAACTAGAACTTCCCCAAAATGGATGAATTGATTTAGGCTCCCTCCTTCTAGCTGGCCAAGGAGACCCTGCCAGAGCCAGAGATCTCTTGAGAGGTGAGAATGGGGAAGCTCAGCTCTGCTGAGTGGAAATCTCACAGATTTCCGGGGACCTAAAGTTAAACTGAATCTTGGAGACCAAGTGTGTGAGTGTGAGGTTGGGGGAGGGTTAATCAGTTAAGACCAGCCCACCCGCCAAGGGATCAGTCCACGAGGTCTCTTGGAGGGGGGTGCTGGTGGGGGAACGGGAAGGGTTCTTGAGGAAGTTGTCAGATCTCTGGAAATTATTATAATAACTCTGGGACACCTCGTCTCCAAAATGTGGATGTTGCCACAAATGAGGAAATATCCAGGTACAACTTTAGCCTTAGGGAGAAGAGATGGGATGGGATTCACATGGTTTCAGCTTTTTTTCATTTCCATGAAATTAGTAAGATTTAAAATGACCATCACCAAAACCCAGCTGCCCATTCTCTCTGGAAGCATTCGGAAGAAATACAAATGGGGACAGTATATATTTGTTATAAAGCACTTTGAGGGAGAGAGGGAGAAAGAGAGAAAGAGAGGGGAGGGGGAGAGAGGGGGGAAAGGAAAAGGGAAAGGAGGAGGGAGGAGGAGAGAAGGGGAGGGGGAGGGGGAGAGGGAGAAGGAGGGAGAGAGAAAGGGAAAGGGGGAGAGAGAGAGAAAGAGGGAGAGGAAGGAGAGAGAAAGGGAAAGAGGGGGAGAGGGAGAGAAAGAGGGAGAGGAAGAAGGAGAGAGAAAGGGAGAGGGAGAGGAAGAGGGAGAGAGAAAGGGAGAGGGAGAGCAAGAGGGAGAGAAGGAGGAGGGAGAGGGAGATGAGGAGGGGGAGGGAGAGGGGGGAAAGGGAGAGGGAAAGGAGGGAGGGAAAGGGAAAGGAGGAGGGAGGGGGAGGGAAGAGGAAGGGAGAGGGAGAGAATGACCCCCACACTTTTGGGGGGGTATAATTTTTAAAAGGGATTTTTAGAAAGCTTTTCAAGCCACTCTTGATCCACAAAGAAGCTGCTATTAATGCTGAATGAGACCAGCCCATGTGCCAAGGACAATGAACCCACGAGATCACTTTGGCAAGTGTTGGTTGAGGAAAGTAGGTCACAACAGGTGCCACAGTGAAACGATTACAGGTCAAAGAAGAGTTAAAGCTAGAAGGGACCTTAAAGATGTTGTAACATCTTGCATTTTACAACTGGGGAACTTAAATTCTAGAGGAAGGGAAATGACTTGCCTCTTCAGAGGAAGAGCTGGGATCTGAACTGAGGTCTCCCAACTGCCATACAGAGCATCTGCTACCACACTGCACAGCCCTCAGCGCTGCTCCTTCTGTTACAAAGCCCGTCAGATCCACTAGCTCTTCTGATGCTCACAGGGGTCCTCCAAGATTATTTCATCTAACATTGTATTTGCCCCAGTTACATGTAAAACTTTTTTTTTTACATTTTTACATTTATTTTTAAAACTTTAAGCTCCAGATTCTCTCTCTTCCTCCCTTCCCCCTCATTGAGAACGCACATGGGACATTTTGCAAAAAACATTTTCATGAAAGTGACATTGGAAAAGAAAACAGAACTCCCCGGCCAAAAAAAATACCCTCAAGAAAAATAGTTTTCAAAAGTCACCTTCAATCTGTATTAAGACACAACCGGTTCTTCCTCTGCGTACGGATGGCATTTTTCACCCCAAGTCCTTCAAAGTAATATTCTATTGCTGAGAATAGTTCTACCCTTCCCAGCTGATGATCCCACAACATCGCTATCACTTTGTACACTACACGTTTCACTTTGTGCACTACGCGTTTCACTTTGCTTGAGCTCATGGAGGACCCGATATTATTTGGGTAGCATCTACGCTCACTAGAGAGAAAATCAAGACTCAGAGAAGCAAGACGTCACCCAAGATCGGGCAGATTTCATGCTGGCAGAGCTGGGATTTGAACTGATTCAAATGCAGGGCTCTTTTCCTTACGCCGCACCATTATCCAAAAATAGGAATATAGTTGGGATTCCCCACCCCCCATACACACACACACAGGATTCAGCTTCTAGACCCATGATCCTTGCCAGGGTCTACCTCTATTATCCAGGGTCTTCCTGGACTCCACCTGGCAGCAGATCATACTGAAGATTTGACCTCAAAGACTCTTATGCAATGACTTTAAGGCAAATGTCAATTCTGATTACTGATCTCTCTTCCATGGCAGGCTACACCGCAGGCCTCCAACTAAAGTTCTTCCTTGCCTGATTCTGGGCTCCCTCCTCCGACTAGCTCCCCTTTTACCCTGGATCTGATTTCACTTGGATTGAATCTCCCTTTGCCCATATGGGAGCATCGCCAGAGTTATCCCTCCTGGATATGGGAGCAAGAGGAGATTGCTCCTCTGTCTCTTCCAGTTCTTCTGCCTAGTGGCTATCAAAGCCAGCCCCTAGTGACACAGGCTCTGACCTTTCATTCAATACAGATTTAGTCCAACTGACTTCAATGTCTTGGGGAACCAAGGATGAAATAAGGCACAGTCGTCATGTTCAAGAAGCTTTCCTGAGGGGATGGGGTTTGGGAAACATAATTAATTCCTACCAAGTTAGATGACAGCCCCAGAGGAAAGGACCAGACTGAGCAAGAGGCAGCCAGAAGGGCCCTTTGGTATGGAGAAAAGAGCACAGGATTTGGAATGGGAGACGCTGGTCCACGTTCCAAACTGGCTGCTCTCTGCATCCCCTTGGACATGGGAATTCCCATCTCTGGGTCTTCAGTTCCCACAAATATAAAACGTAGAGAGTTAACTAAGGTGACCTTTGAGTTTGATAAGACTGTGGTCTTACCAAAGGACAAAATATTACCAATGGGGGCTTCTGCTTCATCACAGCTGCGTGGAAGGGACAGCCCCTGAGCTGGGTCTGGAAGAAAGCAAGGCAGGGATAGTCTAGATGGGAAGGGGGAGTAAGAGCAGATAAGCCAAGAAGAAGAAGAGCATGGATTGTACTTCCTATATTGGATTGTTTATCTTCTCAAGGAGGGGGAAGGGGAAGATAAAATTTGGAACTCAAAACTGAAAATATATACATATTTAAAAGTTGTTTTAACATGTAATTGGGGGAAGCAAATTTTTTTTAAAAAGAACATGAATCATGAGCACCAATATTTTTAGTACACAAAAGTTTCCCAAAGATTTTCCTCATATAGAGAGTAAAGAAGAGCAGATTGTCCTGGAGGAGCAAGGGATGAGGAGCAATTTCTGCCTCAGAGAGTCCCAGACTACTTGTCTCTGCTCCCTTCCCCAGCTGGACAAAGATTTGAACCTTAAGGGGGGTTCAATTAAGAAACCCCTCAGCCAGACATTCCCAAATTTCTACAATCTGTCTCCCCACCTACTTTTCTGACTTTATTTCCCTAAGATTCTCTTGTGGGAACCTCTGAGGATGACTCACGGCCACACAGGTCTCCCAATTCCCGCCTGTTTTAGTACAGGCCGGAAGGCCCCAGCTCTGCCTCTTAGGATCTCTGAC